>NC_081414.1:921012421-921612421 GCF_030272615.1 Cryptomeria japonica
TTAATATCCTATATTATTATATTGGTTTTTAACATTATTTTTTTTAGTTTAATTATACATTAATCATATTTAGGTAAAAAATATACATTAATATTATAATAATAATATTACTATTACATGTTTTTTTTTTGGTCGATAATAGTGATTTTTTATTAATAACCCAGGATCCATCTCCCCCTTCAAGAGAGGGGTCATAACAGATACTCCTCTTCTTTCCCTGCTTGCCCTTCTTCTGCTTCACTTCTATCCATCCATTAGTTTTGGCAGTCTCCAACGATTTCAGATTTTGAATATCCACTTCAACCAACCCCTTACAATCCTGACAAGGATTCTTAGACTGAATCCCCTCAACCAGTCCTACATTAAAACCCCCTTGAGAGCTAGGACCATCCTCCATCATCTGTGCACCCCCATTAGCAGCCTGAATGGAGCTGCACCCCTCTTGAAAACCTCCATCTCTCACACCAACCAAACCACTAGCCAAACCTTGCACATCATGTGTTAGTTCTGGAGCCTTCATAATGGAATCATTGATCAAACCCCCAACATCCTGGGGGGATTTTGGATTCACTTCCACCTTATCCACCATGTAAAATTAGAGGGTAACATCTGTCTCACAATGAAATGGTTAGTGCATGATTAGTATTCAATAAACACAAAAACCATTTAAATGAGATATCAAGAAAGATTTGACAAGAACATCATGAAAACAAAATAAAACATAAATATACTCATGAAGCTCCCATTGCAAGTAGCTCTTCCTTATCCTCCTTGCCTCCACGAACTCTCCCTCGGATTGAGCTTGATGAAGTGAAGGCGGCCCTTGATGATGCTCCACTTGGTGTGCTCCTTTGATTGCTTGTGATGTGGAATGCTCTCCTTTGTGCTCAACAAGATGGATTAAGGATTATTGGATTGGATTTGAGTGATGGATTATGAATTAGATGGATTTGAGAGAGGATTAGAAGAGGATGAGAGAAGAAATGGCAGCATGAGGATGCTATGAGAAGTCGATCTTTTTTTGTGAGGAGGATTGGCTCCAATTTATAGATTGGAGAAGGCCAATGGAGGGCCAAGATTGATTTTATTATGAAGGGTTGAGATTGATTTTGGATAGAAGGCATGGATCAAGGGTGCCTTGGGAAAATAAATAGGAATATAAAATTCCTTTGAAAAAAGGGGGGAGAAATTTGAATTTCAAATATGAGGAATTGAAAATTCCAAAATAAGGATGCATTGAGGGATTCAAAGAAATTTGAATTTCTTTGAGAGATTCAAAGTTGATGTGACATGAGTGGGAATTAAAAATTGGAGAATAATGATAAGCATGATTATGAGAGATTCTAGAAGAATTAATTAGGTTGAGTGGGATTAGGAAAAGTGATTTGTAGGAATCACATGACTAGGTTAATTAATTAGAATTGATTAACTAAGTGAATTTAGAGGAAATGTTTATTGAGAGGACTTTAGAAGAATAGGGGAATAATTAATTTATTTGATAAATTAATTATTGGATAATAGTGATAGGATTAATTAAATTAGATTTAATCAATTCTGAGAGGAATAAGGATAACACAATTAAAGTCAATTAATTATGTTGATAGGCTTAAATTAATTAAATATTAATTTTAGGTGTCTACATTTTGCCCCTCTTTGATATAGCATCGTGAAATGATGTTATATCAAAGAAGAATAAAACATAGTGGAAGAAAAAGGATAAGGACTAGGAGCATGATGCCCTAGTCATAGGATGAGGAAGAATGATAAGGAGGAAGGATGACAAGGAAGCAGTGGTATGCCCCCTTGAGAGGACACACGGGTTTGAAGAACACGGGTGTGCTCTCGAAAAGGAATTAGAAGAATAAGTGATGAAAGGATGAAGATAATGAAAGAGGGAAGTAGGATGAGTTGGAGTGTTGTGAATGAAGCGAGACAAAGAAATGATAAATGGATTGGATTTCTTGTTGAGAAAGTATAAAGAGCAAACCTAGATTTTATATTTCCATGGATAGTCTACACCACTGATTATAAGAACTAGGATGATATGAAGATCCGAGGCGTGGACTGACGCTCAGTCAAACAGGAATGCCTTGCACACAATCATGCAAGTGTTGATAAACACTAATGCAAGGTTGTCGGTTCGTACATGGAAGACCTTCAAACACACCAAGCCATGAAAACTATGCCCCATTATATACTAGCCAAGGCATACCAAGATATAGGATGATCAAGGTAATCTTGAACAAGTATAGTTCTGGGACACAAGATGTGAACAAAATGAAAATCTCATGCATGCAAACAACATGCACATGACCAACTGATATCTCTTGCCAAGAGTAGGACATGGATTTGGATAAACTGTCGGACTAGGGAAGGATACATCCCGATGGGCAGGGTGATGGATTGATTGATGGATGACAAAAGACAAGCTGGATATGCAAGATCTACAGGTGAGAGGATTGTTGATTTTGATTTGATTAGCTTAGTATGGATGGGTGCTTGGATTAGGCACAAGTCAGTGCGAGATCAGGTAGATGGGAAAGCTCAGTTTGATGTATTGGACAGGATTGGAAGAAGGATACATGATTAGATAGGATGAAAGGGGGATGGATGATTGAATAGGATTGGATTGGGGATGGGATTATTGATTAAATTTGAAGAGATGGAGAATATGATTGGATGAGATAGGATTGGGTTAGAAATTGGATTGGATGGGGTGGATTGGTGGATAGGATTTGATTGACTAGAACCAATGACAAGGGAGAACCAAGGATAGATGGATGGAAGGAGGGAGTTATTTTTTGGATAGGAGATAGGTGGATGGAGTGGATGGATATGGATAAGATGAGGAATAAAGGATGGAGGTTAGGGTGATGGAGACCCAAGGACCATGCTGCAAAGGAGTGCAATGCCCCACACTAGAGGTAGTGGAATACAGGATGCAAGGATGGTGGATAAATATGTATGAGATGGGAGGATAATGTGTAATGGATATGGATGGTAGAGGATTAAGGCGATTAAGGCTTGAATTCTCCAAAGCATAAATGCATGATTGTTTATTTTGCCCCTTATATGACCAAGATGAAAGATAGGAATGGAGGATTTATTTTGATAGGATGAGGGATATGAGATGGAGGATATGGATATGATAGTCAAGATCAAAGATAGGAAAGAAGAATGGACTTAGATATGATGTAGATGGATGGGAGGATTGTGTGGATGAAGCTTTCCCCCAAGTGTAGAGTGCAAGTGGATGAGGGGATTACACATGACGCTTGTTTGCCAAGTTTTCATCATGGTACTTACCCAAGGTGCCACAAGAAGTGGTTTTCACCATTGGATGAAATGATTTTTTCTTTAGTTTTTTCAGATTTTTTTTTTGAATTTTGCATTTTTCTTGATTTTTTGAATTTTTGGAATAGTTTGGATGGAGAAGGATAAGGATGAGTGGATATGGAAAATAGTGGACACGTGAAGGAGGAAGGGAGGACTCAAGCATCTAGTTCCATAGATGGTATCCCTTAGTATTTCTTTACACTAGAGGTATGCTCATAGATGTTGGTAATAATAATTGGGGAGATGACATGGATAGAGGATGGAAGATAAGGATTTGGAAAGGATTGGACCAATGGAATGGGATTGTGAGAAATGGATGGTGGATAATGGATGGGGTTTTGAAGAATTTGTGGAAGATCAACATTGGCACACACCTTGAAGGGTGTTGGAGTAGTGGAGGAGAGGATTTTGGATTATATGTAGATTTTGGGAAATGAGAACCCAAAATAGAGGAAGGGAGTGATGGAGTTGGGATGGTGGATTTTGGGACATAAGGACCCAGAATGGATTTTGAAGATGGAGGAGTGTTAGATGGAGGATTGGGAGACTTATGAATGGATGGTGCTTTTGGATTAACAAGTTTGGATGCCAATTTTGATTTTTCTTTGGGATGCATTGCTTCTTTGGGAATCCACATAGTTTTTGATTTTTTCTTTTGGGGCTTTGTGGCCTTTTTTATTTTTCTTTCTTTCAGATCACATTTTTCTTTTGAGCATGTCGTTTTGAGGGGACATGTTGATCCTTTGATTTTTGTGGATTTTGAGCTTTATGCTTTTTAGATTGGGCATCCAAATTGCTTCCAATTGATAGTTCTGATACTTAATGTTAAGTACAGATGCCAAGCTAATAAGATGAGAGGGGGGGGGGGTGAATCATACAAACTTAATCTTCCATAAAAATAATAGATTCAACCTCGATAACATATACTTCAATAATATAACCAAAACTGCCAAACATGCAAACTCATAAGCATATAAACATCATAACACTCATAACACCAGATTTAACATGGAAACCCAAATAGGGAAAAACCATTGTGGGATTTCAGACCCACTAAGAAATATACTCTTCTAGAGTATGCTCGGTTAAAAGCAAATCTTGTTAAAGATTACAAACACATTGCTAGATGTGACCCGGTTAAGGGATTTCCCTCAGATCTGTTAGGATCTTCTCCTTGTTAGAAGTGCCATTGTTAAATGATTTCAAACACTCAATCAGAATGTCACCTTGCTAGAGGGTTTTACAAATAAGACTGTTAAGTCCACTCGGTTAAGAGATTTTCTGTCACTTTACAAAATAACAGTAATAAAAATCTATCTGCAACTTCACATTTAAAATGCTAAAGTAGATTCTTATTTGCTCAATACAATCTAGTCATAGGACTTATCTTGTCCATCTATTGGGCTCTATACTCTGTTATTCAAACAGGTCTTCAAGCTTCTGTGCTCGGTAATCACTATGTAGCATCCCTATGCATACACTTGCCCGCATACATTGTTTATCAATAGTTCCTTATTTATAAACAATTTGCCAATGACTTAATCTCCTTGATCACATATCCCATGATCAATCATAGCCATCAGATCTTCAAACTTGACCAAGTTCAATGTATCCTTCGATCTGAAAATGTTTTACCTCGCCTTGGAACTTGTGCTAGGGTATTGCGGTTCAATCTGAGTTGTAGATCTTCCTACCGATTTTCCTTTGCCATGGATTCTTTAACAGACTTCATGCACATCATACCAGTCATTTAATCAGTTCCATCTCATCAGCTTCCTTCATTAAATAATGCTTTTAGTCATTCAATGCATTCTGTTATTACTCGGTTGCAACTCGATAAATAATAAACTTCACTCGGTAGACATTCTGCCTTCATTAACTGATAGCGATAACCTTAGGGTTTACCGACTAGGTTCCTTGCTTGGTAACATAGTATAATATTAACCTTACAAACAATAGCATATGTAGGATATCAAAATAATCTAAACATCATGATCTCATCATTGTCTAACTCGGTAATAGTTGCCCATTGAATAACTTATTCCTCCCCTTATTCATCACATTCTTTCTGTGTCTTTTACTGACATCTTTATACTCACCAAATCATACTTCTTAAGATATGGCAACATCATATTGAATTAGAAAATCAATTTCTTGACATCAATGACAAAATAATAATATTAAGATAGTAAACATCCTTAATCAGTTATATCCATAATCATCAACAACCTTCTCAATATCCTTATTGAAATGCCAACAATCTCTCATTGTAATTGGAATGCCAACAATCTCTCATTGTCTGTTATAATACCAACACCAATAGCAACGAAATGGGTGCATGAGGATGAAGGATTGATGGATTTTATGGATGAGATGGTGGAAAGGGAGTGTTGGGAGGTATCCAAGGATGTGTGCCTTTGTTGATCTTGCTTAAGGATTATTTGAGGTGATGGAGTGGTGGATGGAGGGATGTAAGGACCCAATATGGATGGAAGAGATGGAGGATTGAGCATCAGAACATAGGGCCCAAAATGGATGGAAGGAATGAAGGGTTTAACTTTGGAACATAGGGTCCCAAAATGGATGCGGAAGATGAGGGACAACAAGATTTTGATTTGTATGGAAATTTTTATTTAGGGAGAATAGAGGATGCACCAACATCTTGAGGACCCTTATTATTTTGGAATGCGAGTCCATTTTGAGGGGGATGAGATTTGGAAGGAAGATTAGGATCTTTAGATGGATTGGGATCATGACATGGAGATGAAGGGGTACTTTGATCTTGACTAGGGAGGGTATCATGAGATGGAGTGGGAGGGGTGATTGGATCATGAGATGGAAGAGGATCATGCAATGATAGAGGAATCATATGATCATGAGAGGAAGTGTAGGGGATGGGATCATTAGATGGAGTGGAGGGAGATGTATCATGAGATGGAGTGGAGGGAGATTTATCATGAGATGGAGAGGTTTCTATGCTAGCATGCTTTGGAACAAGCTTTTGGCATGTTTGGAGTTGTGGGGATTGTGTGAAGGAGGAAGGTATGGAAGATTTAATGTGAGTAGATGGGGAAATGGGAGTATCATGAAGTGTGGTGGATTGGGATTTGTTTTGAGGTGGAGGTGATTGAGGTGGATGGGGGACTTGAGGAGAGTTGGCCACTTTTCTTTGAGGTGAGGGTTTTGTCTCCTTTGCTAGCATGTCTTGGATAAGATTATGGATGATGGATTTTGGAGGATTAGGAATAGATGGAGAATTGGGATTGGATGGAGGATTAGGATAATGGATTGGGGAATTAGGATTAATGATTGGAGGACTATGGAGTAAAGGATTTGGATGGGGAGTAGAGGTAATGAATGCATTGTAGAAGGATGGGGATTGGGATGTAGATGGGGGGGAGATGGAGGTATACTTATTTGATTAGAGGAGTATGTGGATGAGGGGTAATATGGAGATATGGATGGGGAATAATATGGAGATATGGATGGAGGATAAGATGGATTTCCCTTGTCGAAGGTAGAGGAAGGATAAGAAATATGGTATAGATTGGGATTGGGTCTAATGTGTTGAGGTGGAATGGATGAAGGTATGATTGGAGAGTGGGAGATTATAGGATTAACTTGGTAGGCAGGTTCATGAATTTCCATGAGCATCTTCTCATACCAAGCTTTGAAATTTTGGTAGTCATGTTGAGAGTGAAGGATTAGATTGGAATTGGGAAAGATTATGAAGATGATGTTAAATGAAGATGAGGATTAGGACTTGGCTTGGAATGATGATGGATTAGATTTGATTAGGTTTGGATTGGATTGGATTGGATTGGATTGGATTTGGATTGGAATTGGTTCAATTGGATTGGTCCTTGGATTAGGACTTGATTTGATTAGATTAGTTGATTGATTGAATGGATTGGATTGAGTTGGTTTTGATTTGATTTGATTGCATTTGATTGGATTTGATTGGATTGAATTGAATTGGGTTGGATTAGGTTGGATTTGATTGGATTTAGTTTGATTGGATTGGATTGGATTAGTCCTTGGATTAGGACTTGATTGGATTTGGATTAGATTTAGATTTGGATTGGAATTGGTTCAATTGGATTGGTCCTTGGATTAGGACTTGGTTTGATTGGATTTGATGGTGAATTGGATTTGATTGGATTAAAGGATTGTATGATTTCTTGATGGAGGATTGGGTAACCGGATTAGGAATATGGATGGATTTGATTGGATTAGAGGAAGAATGAATATTAGTTGAGGAAGGATGATTGTTTGGATGGATGAGAGTGGATTGGGGGTTAGAGAATTTCTTAGATAGATAGAAATGGATGATGACAAGATGGAGTTTGGAAAGAGGGATGATTGATTGGTTGTGGGGGATGGACTTGGCAAGAGATGTCAAGTAAAGAAAAAACAATGGTCAAAAGAAGTTAGACTCCAAAGACACTCATTCTCCTTCAAAACATATCCTATGGCGAGAAAAGACAATAGTCAATGGATCCCAATTGGTTTCCCATCTACGCTTACCCAGAGCGGACACTTAGATGCTTGACCCCACTGGCTCCCCTCCACGACACTCACTTCTCGGGGAAGCCAAGCATCAATTCCCATGAAAACTCCTCATGGTGAAATTTGTGTCTCTACTAAGGGTCGTAAAAATATGGGCGGCTTCAGAGGTCCGACCTCCTGCACCAATGACTAGAAGGTTTTTGGCCACTATGAACAAGGTGTTTAGTAAGTCTTCCCATTAGGAGCTACCCTTTGAAGTTGCACAAGTGCAATTGAGGCCTATAACCCAACGAAGCACCAAGAACTTAGTAGTCACGCAAGCGTGATTGAGATCTCTAGGATCCTACTAAGCACCCAATGTGAGAGTGAACTCTCATATAACCCCAACCATTGACCCTTTCGTAGTCAATGGCCTATTTATTATAGTGAGTTGGGAACCCCAGGTTCGGGTGTTCTCACTTGGGTCGTTCCCCTCTTACCTTCTCAAAGAGAAAGTTGAGAGGGTAGGCCCGCTAAGGGTAAGCATGCAATCAAACAAGAAAAGGTTTGAGGGTTGGGATTTCTGATTGTCTATGTAGACAAGAGCATACTCTCCTACCTCTACACTTTCCTCAAACACAAAAAGCAAGAGTTCTTTTACCCCTAATTAAGATCTAGGTGCCTAGAATAAATGATTAAGAAAAACACAATGTTTGGTTGGATTTTCTTAGGCAACCTGCAAAACAAATTGATTAGTAGTTTGAAAATGAAGTCTTCAACAAGCGTCCTACAAAAAGACAACAAAATGACAAAAATATTTTTATTTTTTTATTTTTTGAGAATGAGTAGAAAAACAAGAATAAAAACTTTTCTACTAATGACAAATATGGATTTGGAGGAAAATTTGATGGGTAAATGGGGTTTGACTAGGTTTTTGCCACTTTCCAAGGGATAGGCAAGCATAAAATGGGGATTTTGGAGGAGAGGTGAAGGAATGGAAAAATTTGTCCAAGAGGGACAAAGAAGCAAAAATTGGAGATAGACAATATGGGAAAATTTGGAGGTGATTGGATAAAAGTGGAAGGAGTTATGGCAAACCCTAAAAATAGAGGAATGTGGGATTTTGGGCTTCAAAAAGTGGATTTTGGGATAAGATCCCCAAGGAAGGAAATGTGCAAAATGATATTGCGGGGGATCTAGTGGAGTTTGGAAGAAAACAAAATTAAGATAAAGAAGTTTTGCAGACAGTTGCGCTAATGCGTGAGCGGTCGCGCTAAACAGAGATTATTAAAAATTCAAATAGACAGATAACAAAAAAGAAAATTTACAGTCGCGCTGATACAACTAAAGTTAGCGCCTAAAAATTTCAAATTCAAATTTTCACATAAACGCTCGTGCTAATAGCAAAGCAGTCACGCTGAAACTAAAACTAAAGCGAGAAGAGAGAAGAATGAAGAAGAGGAAGAATGAGGAGGAGATAGAAGAATGCGCAGATCGGTCACGTTAAAGCCAAGGCGGTCGCGCTGAAACATAGAGCTGCCAAATTTTTTTTTGAATTTTGTCTGCGGTCGTGCTGAACCCAAGGCGCTCGCGCTGATTCAGAAACGGTCACTCTGATGCATGTGCACTCAAGATGAAGCGTGATTCCTGCGAAAAAAACTTCACAAAAAACTCAAAAATTGTTAAATTCAGGACGTGGGTCCCACCGAGCATGCCAAAATGTCTCACAATGAAATGGTTAGTGCATGATTAGTATTCAATAAACACAAAAACCATTTAAATGAGATATCAAGAAAGATTTGACAAGAACATCATGAAAACAAAATAAAACATAAATATACTCATGAAGCACCCATTGCAAGTAGCTCTTCCTTATCCTCCTTGCCTCCATGAACTCTCCCTCATATTGAGCTTGATGAAGTGAAGGCACCCCTTGATGAGGCTCCACTTGATGTGCTCCTTTGATTGCTTGTGATGTGGAATGCTCTCCTTTGTGCTCAACAAGATGGATTAAGGATTATTGGATTGGATTTGAGTGATGGATTATGAATTGGATGGATTTGAGAGAGGATTAGAAGAGGATGAGAGAAGAAATGGCAGCATGAGGATGCTATGAGAAGTCGATCTTTTTTTGTGAGGAGGATTGGCTTCAATTTATAGATTGGAGAAGGCCAATGGAGGGCCAAGATTGATTTGATTATGAAGGGTTGAGATTGATTTTGGATAGAAGGCATGGATCAAGGGTGCCTTGGGAAAATAAATAGGAATATATAATTCCTTTGGAAAAATGGTGCCTTGGGAAAATAAACAGGAATATATAATTCCTTTGGAAAAAGGGGGGAGAAATTTGAATTTCAAATATGAGGAATTAAAAATTCCAAAATAAGGATGCATTGAGGGATTCAAAGAAATTTGAATTTCTTTGAGAGATTCAAAGTTGATGTGACATGAGTGGGAATTAAAAATTGGAGAATAATGATAAGCATGATTATGAGAGATTCTAGAAGAATTAATTAGGTTGAGTGGGATTAGGAAAAGTGATTTGTAGGAATCACATGACTAGGTTAATTAATTAGAATTGATTAACTAAGTGGATTTAGAGGAAATGATTATTGAGAGGACTTTAGAAGAATAGGGGAATAACAATAGTGACAGGATTAATTAAATTAGATTTAATTAATTTTAAGAGGAATAAGGATAACACAATTAAAGGCAATTAATTATGTTGATAGGCTTAAATTAATTAAATATTAATTTTAAGTGTCTACAACATCTTTCCACCATGAAGCTAGTCTCTTCACCCTACACTTTGCATAGGAATCAACATCATGTCCAATCTTAAAGCATTGCCTACACCTAAAAGAAATCCCTTCATAATCCACAAACTGAAGCCAACTTCCCTTTGAAGTAGAAATTGAGATCTCTGAAGGGAGATCCATGGATGTATCCATCTCCACCAAGACACGAGGAAAAGTAGTATGTAGCAGATTGAGAGAGCCATCACCAGTCAATAAAAACTTACCTAGGGAGTTCCCAATAGCTTCAAAACATGAGTCAAACTAGAACTGCAATGAAAGGTTTGGAAGTCTAATCCACATAGGAGAGCGATCAAAGGATTTTGACTCAGGGTTGAAAGTCGGATGCCACGGTTTAAGCATTAATGGATTATTGTCTTCCCAACACCATTGGCCGCCACTTAGGATTTTGTTTCTATCCTCCACAGTTTGAAAAACCACAACAAAAAAACCTTGAGCATGAGGGTATATCTGCACACTGTCATCCACAATGGGCTCCTAATGATCTAAAATCCATTTATGAAGATCACCAAGACTTGGCCAAACACCTCTAAAATGCCCAATAAGCCCTAAGGCAACAAAAACGAGTTCATTATGATCGACCTCTTTCTCCACCTCCTCTGACAAAGTAACAATAGTAGGCTTGGCCATTGCAGCTGCATTTGAAGTTGAAGGGGCCCAAATATCTCTACTGTGATGCATCAACACACCTCTTGGCAATGAAGAAGAATCCCCTCGAACCAAATCATCTCTATATCGTATTTTTTGCACACTTGACCTCTGTTTAATCATTGCAAGGGGTTGTGATTGGGGGAGGAAACCATATCCACAATCAACAGGGACACTAGAAGAGAATGCCCCAGAACCCTGTCGATATCTTGATGACCCAAATCCACCATGATAATTTGCTCTTGGTGTAACACCACCCCGAGATCTGCCATCACCTCCCTTCACCACGGACGTCTAGCTGGTTATGCCTCGTTCGGGAAGATTTCTACCACATCTCGCAAAAACCCTAACCCATGGAGCCACATAAAGCGACATCACAACCCAAAAGGGTTTATGGTAACACTAGTGAGAATCGAATAGGTACTATTACATGTTATTAATTATGATTATATTATATAATATTACAATATTATTTTCATATTATACTAAGTTATTATATTATAATGTTATTTTTATTACTTAAAGTTATTAAAACCATTAACTGAAGCGAATATTAAAAAATGATTAAAATTAATTTAATTCATAACCATGACATCATATATAAACTCAATCAACATAATAATTTAATATTTTTTTAAATGATCAAATTAAATTATTTTCAAATCAATACTTCAACTATAACAAATATTATTTAAAAATGAATTAAATTTATAACTTTATTATTAAGACACTAGATTTCTTAGCCAACTAATACTATTTTGATATTAACCAAAAAAAAAAGTTGTTTACTATCAAATATCAAAATTGTCTAGCCACAATTTAACAAAACTTCGTAGTAACGTGGCCTTGTTTCATGAGAAAAGGCCTCGGTAGAGACATTGTGTCATCCAAAATGAAGTAAATCATTCCTCCTTTTTTATCTTTGGTACTAGAAGAATGTTGTACCGTTGCATTTGATTATAGTCATTCACAAGTTAGAGATTCCTATTAAATTGAAACTTTTTTGAGTTGGACTATAATATAAAGTTTGGAATCTTCTGGGTCAAGTTGAAGCTTCTCTCAAATAAAGAATCACTAACAAAACATTTAGACATACAAAAATTAACTAAAAGATAAATTATTCCTACCACTTGTCTAAGATTGACTCTAGAAATGTCATGTGGAGTTTCCCCCAAGAGATAGTGTAGAGTTATATTTGAACTTTGAACCATATTGGTTGAAAAGAAACAATTTGGAATTGGTAATGGACGCTTGATTATCTAGGTTGGAATGAGAACCTTTTCCATGGAAGTATTGATTATCTTATTTTGTCATAGGTCGATATTCTTCCCTAGAGTGCATGAAAGAGAATTATTGAGGGATGGTTCATTAAGGGAATAGTCATCCAGCTCTTAGAATGCACAAACATCTATTATAATGTATTTATAATGTATAAAAGATAATGATATCTTGATGCATTCTAAAGATTGGATAACCATTTCCATTCATGAACATCTATATCAACTATTTAATATCCATTCTAAAGAATTATTAATTGTTCCTCATATCACAAAATAGGATTACCATGTTGGACCTCAATACATGAAGAATTCCATGATCAATTCTGCCTATAGTTGCCTTAGAATTGACCAACTTCTTTTGAAAGTATGCATTGGTAGTGGGCTAACAAATCAAACTATTGATGGCTAATAATTAGGTGTGGATGTTCTTTGCATGTAATTTGAAATAGTGCCCATATGGTTTGTTAAACCAAATATATTATTGTATAAGAGCGATGAGATTTCTGAGTCAATTATATCAGCTACAAACTGCACAAAAGCATTCATTTAGAGTGGCAAACATATTTTCTTAACATCTAGGAAAAAGAAATCTTCTCCCATTATAGATCAATGACATCTAATCATTATTGACACTGGAAGATAGAATATTTGTGATGTTCATTGAATTTTACTTACAAATTAGATGTATTCATATGACAATTTTGAAAGACCATGAATCTCACACTCATTATATCCTATGAAATGGCCTCCCTTTGAGAGTAGAAGAGGTTCCTGAAACATCATGCGGATGTTGGTCGAGTTTATTATATTTGTCTTCTTAACTGAATTAAAGTTTTGCTTTTTTTACTAGAGATAGTTAGCAGAGATGGATAATAAAGTTAAATTCACACTATAAAAAATGAATGAATAAAATCTATCAAAATAGATGAGTTCAATTCTACATGGTGGCATTAGTTAAATGAAAAAAATGATGCATGAGATTAGAGGAAGACATAGAAACCTAGAGATGAGATATACATAATGCATAGACACGAGGTAGGAAGTAATCATGATTTACTCATCTTTTCAACCCACAGTTATGGTTAGAAATGAAACCAAGAGAGTCAATTATATCTTAGCATGGTTTTGCAATTCATGATAAGAATTAAGCATGCATTGGAATGCTTTCCTGAGTCATGATGCATAAGGAATTAGAGACCTAGAAATTCACTTAGACATAAAATATTTCATATTCTTGATGTGAGTTACTAACTACCATGTGACTTATTGGTGGCATGGGAATAAGATAGTAAACACAAAGTTTTTTATAAGTGATGTAAACATCCTCAAAGAATGAACATTTGGACATGATGTTTAGATAAGAACTAGGTACACTATACTAACATGAGAATATGTGAGATCTTGATGAACTAAAACTTCTAAGTATGCTTACATATAAAGTAGTTCTTAAGCATGTCATGTTTATTTTAACAAATGAAAATGAATGATTATATCAAAATTTATCAGTAGGTAGGTTCTATAGGCCACTTTAACCAGGTACATTTTAAACCATATTATCTTGCAAACATAACCCTCTCATTTTATGAGATTTAATAACAAATTGAAATTCTAAAGAAATCTATAATATTAACAAGTCTAAAGATGAAATTTCATTAGATTAGCACACAAGTTTCCAAGCATGTGATCATACCAACATTAAGAAGGGTTGTGATGTGGGGAAACATGGTTCACTAGTTTGTATGGGAAAACTAGGAAGCTTAAGGCCTATTTCCACTTTAATCACTTTGAGAGGGAGAATGATCCACCTAGCCCAAGATGCTCTTAGGCACAAGGTGAATTAAGTGGTCCCTCATGGGGGTACTTGAAAGATGACTAGAGCTGCAATTTAGGAAGAAGGATGCAAAATAGGGTGATGAGATGACCTTTATATGCACACAAGGAGACAATGAACTAGCAGGCCAATTTCAGAAGAAGCTCCAACAGAGCAGACTGTACCTAACCTATAGAACAAATCTTAGGAAAAACTAGAGGTAGAAAGGCACCCAACTCAACTTTCTCCCAGGATAAAGGGGCCTTGCCCAAACTACTCTTGGTGGTTTCAACTCCACCAAATTGTAGACTATAGATCTCCACTTGCTTGTCTTGTTCCTATTTTCGTAGGTCCTTCACCTGTTCCTGCACACACAAAATAGGAAAATTTTGGGTGGAAAGGGGTTTGACTTTCAAACCCCGATTTTGGAATCAACCTTGTAATTGAATTGAAATATAATTGAAAGGAAAGTGTGTTGATATGTAGCAAATGCTAGATCCGAGAATGAGAATGTCTTATACCTTGATGATGCAAATTTTTCTTTGAAGATGATCACAAATTTTGATGTAATAACATGACTCCACAAAAGACCTATAGGACATCATAAAAGATATGCTTGCATGAAGGTTGCCACAATGAAGAATATGGTGGGATGAAATACTTTGAATTCTTAAATTAAATTTCCTATAGTTCTCTTCCCATGTTCTATATCCATGAAAGCCAATTGGACCTCAAATGAGGGAGGATGCCTCTCTTATATACTTCTCCCAAGCATTTTGGGGTGTAAAACTTAGAGTAGGTCAACCCAGGAAAATACATACCTCTTAACCAAGATTATCATTAAGTGGTTTGAATATGGGCCCAAATATTGGGGAGCAAGGTGCTTTGATTGGCCCACTCCCAAGAGAAGGTCACCCTAGGCAGCTTGCTCCCTCCAATGTGCCCTCAAATTTGGACTTGAGGTCCAAAATGGGAAGGAGAAGTCAAAATGAGATATGGAATTGAACTGTGAATGGGACTAGATTGAAGAGGTTATGCATGCTAAAACATGGCCTAGATTGAGCAATAAATTGCATAGGGATGCAATTGATGATGCTAAATTTAGGCCCCAATTTAGCGAGAGTATGAGCCTACGCACATACTCAGGGTAAGTAGAAGAAAGAGAAAGAGAGAGTGGCGTTGGGAAAGCCTACAAAGAGATAATACATGCTAAGTTCAAGGGAATAAGCCCCCAAACCAATGATCTTGACTCATACAACCATGTACAAGGACACACATACAAAAACAAAGACACACAAAAAGAGGTTAGTACTAAAAACAAAGGCTTTGAGTCAATTAGTTGAAAAGACCTCGATAATAAAAATGTCTCAATCACTAATACCACCCTTAGAATGCTATTGCAAGAGCACAAGTGGTCACTTGGAAAGAAATATAATAGTTCAAAGATGATACAAGACTCCATTGTCCAATCAACTAGAAAAGTATCCTATGGGATCATAGAGGAGAGAGAAATTGAGCATGGATTCCATTGGCTAGAAAGATGTGCTATGCTAGGTGATCCATGAAAGAGAAAGGAAGAGTATAAAATAGTCTAAAAAGTTGTGTTATGCTAGTTCCACTCTTTCCAATAGAGCTTGGTGCAAAGAGAAAGTTGAATGGTCTAGCAAGTTGTGTTATGCTAGTCAACATATCCCAAGGATAACCTACGAAAGCATTGTCTCCAAGGAAATCCATAAAAAATGGTGCAAAAGGAATGACCAAGGAATGCATTATATCTAAGGAAATTGCTTAAAATGGTGCAAAAAGGATAGCCAAGGAAAGCATTGTCTCCAAGGAAATCTGCTAAAAAAGGTGCAAAAACATAACCAAGCATTGTCTCCAAGGAAATGTACTAAAAATGGTGCAAAACAATGACCAAGGAAAACATTGTCTCCAAGGAAATCTGCAATTTAATACATAAGGAGTCTGCATATATGCCCCCCTCCTTAAAATGGCAACATAGAGCTATAGTGGAATCCTAAGGAAAAGAAGAACAAAAATACACACCTTCAATCACTAAGGAGATATCCATAAACAATAATGTACATGCAACCTAGCCAAAGAGGCATAACTCTTGTGATCCAAGGAAGAGATAATTATGAGATATCTTGTGAAGTGGAAAGGAGTCATTTTGAGGGATACCCAAGAAGAAAGAGGAAGAGATCTTTTCTCAAAGACATCTATCTCCAAGAGGAGATCTTGAACAAAAATAATATCTTTGACCAAAAGAAAGGACTTGGAGAAAAAGAATTCACATCTTCCTCCTATTGCTAGGTAAAAGGATTCTTAATGAAGCATAACACACTTTTTTGCTCCAAGTGAGGGATTTGTTTAAAATAGACATACATCATCAAGCAACAAAGAGTTTGTACCCAAGGATGCATATCTCTTACATAAGAGAGAATTCTTGAGCAAACAAACAATTCCACATAAGAAATGACATTGTATCATAAGTAAAACCACACAACCAAGGAAAAAGTGGATCGTTTAAGAGAATAAGAGATAGAATCCTTGCATGAAGGTCAAGGAAAAGGAGCTATTATATTGCTCACAAAGTAATATTTAAAATGAAAGCATAAAACCATGCAAAGAGTCCCCTAAAAGGTAAACTACTAAGATTACATGGTGTAGAGCAACATAATAGGCAAAAGAGGTGCTATGGCACGACCTCTTCACCAAGAAAAAACATAAGATCAATTGTGAGAGTGATACAAGCTTTATCATATTAGTCTTGAATAAATTATTTGAAAGCCTTACAATTTCTAAGAGAATGAGAATAACTATGATGAAAGAGATGATACACATCACCATATTTATTCTTATAATTATTGACATATCTTATGAAAGGAAAAGTAACATTCTTGTCATATTTCAACCTCCAAAAGATTCATGTAGCTAATTGTTTATGATTACTAGTATGGATAGGTCTTATCTCTTGAGATGTAGAGAAGTATACACTAATTGAAGAAGAAGGATTGTTTTCATGTGGCAAAAGGATTGGCAAGGAAGGATGAGGGTTATTTGATGAAGAAGCATGTTTAGATAGACAACAATTTCTATGTTTTCTAAAGTAATCCCTAAGCATTTTAACCTTACATAGATCATCCATAGTTGTTGATGAATAAGGATATGCTAAACCTTTTGTAGTAGATTGTAAGGGAAGATCTATAGTGGCCTTAATTCCTTTTTGGTGTTTTCCAATTCCTTGTCCTATATAGCCTTTATTTGAAATCATATCATAGACAACCTCATAGCATGTTTTTAATTGTGAAGGAGAGGGACTTTGATCATGAATCTCCTTAAAATTTGTTGTGTAAGGATAAGTTGAAGGGACAAAGGGATGATTAGATGAAGAAGGAATATGCTTGGTAGGTAGATTCTCCTTTCTATCATCATTATTCATGTTCTCTTTGGTAGGTTTGAAAGAAGGGTCATCTAAATCTTCATCTATTCCTAATGATATGTTAGGAGATAGATCGTGCATAAAGTGTGTAACATCATCTTGTTTTAGAATATTTTGATTATGAAGATAAGATGTAGGAGAATAAGGAGGATCTACAGTGATTGGAGTGGTTAAATTAAAATGCTTAGCTTGTCTATCTTGCACCAAGGTATCCTTGTGAGGAGAGGGTCTACTAGCCTCAATAATAAAAGATAACCTAGGGGAGGTACAAGTGTTGTTTATTTCAATGTCATCTCTATGATTATCACTTTCTATAAAAGCTCTTATGTGATCTACATATGCTATGCATTTTATTAAGAATATAATCATAAAACAACATACAACATGGATAGAAGCTTTGAGAAATGATTTGCAAGAAGGAAATATCTTTGAAATTCTAATGATTCCATATGCATGACTATTATGAATGAAAATAAGCAACATGAAGTGAAAGAAACCATTTTTCAACACATGATTTTGATAAATGTGACTAAGAAGCAATGCAATCACATGTAAAATAGAAAACCAATCAAATTTAGTGAATTTCATTATGAAAGACACCAAATTAGATTTGAAAATAAAAAGATGGAAGTATAAGATATGTTTTCACCAAAATGTGATGTGGGGAAACAGGGTTCACTATCTTGTATGGGCAGAATAGGAATCTTAAGGCCTATTTCTACTTCATCCCCTTTGAGAGGGAGAATGATCCACTTGTCCCAAGATGCTTATAGGAACAAGGTGAATGACTACAATTTAGGAAGAAGGATGCAAAATAGGGTGACAAGATGACCTTTTTGTGCACATAGGGAGATAGTGAACTAGTAGACTGATTCCAAAACAAGATCCAACAAAGAAGACTGCACCCAATCTGTAGAACAAATCTTAGGAAAAAGTTGAGGGAGCAAGGTTCCCACTAGACCTCCTCCCATTACTAAGGTTCTCTGCTTGGCCCACTCTCAGCAATCAACTCTAATGAATTGGAGACAACATACCTCACTAGTACATTTGGGTCAAAATTTCGACGGCAAATCGTCAAAATTCCGACACAATTTCATCGCACTACTGACTAAAAAAGCCGTTGAAAACTTTGTGTCAGAAGTTCCGACTATCCTTGTGGTCGTCGCAATTCCGACATCACCTCCAACCTTTCTGATGGCCGCCATGGATGCTCATACCTTGAAATAATACCGTCACGATCTCGGCCTATCATCAAAATTCTAACTCCAAAGGGTAAAATTCCGACAGAGGAGTGTCATCGAATGCACAACATCCTCGTTAGAACTGTCCTGGAGGCCATCGTAATCCGATAGAGGAGTGTCATCGAATGCATAACATCCTCGTCGAAACTCTCTTGGAGGCCGTCATAATTACGACGGCCTCCAGGAGAGTTCTGACGAGGATGCTGTGCATCTAACGACACTCCTTTGTCAGAATTTTACCCTTTGGAGTCGAAATTCTGACGATAGGCCGATTTTTCAAAAAAAAAAATTATAGAAAAAGATTGACATTGGTATCTCTCTTCTATCTCTTTTCTCTATCCCTCTCTACTATCTCTCTTCTCTCTCCCCTCTCTAGGTCTCTTTCTCCTTCCCTCTCTTCTTCTCTCCCTCTCTACTTCTCTTTCTCTACCCTCTCCAAGTCATTATCTCTTCCTCTCACCCTCTCTCTCTCTCACCTCTATAGGTCTCACCTTCCATTCCTCCATCATTACCCATGTTGTCAAGTTGCAAGATATTTCCCAAAGTACTTGGTTGCTAGGGTTGATTTTCTTAAGTGTTGGAGTCGGAGTTAGATGAGACCTGCATGATTAAGCTATATTAAGTGATCAAGTCACCAAGATCTCAATTGTAAACATGACTAGGTTCTATGGTAGCATAGGTCAAGAATTACCTTCCAATGACAAAAGACATCCAAATGATGAAGAATGAAGGTGATGAACTCATAGAAGTTTGGAGGAGATAATTTGACTAAGTTAAAATTTTGTTTAAGTCATGATCATGATACTAGCTTTCTCATCAAGAGCGGTTTGTGTGAATGAACCCTAGAAATGTGCCCATGCTAGAGAAGAAAGAATTCCAATAAAACCTAAGGCAATGCTAGTAAGGGGTCAAAATTAAAGAATTAGGGTACAAAAAACAAAATTTGGCTAAGTCGAGATGTTGCTCAAGTATGACCTAAATCATGGAGTGTAAATCAATCATGAAACATGAGAATGAATAGGTCTTGACCCAAGCAACATAAGTCCCCCTTGTGATTCCAAGAGATATCACATCACAATCATTGAGGCTATCTGCAATATAAAGTCAAGACCTGACTATTGGAATCTTGGAGTCATCCCATTTGATCACGTAGTTTAGCACTTGGGAGGATTTTGTTCAAGAGAGGATAGAATACTTAGTATTTTATTTTGTGTTGCATAGTGCATAAAAAACACATCAACAGATACCATTGAAAGGTTTGGTTAAAGCCTTCAAATCACAATCTCTACGAGAAGCTATCAAGAGTGCCCAGAATTTGGAAACTTTAGTATCCAAGAACATAATTCATAAGGCACCACTTTTAGAGCAACCAAAGAAGCCTATCAATGTAATATTTTATTTACCTTGGATATGTTTTATCCTAAGTGTGATATTCCACTATTAAAAATCTTAATTAGGTAATATTTTTACTTAGGTAGAATAAGATAATGAGTTGCACATTCTCCTTCTTTGATTGAGATTCTACTTTTTCCTTGTCACAAATTTGGAAACTTGGATAAGCAATTTCTTTTTTTGGTTTTCTACCTCTTCATGATCCTCATGGATTTGGAATCTTGGAAGCTATATATTGTAGGTTTTTCCTCGATTAACATATCAAATGAAACTATTGTGAGATTTCATATCTTAACATACCAAGGGCTTAAGTTTGGGGACGACGGGGGGATGACAAAGGGGGCGGGGTGGGATGCAAATATATATACAACTTAAAAAATTAATTATAAAAGGATGTGTATAGAATAAGTATAACAACTGTAAATAAAACTTTGCCACACTATGTAAATTTTACAATAAACATTAAAAATATGTCAATGATTGCATTGAAATCTGAACATTAACAATGGTGGTAGAGTTTTGGAACTTTGGGAACAAACTAAGAATAAGTATAAGAATTGCAGATGAAACTTTGGCATGCTAAGTGTTTAAACTAGTCAACATAAAAAAAATGGAAACGATTGCATTAACAATAAGAATGGTGAGTAGAGGTTTGGGGTCAATGGGTAGTGCCCCCCTTGTGGGGGGTTTGGGGTAGAGCCCCCATCAAGGTTAGGGGGCATTGCCAAACCTTTAATACGGATGACATTTTCACAATAATTTCACCATTTTTGTTTAGAATTGGAGTTTCTAATTGGGGGTCATGGGAGACTCATAGGTATCCTCAAGATGGTCAAGAGACTCCTTGGAGTCCCTAGGACGTCCCTAAGTGGTGCGGTAAAGGGATGTTTCCCCTAAGTATTGCATCCTGAAAAAATAGCGATTTTGGAGGGGGGAAAGGGGTCCCCATGTTTCAATGGTTTCAAAAGATTCTAAGTTTTTATTTTATCTTGTCATAACAAAATATACTCCTCTTGCATCCTTGGATGATTTGAAAATTGAAAACAATTTGACAAGAAAAAACTAACTTCTAAAGTTTAGACTTAGTTTTCTCTTTTTATCCAAGTCACTACAACATTTCAATGATCAAAGTAGCTTTTTTTTGGTGGTTTAGAAGCATCCAAAAGGCTTGAGAAATTCAATATTGTCTTTCATTCCACCAAAATTGGAGATCAAGAAGCATGCTCACAAACAAGGATTTGTTTGTAACTTAAGGCAATCGACTAGTTTTTGGGGCATTTTCAGGTCTAAAGAACCTACCATTGTGTCAAAAAGGCCCATAAGACCCCATTTTCATCTAAAACTTGTCTCTTTTGGTTGTATAAGCATTTAAGGAAAAAAAAAATCACACAACCAATGATATGCCTATACCATACATATTTGAGTTAAAATAAAAATAAAAAATTGACAAGGTTTGGAGACCATTAGACAATTTGGGAGATTGCTAATACATACACTCAATTTATAAAGTCTCAATTTGATGTACTTACTCTTCAAGAGGCCTATACAAAAGCATTTTGTAATTGCAAACTAAGATAAATTTCCATTTTTGGCAGTTTTCATCATGGATTATGGTATTAAATTCCGACATTCTATTGTCAAGATAAATTCAGAGAACCATTTGTACTCAAAACAAGGGATAGTGAAAAATTACATTATGTAGGATCTCCTACCCTATCTCATTGAATTCATTCCTACACCAAGTGACTATGAACAAAAGTGTAGGTATTTAACAACAATGACATGGTCCATGGACTAGTGATCCTCCTCTTGATACTCCATCTACAAATGAGAACATCTCTTATACATGTTGCTACTTCAGAATTAAAAGTTGCTTCTTCTAGAACTTTCCATGATTATTTGCAATAGGATTATATGTCTTCTAGATTCACCTGACCACTAGGACCCATTCCTATCAAGCATCTTTACTTTTTTGAAAAGTAGACCACATTTTAGATCTAGATGACACCATAATGACTTTGATTTCCTCTTGCAAGATATTCCTCCATCATGTATTGCTTCATCGAAGTTCAAATTTGCTTCTTCAAGGGCTCTCAATGATTCTCTATATAGGATTCTTCGTGTCTATGAGATCCACTTCATTGGGAGGCCTACTTAAACATTTCACATCTGTTTGTGGACTCTCAAATTTCAAATATTGATGAAACAATTGATAATATTTGTCTTCTCATTGATGACAATGCCCATCAAGTTACATTGTCTCCCATTGTAAATTCACTTGTTCTATCCCCACCATATCATGCAACATGACACATTCTATTTCACATTAATTAAGGTCTCACACTTCAATGATTGTAGTCCCTGAATCTTCTATGGAACAATCACAGCTTAACATCAACATCAAGACACATGAGTCGCTTCAAAAACGTTACATCTGAATTCCTTTCTACATTCCACTTGAATGGGAATTCAACAATTTGACAACTCAAGATTTCCATATTGTGAAAGGAAGGTGCATCATTTGTTGCAAATGAACCTACTACAACATTCACCATTCAACATTTTGCATTTCTTTTCTCTCTTCTTTGTGGAGGCACCAACTTTAGGGGATGGGGTGGGTCTATATTATCCTTCACATATGTCACTTGGGATGGAGTTTTGTCCTATGGCTTTTCTAGTCTCTACGTCAAGAGGGTACACCCTCTTTATAATTTGGGGTTATTTCATATTTTACATGGATACCTAACCTTGTGACCCATTTCTTCTTACCTCAATTGCACTTAAGGGGGTTTGCCAATGTACCATTTTATTCACCAAGTGGATATGTTTTATCGTAAGTATGATATTGCATTTGTTTGTTTAGTTTACTTAAGTAATTTCTTTTAACTTGAGATAATGACTTGCACATTCTCCTTCTTTCATAGGATTATGTTTTTTTCCTTATCCTCAAAAATTTGGAAACTTGGATAAACAATTCCTTGTCTTTTGGTTTTCTATCTCATCCTCATCTTCATCCTCATGGATTAAAAATCTTGGATATTGAGTGAAGATATTGTGAACTTTTTCATTTTCTCTCTTATGAAATCAACTATGTTATGCTATTTTGATTTTATTATCATTTATATTTAACAATTTTAAAAATGTTATCACTTACATTAATTTCTAGGTTAATATTTATTTTGTAGATTCTAATAGAATTGAATACCATACCCAAACAATATCTAGTATGAACTAGTTAGTTACAGGCTAGGTTCCAAGCGTACTTGGTAACACAATTTTTGAGCTTGTGTTTGTTTATGATTTAACGATTGATGCATCTAGCTTTGCTACGCATCTACTTTGAATACAATGAGAGGGTGATTTTGTCTAAGCCAAGAGACCCTACTATATAATATCACCCAAAAAAGATATTGATATTTTACCTTGGAAATATAAGCCTTTTGTAAGTATAATTCAATGAATTGTGATAATAACTTAAAACGAAGTGAATTAAAATTTGATTGAGTTCCCCATTGTATTTTAACAAATCACTAAGGAAGATGTTCGTTCCTAACAATTTCCAATTCTCTTTCCAAAGGGATGAAATAGAAGAGAAAGGAACTAATTAATGTTGGGACAGAATTTAGAAAACCTATGTTTTGTGTCTGAAAGCTACTAGCCTAGAGAGCATGGAAACAATCTGAAGTCATGGGAGAGAGTTTCAGTTCTATCTCCAGAAATTATGTCCAGTACTCTTGTATTGAATTTTTAAATCCTTATAAGTTTAAATGTTCACGAGGAAACTCTAAAATTTTAATAAAATACATAAATGAAAACCAATTTTATTTTCGTCGGAATACTTTTGAAAATCACATCACCTCAGTAATTGAACTGTAACAATAAGATTGCATACAAAGTGCAGGTTTGCTATTAAACATGTTAAAAGGGTTAAAATGTTTCAATTAATACAAACATTGGAACTATTAAACAACAATGGCTTGTTGGTAATCAAGATTTTGGACTATACCCACATTTTACACCTTTTCATATAGTTACAAAGAACATAGAAAACATGTACATGGAACTACAGATTCCAACATATGTAAAAATACAACAATCTAAATAAGAATGGGAAGCATGTGGAGAATGGTTAAGAAATGCATAAATAAAAGGAAAGCAAAAATCTCTCAATGTGTATCACAAACAAATCAAGGAAAAAAGCTTTTAGGCAGGGGACCGATATGATCATAAAAATTTCAAAACTTCCAAAGTATAGAGCATTTGAGATTTTATAGAGAATGCACTAATTCAACTTTATTCATGATGAGGCATATTCACAACTTTTGCAGTCGCACCATGGTGTTGTTCGTGTTGGCTCTATTGGACCCTGTAATTAAGATTCAATATAGATACATTATTCAATAAGATTAACTGTGCAACATAATGAAATATTGAAAAGTGTGTTATCTTATTGAGCTTCGCTTTGTTTCGAGAATAGTTTAATATTCTCTACTTAACAGGGCCAACCACGTGAAGGTGGAAGCTCATTTGGCCCCTCCGCCCCCCCCAACATCACTCTAAATTCCCCGTTAACATCTAACATTCATTCATTCTTTCATCCATTATTAAAATATAACATTCATTCATTATCACATAACATTCATTAACACATAAAATTCATTAACTTTCATTAACACGCAACATTCATCAATAATCATCAACACATATCATTCATGAACATTCATTAGCACATAATTACATTCATTAACACATAAAAAATCAGTCATTATCAAATAAGGTAGATTACAATCATTTCTTTCTTTGCTTTTTTTTTGAAGCTATGTAAAGTCTAAGTGGAGCATCGTCTTCTTCATCATTTCCCCCATCTTCGGATGTTCTGCCCTCTTCTCGTGCTCTTGATGTATGCCTAGTCCTATACAAAGGACGAGGATGCTGAACCAAAGGGGTGGTCCTCTGCAATAACAAAGAATTGGGTTGAATTCAAAACATTTTTTTATTATTGTTACAAGTATTTCATTAATTTAAAGAACACAACCGTTACACTCTTTACCTGATGGGGCCACATCATCTTCCACATCATTTTGTCTAGCCTCAAGCTCGACATGCTGAACACCCTCTAGATCCTTTGGAGTTGAAATACGAAACGTTACATTAATCAATACACTAATTGCAATTAAATTTGTTTAAAGGAATAACAATGGTCCTCTTTACCTGATTGGGGAACATCACATTCCTGATGTTGTCTACCCGGATCATGCTCCACTTGGTCACCACCAACTACATGCTCTAAAATATTAACAATAAAGGTTACATTAATTACTACACTAATTTTCAATTTAAGATGTTTAATTGTATTAATAATTACATAAAAAAATTTGAATAGCAAATGAATACCTCCACTACTAGGATGCACATCCGGACCTTCATGTACAGGTTATGTTCCATGATTATCATGTTGTATTCCAATGTCACGCGTAGTGTTATCATTGCTTGCTTATTTTAAAAAAAAATAGTCACTTTATGTTGAAACTTAACATCAAATAGATTATTGGTTAAGTATTCAATTTGAAATAATTTTCATTTAGCTTATTTACCACTGTGACAAATGCATCAGAATCTCATGTTTGCCCACTCAATTCTCATAGTCGTTCAGCCATGGCTATATAGCCTTGCTGGTAGCCAATTCTCTTGTCATCTTCTGTGGGTGCTCTATTGAATTCAGAGCCCTACATTTTTGTTTAGTATTGTGAATTTTGCTTGTATTGTTTGATCAAAAAAAAATTGTTTACAATTTATAAATATTTTGATGTGATACTTAATTTACTGATTCTTACAATCCGTGCGGCAAGTTTCATATAACCACCAGAGCCGAGTTTGTGTTGCCCATGCTTTTCTTGTCTTGCCTTGGTTGCCTTTGATGTGTCACTCAATCTATGAAAAGTTTGAAATATGTTAGATTATATAAATATAATGAATAATTAGTACATATTCACGTTCTTAATAGTATCACATACCTTCTTTTGGCATCTGGTGGTGTATTTCCTTTTTTCCTTTCAATTCTCTCCTTTGGATCCAAAATCAGGTCCTTCCACTCCCTCTCTGGAATCATGGGGGGATGCTCATACTTTACGTTCTTCTCTAAATGGGTCCCTCACATACTTTAGATATGTGCCAGCTTTTTCCAGGAGCTTAGTCTTATCAAATGTGTCATTTCCAAACAACCCTACCATACGGTTTGTGAGTTCATCTTTTAACTTTTTTTCTTGGTCATTCCACCTTTAAAGAAAAAACAAACCTGTAAGATTTAGAAAGAAACTGAAGCTACCTTTGATATAGTTCAAGAAATGGATAAAAGGAAAACTATTCTAGCAATGATATGAAATCAAAATAGTGGATAAGGGTTAGTTCACGTATGATGTTCCACCTTTTACGTATGGTGGGCCCAAATATCTGCAATGTAATGTCATTAAGATTTTTATAAAAAATATCATTTCTTGCAAAAAAAAAATGGGATCATTAGTCCAAAATGAGTGATCAGTAAGTAAATTACAATTAGACTATATATAATAATAATTTTAAAGTACCTGGAACCTTCTGTATCTTCAAGGGAATCAATTCTTCATCGCTCACCACCAATGTGGCCTGCAACGTTCCCGTACTAGAAATACGGGAAGATCCAGGAAATGATGGTATGCTATCACCAGTAGTCGCCTTTGGCGCATCCTCATGTGCATCTCTTGCCACAGTAAATGAATCCACTATGAAATGCCTCCAAGAAAGAACACTTCAAGGGTAATAAACACATAACGAAAGAGAGAGAAAAAGAGGGATCTACCACCAATGGGCGGGTCAACACGAGCTGGTGCAACAGACGATATCTGCATGCTACATGTTGCCGACATTGTAGCCGGCAATATAGTTGGGTTCGACCTCGGACCCATGTCAGCACCTGAAGAGTAATACATTAAATATATAAAACATTAAAAAAGCAAGTTCACAAGTCCAAAGGAGTGGTTTTAATATATAGAACATGGTCATCACCTGAACTACCCGCAATACCCTGCTCATCACCACTAGGATGATGAGCCCTTATAAATTTATGTAAAAATAACACATACATATTTTAGTTAATGACATAAAAGAGAAAAAAATATAAACCATTATTGAACTTTTGTTATGATTAAAGCTTTCATTACTGCTTACTTGCAAGTTTTCCACTGTCCACAACAATAGTTGCACCCTCTCTGTTATCTCATCAGTCTGAGGGCTTATGGTTTCCAAATCAACAATCTCTTGGCTAATTTTTCTAATATTCGTTTGTACCAATTGTATAGGGTTTGCGCTAATTGCGATGTCATCAGCGCATAACACTGTCGAGCACCCCACATCCCTATGGAGGTGTGGAGGTACTGCAGGTTCCTTTCCCTTATCCCAAACATCCGTCTGTGACAAGAATATAATTAACACTATCAAAATTACTTCAAAACACTCAAGAAAAGATAATAATGTAACAGTTTTCTTCTATCTAATTTGTACAATTACAATGAGGTTTACCTACCCTATAGAAGTGTCGGGACCTACACCCCTATCTGTGCTATGTGGTGGATCCATGTGGCCCTATGACAAAGAAAAAATATAAAAATGTTAGCGAAATGAAACCAATAGACTTAGCAAAAAAACTTAATAATACAATGGTTTATTGGATTCATTAATTGGAAGTTGGCTTAAATGGTATATATATAGTACGTACCACCCCCATGATAGTAACTTTGTTTGTATCTATACGATTCAAATTGTAATCGATTAACAGCTCTTCCCTTGCACTTATTGATTTTATCACACATACAAACACACAATTTCCCTCACATGCCTCAAATATGCAATTGGGTTGCTTATTAGTTGACCCAAGTTGTGTACTATTTATAAAACCTGCAATATTCCCCGTTGCTTTTGGCCTTCCATCAATGTATACAGCCACTCATTTACTTTGATCATTATCTTTTTGTTGTATATAATTGGCTGACAGTGCATACCTACGCATACTTTTTTTATACCGAACAATCTGCATCCAATCATTATAATTGTAACAAGGTCCAACAAACTCCATCAATTCAGCAACTTTGTTGTAACAGACCTTTATGTTGTCCATGGAAAATAGGCCCAAACCATGTAACGACGAAGGTGCTATGTGATATATCCTCTCATTAACACAAAAATCAATGTTTATTGGAGGAAGTTCCTTGGGTACACATTGTTTTAGTAGATGTTTGTACCTCAAGGGCACCTCAATGTCGCCTTTGGTCTCATCATCATAAGAACATGACCCCCCTTGAGAAAGAAAAAATTCCATGCGTTTATTCAATTTTCTTCTAATCTTTTGACCTCTAGTTGATCTCCCTATTTGAGATCTACTACATTTCTCACTTTCCTCTTCTATTCCTGCATTTCCCTCACTCGAGGAAGACACATTTGACAAATACCTATTTTGTGATACCTGTGCACCATCAAATGAGAGAGTTAGTTGGTAATGAGAGAGATATTCTGCAAATGAGGGTAATATTGATGAAGAAGTCGGCCATAAAGTTGATGTTGAGATTAAAATTTGAGTAAGTCCAACTGGGGCCTCAAGTGTTAATAACTGTATTAGATTTGTTGCTAATGTTGAGGTTTGAAAAACTGAGGAAGTTTGTTTTTCTTGTAATTTTTAAAAAATATATTATTTTTATAAGGTGTATTGACTTATACCTGTTGATCCATGAGACTGTGCAGGATCCTCGTCAAAGGGGTTCAGGTTCCTACACCAACAATTGAGCATCATAAGCATTACATTTGTAATTTGATAAACAATAAATACTGCAGTATCATAAGCATCATAAGCATCACATATGTATCATCATATATGTAATTGAGCATCATAAGAATCACATATGTATCATCATAAACATGTAATCCATCACATACGTATCATAAATCACCATCCATCACATAGCTAATAAGTAGTCCGCATTTCATAAATAAACACAAAGTTCAAAAAATGTCACATGTATCATCATAAGCATGTAATCCATCACATATGTATTTTAAATCACCATCTATCACATAGCTAGAGGTGCATCATGAATTAATTAAGTAATGGCATTAGAATTCAAAACATATGAATTATTTATGTAACCATATAAGTCAAATCAATTTCTATCAAGATATCAATATTAAATAGATAATATAATAATCGCATCTCATACATTTCATTCATGTCATTGATCTTCTTCTTCATCCAACTCATCATCATGACCATCATCATCATCATCGTCGTCGTCGTCGTCCTCATCGTCGTCATCGTCATTGTGTTCGTCATCACCATCACCATCACCATCACCATCACCATCACCATCACCATCACCATCATCATCAGCAGCAGCAACATCATCATCATCAGCTTCTTCTTCGTGTACATTTCCATCAGGAACATCATCGACTAACTGTCGATCGTGATCATCATCTATATCATCTTCTACTTCTTCGGTATCTTCTTCTTCCATCACATTATACATTATCGGCCTTCCTCTTGGATCATGTCTAACAACAAATGACCAACCCGGTTTATGTGGAACTTCCAAGTAAAATATCTACTCACATTGACTTGGAAGAACATAGGGCTCATCCCCAACTCGTTCAAATGACCTAGTATTAACCATTGTAAATCCATTATCATGTTCGATAACAGTTCTATCAGGATCATTTTTATTCAGTCATAGCCTATACCATTTGACGACGAACATAACTAATTTGAAGGAATTAAAGTCACACTCAAGTATATCATCCAAAATGCCATAGTATCAATTTTGAGACTCTTGAGGATGTATGTCATTTCTAGATGAAATATTGGTCACCTCAAAGACTGCAGTTATCCCATAATCACAAGTTTTCTTCGTGTCATCCAACTGTTTGATGCAAAATTTATGACCATTGCAGCACATAGCCTTTTGGTGTTTGACCTGCAATATGTCTAACATATTAAAATTATTGCATCATGAGTTGATAAACATACGGGTGATTAATAAAATTATACGTACCTATTGATCTCTTAAACCATATGCTAAATCAATTTCCCTTTGTGTAACATTGGAATCTCCATTACGATGAGCTTCTTTAACCAATGAAGTGACACCATCCCATGTTAATGTGTGACCAAAATGTTGACATCATTCAATCCACACTGTCATCCAATCAAGATTGTTTGCAATATACAAATGTAGCACATCCCACTCCTGACCAACTGTACAAATAATTAATAGACCACTTACAATTGATTTATTTAAAAGATGAAGAATTAATTTACTACAATAACATCTTATAATTACCTCTCACTTTCTTCAATCTACCTTTCCCCATCAAGTGCTTCCCTTCGAATTTATTAATGGGGTTGGGATCCCAAATACGATCTACGTGGATTTTTGCTGCAAACTTAGGAAGATATTCAGTAATGTACACCATAGTTTGGTATACCATATATCCCTCCACCATAGAACCCTCAGGATGTTCTCTTTGTCGAACCAAAGCCTTCAAAAATTTCAAGTGCCTCTCAACCATCCACATTGACCTAGTGTGTACAGGTCCACACAATTCGATCTCCTCAACTTGGTGTATGAGGTAGTGTCCTTGTGCATTGAAAAAAGTTGAAGGTAGACACTTTTGCATTTCACACATTAGATGAGGGATTTTTCTCTTCCAATATTTTATATCTTCCTTGTGGATTTCTTTAGTTGACAACCACCTAAAAGAGATTGAAGATGCAAAAATATATAAACGAGACTTTACAAAATAATATACAATATATTGCATAACAAGTAAAACAAATGGAAAATATAATATCTATACAACAAATTGAACAAACATCACTACTTACCTCATGTATTTTCCAAGATCATATATGACTTGCTTGATATTATTGTCGAAGTGGTCTGGGAGAGATAGAGGTAGAACGTACTGCAACAGTTATAAAATGATCTTTTCATTGTTTTCTAACATAATACAATGAAAAGTACATGCACAATATACAAATATATAGTAAATACACAAGAACGTGAATTACCTTAATGAAGGTATGCCAATCATGCATTTTCATCCCTGGCCCAAATTCACTCTTCTTTGATATGAGATTGTTTATGTTCGCAGCAAATCCTGTGGGAAATCAAATTTTTCGTATGACTTCTTTTATAGAATTGCTTTGTTGCTCCATTAATAACCAAGGAAGGGCACTAATATTAATCTGATCTCCATTGCTATTTGATTGAATGACATTTTTCATTGCATGATTGGATTTCACAATGTCACTACAAATTTTGACAATTTTTTCTTTGTCATGCCTTCCATCCAATATTTTCCAGAATGTCTTTGTTATATTCTTTCCAATATGCATTGTATCAAACAAATGCACAATTTGTAGTTTCTCGTAGTAAGGCAACCTACTGAATTGTCTGGGATAACTTTTTAGTCCCTTTGGAAGGTGGTCATCCATGCCTTGACGACCTTCAGTATCATCAATTACATCATCAGTAAACAAAACACGATAGAAAAATTCAAATTCCAAACATAAACCATTAGATGGAATGACATTACCTTGACGATTAATTCTATTATATTCCAACTTCCTTAAGTGAGGAGTCATTCTTCGTGGCTTTGATGTAGTCTCTTCTTTCCCATTGAAAAGATGTTTTTCAGTATTTCGGTACTTATGATTTTTGTGAAGGAAGTGCCTGTACTCATCAAACACCTGCTTTCCTAAACTTTTTGAATGACGGGATTTCATCTTTGGACCACAAACTAGACATGCAAATTTTCCCTTTGTTTGAAGACCTACAAGATAATGTATAATTCTATTAAATCTGTTAATTTTTATAATTATAATTATAATTTTCATGTGCAACTTGAACACTATAATGTACCACAAAAATGTGTTAGCCCTAGGGCATCATGTATTGTCCATACAAGCATTGCATGGAATTGAAATTGTCTTTGTCCTATTGGTCTAGAGATGTCATACATGGTCACACCATTCCATAACTCCAGCAACTCGTCGATAAGAGGCTCAATATATACATTCATATCTTTAACTTGGTACTTGCCTAGTGGAATGAACAAAAACATTACATAATTATTATGACCATTTTACTGCAATATTTATAATCAAATGTAGATGACTATTAAATGATAAAATACCTAGAACAATCATTGCCAACATTATGTGCTCCCTCTTTATTGACATCCATGGAGGAATATTATTGTTGATAACAAAAATAGGCCACACCGAGTAAACAAATCTCAACTCTCCAAATGGATTGACATCGTCTGCTGCTAATGAAAGCCTAAGATTACAAGGTTCTTCTTTAAGGTGTGGCCACTTTTCCTCTATGTCCATAAATGTTGAACCATCTGCAGGCATTCAAATAATATCATCTCAACTTCTATTGCGTGCATGGTAATCCATAAATTGTGCCAAGCTAGTGCACCTGAATAATCGTTGCATACGTGGAATAATGGGAATATAACGAAGAACCTTGCGAGGCACCTTTTTTGTTATTTGATCTGTTCAATATCTGCTGATATGACATTCAAGGCATTATGTTCCAAATTCATGTTGTTTATGATAAATAATATGATCATTGGGACAAGCATCTATTGTTTGATACTCCATTCCAATGTCTTTCATAATGGCAGATAATTCTCAGTATGAGCAAGGTAGAATATTTGATGGTGGTAAGAAAAACTCATCACCTATCAATCTACAGCCAAAAAAAAAAGTTTGAGGTGTTAATATAAAGAATATTAATGGTACATGATTCACCATTTATTAACTGTAATGACATGTATGACACACCTTAACATACGTGAGATTGTTATGTTGGATAAACCATTCATTACCTTCAAGTTCACCAACAACAATACAATAGAGAGAAGAGTTGTTTGGGAGCCTTTGTAAAGGGGCTCATATGCCTTCTCAAGAAGAGGTAAATCATGAACATCAAGGTCATCCTGATCATCATGATCAACTGTGCCAGTACTAAATGTGTCATGGATCAATGTATTTGTACCATCATCTTCAATTGTGTTTTCTGGTGCATGATCGTCATCTTCCATGGGATCATTATCTTCAGCTTCGATATTCACACCTCCATGTTCCTCCACTTCGAAAACCATATTCTTCAGGTTGTGTTGGTCCATATCATGTGCCTTGGGGTGCTCGACCTATATAAAAATGATCAACATAAATAAACCATGATCATGATCTCATTTTCAAGTGATTTCTTATGTATATAAATTGTTAAAATGATATAATGAACAACTTACCAGTGGATGATAATCATGTCCCCCTTCAATGTGACCATGTTGCCTACAATGTTTCTTAGTTGTTTTGATTAGAAGTCTTCTAGTCTTTAAGCCCTTACAAATTTTGCAGGGACAATAACATTTCCCATCACCTTTTCTTTTCAAGTTAGACCATAATCTAGCAATTGTCTCCTTATTTTGTTCTTCACTGATATTATCTGACATGGTCTTTCTTCACAGGCAAAAAAATCAGGCATCAGAAACTTCAGTGCAAAAGCTTCACAAAAATTGCAAATCGAACCAGAACCATTTAACTCTTCTTTTTCATCTTAAAACATTGAACTTAATAGAGAACGTATTTAATGTGGCTGATTGTGTGAATTTCTGAGCATTGTGTCTGCAAATTCTTACTAAAAGTTTGTCTGTTGTAGACTTTCTAAGAGACATTTTTTAGTATTCTAAGCCTTGGTTCTTTTATTTTCACTGGTGATAAGTTGTAAACTTTATGGCAGACCTATAGCCAATCGATCTAATTTTGACAAGTTATACACCAAGCAAATAGGCATCTAGAACTAGCATTGTTTGCAGGTCACCCCTACCCTATGCCATAGGTATATGACTACCCAGAACTCCAGTTTAAGCATCAATCCTGGAAATGATCAGTATATGACTACCCAGAACTCCAGTTTAAGCATTAAGTTACATCATTATTGACCTTACTTTGGGATGCTATGTATGAGATTGGAACCTTTTGTAAGGTGTGATCAATGTGCTATCATAAATGCAAAGCCAAAACCATTTTGATGAGATCATGATCCCACTAATACTATTTTGCCTTTTTAATTTTGCACCCACAAAAATAATAGAACCAAATATAATATGCCATCAATGCCCATATACCGACAATGCTCAAGATGAGCCACTTAGAGGTAGAGTTTAACCACTTTCCATATAGGTAGATTATCTCTAACCTCATTTTCCCTATAGGTAACTGATTAGGTTCATTTTAGAGTCTTATTTCCAAATATGTACTTCTATGTTAGCTTTTTGCTTTATTATTTGCCTGTTTATGCTTAATCTTGTCAATTTTGCATAATTTTACTTAGTTCTTGCATCTTCAATGAAATTATATCTAATCATATCCAATCACATCAAAATGGAACAATTAATCATATTGTTGGTCTCTCCTAGAGGAATTAAATTGAACCAAATTGACTATTCCCCAATAAAATGTTTTGAAATGGTGAATGTATAAGTTTGTAGTTTACTTTCCTAGACTAGGACCCCATTTCGTCAACATTTCACTATGAAAGCATAAATATTTTTTCTTGAAGAGAACATCTTACAGATTATGCTTCAATGTATAACACATTTTCATAATCAATCATTCGACTTCACATGGATAAAAGAATTCACATAGTCTAAATCATGATTTGATGATGTGAACAACTCATATGCAACTATATGGCATGCAAAGCATTTATTTTAATATACACTTATTCATCCACATTGCAGGGATAACAATACAAGGCTCACATATTGGTCTAAGAGGATGCCATGGTCTCACAAAGTAACCAAGAACCATATGAAATGATGGTCTTGAATCCACACACAACTAGGGAGGATCCATACGATTATGTATGACTTCCCCCTTGTTTGTTTAATGGGATTAGCCTCCAAGACATAGCCGTCAATAATCACTAAGAATGTACAAGTGGATCGCAGCTACCCATACAACAAACACTTACCCCTATCCTCAAATTTTCTCAATGTTTGATTCCTTATATACACTCATCCAAGGTTATCTACGTCGATCTTGGTGAGGAATCACATCACAACAAAGAAGGCAACATTTAAAAATATCAAGAGTTTCACTAAACTACCAAAGATCATAAATATTGAAAGAAAGAAAAAATAGTACCAATAATAAGTCAAATAAATGTGTTCAATTCCAATAGCAAATCAAACATAGCCACAATAACTACACAATAGTGAAAACTCACAATAGTGATTAAACTAATTCAAATAAGATAAAATAAAATTGTTGGCCCATGCAACAAAGATAAGAGATCATCAATAATTGAAGGAAACTTCACAATCCTTAAAAGTGCACATTACATAACTATACGACTAGAAATTGTGGCTAAATAGAGTGAAGATTCATCATGACTCCAATAACAGTCCCTCATGTGTGCATTTGTGGCATGAACACAAAAACTCCCACATGGAATGGCCATGTACCTAATGGAGAAGACATGCCTAGGCTACATGCCCAAAAAACATGACTATAATAATAGTCCCTCATGCATGCATATGTGGCTTGAACACTACAAATCCTAACATATCATGGAAATACACCTCATAGAGAAGACACACCTAGGGCCACATTGCGCATAGCAACGTGCCTCACAAAGAAGACATGCATAGGGCACATGCCACATAGCAATGTATCTTATGGAAAAATGTGCATGCATGTCACACACCAAAGCTATATGTATACATCATGAGGCACATTCATATGTTATCAAACACAACCTATTGTATCTAACATGAGTTCCTCTCTACATGTGTGCAAATCTTCCAACACTAATCGCCACTAAGAAGGAATAATATAAAATGCATCTTCAAATATTTGTGTGTGTGTGTGGAATTGTGTCTTTGAACCCAAATCGCTACCATCAACAACATGTAACCATCACCTACACTATATCAAAACATAAGTATGGTGTGACATTATATCTATTTGCATAATGTCAAAACACATGCAAACATGAAAATCATCATAGCATGACAAAAATCAATCTCCACATGTTGGAACAAATATATAAATAAGATAATAGGGTAAGAGGAAACCCGTACCAAGAACCACATACCAACTATCGGCAATGCCATCAAGATAAATGTAGGATAGGATACCACTATGAGCCATCCAATGGTCCATTCTATGAGGAGAACTAGGGGATACTATCTTTGAAAGGTGTGGTCAATAGAGATAATCACTACTAATGCCACAATATGTCACCATAGCTTCTTGAGTTTTCCATTCTTCTACTTAACACCACATTTATTGAGTTCCTCAATAGTGAGGTTGGTTCTCAATAGGATGCACAAACATGTAAACACACAAGCATGGTTTCATCATACTTGTACAACAATACAAATTCATTTTTCTAGTTAATTACTTAGTGTAAAAATAACTCTATTGCATAACATAGGGCAATAATCACCATAAGTTTTCAAATAAACTGCCCAAACATCAATTGGAGTTACCCTTTCTAAGGTACAAACATAATTTATTTATAACTTCAAAATTAAAATAATCACAATACATCCAAATAAGTTCAATAGTGCATGGAAATAGACAACATGATCCATAATTAAACCCATAAATTACCCTAATTGGATATGCTAATAAAATGGTGTCTCAAATAATAGAGATTATCTTGGACCTATAATAGAGATCTGGACTTTGTTTCATCATACACAAGCATGGTTTCATCATACTTGTATCCAAATACACCATCCATAGATAGGTACTCAGTACCACAATCTCATGGGTACCCTTTTAGCTGAATTTACCCTATATTTAGGTGAATCTACCCTTGTATAATTCCTTGATCTAGTATGTCATTCCACTAATCAATAATTTTTCCATATTCTTGGGAGAATACACTATCCCTTAGGTGAATATACCATATCCTTAAATGAATCCTCCTTGTCATCATCCTAAGTCCTCTTTTTGTTAAGTCTTATCCCTTCATCTTTAGGAAAATCCACCTATCCTTATGTGAATCTACTTTCTCTTAGGTGAATCTATTTCACATAAATCATTTATCTTATCCATCTTTCTTACGCAAATGGTGAATTTTTCCTATCCTTAGATGACTACACTCCCATTTAGGTGAATCTGTCTAGTTTTCGTCTCCTTCCATTATTTTGTCCAAATTTGTATCCTTTAGTTTACATGAATCTACTTGTTCTTAGGAAAATCAACCCTATCATTCTAAGGAAAATTCACCTTGTCATCATCCTTAATCATCTACCTTTCAAGTGTATAGTCCATCCATCCTTGGGAGAATCTAACATATTATTGAGTTCAAAACCTCATGAAATACAGTCATGTTTATCTCAATGCAACGTTTCCCAACATCCTCCCTGCGTGTGCCAAAATAGGAGCTTTGGAACAAGGTATGGACATCCATCAAAGCATAATCGAAGGGGGTTGTTTGTCCAAAATTAGTTGCAAATGCTCTAATAACAAAAATCACAAAATGGGGTAGCATACACACGTCATGTGAACTGTATGACGGAATACCTCAAAGAGATGTCATTTCATGGAATTTTAAGATTACAGGATATGCACAAAATAGATTAATTCGCAAAAAAAAACCAGTTGCCCTTGATTGCAAAAAAAAATTAGTTGCCCTTCATTGAAAAACAAAGAGTTCCTTTGATTGCAAAAAAAACCTTACCTTGCTTGTGCAGAGATTGCTCCGACGAGGGGGGCAGGGAGGCAAGACAGTCGCTGCTTGCTTCGACCGGTTTCCTTTCAAAATGAAAATGCGTTGTGTTTTTTTTTTAATAAAGTGCCCGAGGTTGTACCTATTTTTGTAGGTCTATCATTTGCTACTGCACATAGAAAATAGGGAAAATGTTAGGTAGAAAGGGGTTTGCCTAAGTCAAACCTCAGTTTTGGAATCAACCTCAAAATTGAATTGAAATGTACTTGAAAGGAAAGTGTGCTAATATGTAGTAGAGGCTAGATCTAAGAATGAGAATGTCTTATACCTTGATGATGCAAATGCTTCTTTGAAGATGATCAAAAATTTATGTAATAGCATGGGTCCACAAAAGACCTAAAAGGACATCATAAAAGATATGTTTGCATGAAGGTTGTTGAAGGTTTCCACAATGGAGAATGCAATGGGATGAAATGTCTTGAATGTTTGAATTTAATTGTCTATAGTTCTTGTTGGTGTAAATTATGTCTCATAATTATACTTTACTTAAGTTGACTTAGGGTAATGCATTTCATAGTAGTTTGGATTTGAGACACTTAGGGAAGTGTACACATAGGGATAATGCATGTAGGAGAAATTCCACCTTTTGTGGTCTTATCTTGTTCTTATATTCCACCTTCGGTGGGTGATCCACCTCTTGTGGAATATTTTATTATTTTCCCCAACTACCCTTACCTACCCTTGTTTCTCATTAAGCCACATGTCATGATTGTGTGCTCACATATCCATATGGCCTTGCCTTTATAAGCAGGCTCATCTTCATTTTATGTAATTTGTGATGATTCAGTTGATCGGTATTTTGCATCTTGATTAGAATAGAGTGCATTCTTATCAAATATTTTCTCTCTCTTATTGGGCTATTCATTGTGCCTCTAAATCTTGGCTATATTTGAGAAATTATTACATGGTATCAAATGCATGGTGACTTCATTGAGTATTCTTTGTTGAGAGATTTTTGAGCATTCATTTTTCGGATTTGGGGAGCTACATATTTTTGGGGCATCCTATGGTGATTTCAACCTCACCATTGAGTCTGAGAGGCCGTTTCCATGAATTTTGAGTATGCCTCTATTTGGTGAAAAGTGAATTTCAGGCCTTGGAGAATTTTTTTTCCCCATTTGGGCGTACAGTATGAATTTCAAAAAAAAAAATACATTATTTGTATTTTCTACAAATTTTTCAATTTTCATATTTATTTTTAAAAAAAAATCGCAATTTGTATTTATAATTTTTTCAAAAACTATATATATATATAGCGCTTCGTACCACTCCTCCCACAACTGTGGTCCCTGACCCTGACCATTCTCTCTACAACTTCTCCAGCACCAGCCCTTCTTTCCTTGTCGGCGCCATTCACTCCCAGCGACCACCTTCTGCCTCGACAGGCTCCATCTCGACTGCCTTGCCACTGACTAGCTCCCTCCCTGCCCCGCCACTAGCTGCTCTGCTCTCAACCGCTCAACTCTCAACGATGACTCTCATTTGGCCACACCTGCAACCATCTCACTATATGGATCAAGTCAGGGAACAACTTTTTTGATGTCACACGCATGTCAGACTGCCACCTCACCAACGAGGTACTACCACATCATCATTTCGTACTATGTAGAACTAGTAAGGGATTGCCACGTGTTAGATCAATCGTCGCCACGCTAGATTTTTCGTATAGATGACATCATTATCCGTACACTGTCAAGGGGAATGACAACTTTGTGATGGTCATATGATCGTCAAATTTAATCCCATAATCTGATGATGTCATCCATCAGCAGTTTTTTGAAAATTTTGGACCCCCCACCAATGAGCTTTTTTATTTTGGAGGCCCATAGATTACTCATTTTAGCTCCTTTTTTAGTGCAGTTTTTTTTTTATTTGGGCTAAGTTTTTGTGCTCTTTGCAGTGGTGGTGGATTTTTTTGATTTTGCTAGACAGATTTTTCACAATTTTTAGTTTTTCACAATTGTACTTGTCCAATCCTCAATTTTGCAACTTCAGAGGCTTCGTTCGGGCTCATACGACCTCCTTTTCAGGTGCCATTTTTTTGAAAGTGCATAATTTTTCGTCTACTTTCACGTGGTGCTATCAGATTTTCACCATTTTGAGTAGAAATTGTACTTTCAATATTTGGTCATTTTTTGCCTATTTGGTACTTGTATTTTGCTTGTATCTCAGTTTAGATCACTTGCAATATTTTTTGGAGTGCTTTGAGGAAGTTGTAAAGTTGAAATTAGAAGTCCACTTTGTCATTTTTTGCAAGTGGCCCATTGTAATCGCATTAAGTATAAAGTGCCAAAATCACTTTTTTTTTTTTTTTTGCAGGGGGGGGTGTTCTCTTGTGTGATTGTGCCTCTCTTTATCTTTTATTTTTTCATTTTGGCACTATGGGTTCTCCTAAATTTCCACTTTTAACTCCACATAATTATGCATCATGGAAAATTAAGGCATGGAATAAGTTAATGGAAAAATGACTCATTCATTACGTAAATGGAACAATAACAACACCACCTAATCCTAAGGTTGATCCTAATGCTCAAGTTGAATGGCTCACTAAAATTTCTATGGCACTTGGAACCTTGAGAAAGCATGTATCAGATGACCTCATTTTTCACATTGAGAAGTGTACTACAATCAAAGAGGCTTGGGATATTTATGCCAAATTGTATGGTCAAGTTGATGAGATTAGGGGCTACAAGCTTGATGGTGAACTCACAACATTGGATCCCAAGGATTTGGATGCAATCCAAGATTATTTCACAAAATAAAATGAGCTAAGAGCAAAGCTTAAGGATTGAGGCATTGACAAGAAGGATGCACAATTGGTTTACAACTTGTTGGACAAGCTTCCATCAGAGTATGCAACCTTTGTTTCTAATTTTCACACCCATCGATTGGCTCAATGCACCTCATACACTCCACCATCATTTAATGCATTCATAGAGATGTTGATACTTGAGCAATCTAAGTTGACCAAGATGGGGATTCTCAAATCTTCAAAGTCACAAGCTTTGGTGGCTAATAAAGGGAATCAAAGCAATCAAGGAAAGGGAAAGAACCAAAAGCAGTCTAAGACAAAGCCACAACAAGATGGAGCACAATCATCCTCTCCACATCAAGGTGATTCTACATCCTCACCTAAGAAGAAATCATACAAGGATAATCTTTTTTGTGTATATTGCAAGAAGTCAAGACATGATGAACATCATTGTTACAAGAAGAATATTGATCAATTGAAACATCTTCTAGAGAAGAACAAAATCAGTTTGCCTTCTATAATATCTACTTCGACTTCTTCTAAAGAAAAGGATAAAGGGAAGGATCACACTTTTGGGATAAGCTCTTTGTGCTACTACAAGTCATGATTCAAGGATATGGCTTCTAGATTCAGGAGCTTCTCATCATATGGCATCTTTACAATCTATGTTCTCTTCATTTGAGCCTTGCCACATGCCACCGATTTTGATGGGTAATCATACATATATGAATATGATTGGGAAAGGATATATTGTCATTGGGGATAACTCCTTTGATGATGTGTTGTGTGTACCCCATTTGACAAACAATATTATTTCCATCTATCAAATCACACATGGGGCAACAAGGAAAATTGTGGAGTTCACACCTAATTCAATTATCATTAGAGACTTGGAGAGTATAACTATCATTGCAACTGGGGTGGTTGATCATGCATGCCGGTTGTACTCCTTTTCACATTTTGGTCCTATTGAGGAGGTTGATTTTGCACATGATGATTCAAATTTCAAGGAGAAATTTAGGTACTTGAACTTGGGTGTTCTCACATGTGACCCCATTCTTGAGCCTTGCATTTCATCTCCTCCTATTGATATCACATCACCTATTGCACCTGATGATGTGGATATTGCAACAGTTTTTCCTTCTTGTGATTCAGAGCAACAGGGTATTTCTTGTCTTCCAGCTTCAGTTCCTTGGGATGACTACTTGACAAACATGGTAGGTTTGTTTGTGGAGTCCAACATTACAGATTTGGGAGACATTATTGTTGATATTCATCTTCTCTTTGATGAAGATTATCCTTCTTTCTTTAGTTGTTGTGAAGAAACACTCAGACCCTCCTTTTCATTCTCTACATGATCATTCTTTCGAGGTTGACATGATTGTGGATACTCATGTACAACATTTGGAGGAGGTCCCTTTATCCTTAGAGGAGACATGTGAGTCTTTAGATATTGTTCTACATTCATCTCCACTAGATCTTGGATTGCCTTTTTCAACAGTGTGGATCAGTACACCAGATTTGGAGGAGGCAAATTTTAGCATCGACATGGGGACACTTGAGCAATTTTCAGAGACTCCACACATCTTGAGTTTTTTTCCTACATCTTTCCTTCATGATTGGGGAGACTTCATGGATACACCTTTGGTTTTGTTTCTTCCCAAGGGGAGGAACGTTGTTCGACGATCATGGAGCAATTTCTTCATTCAGTTTCAAGCTTTTGCCTTTGGTGTAGATTTTACATTGAGGGGGGGGGGCCTACTTGGTCACTCTTCTTCTCTCTTATGGGCGGGACTTTTTCCTCGCAAGGAGTTTTGTCCTTCTCATACTTCTATGCGAGTTATTTGTATAGTTTTCATCTCTCTTTTGGGGGGGAGTTTTTTCCCATTGGGTTTTTCTCTCTTTCTCTGTTTGTGAGAGATTGCATTGGTTTGTGTGCATTTGCATTTGTACATGGGTACCTAACATGGCCTAGTAGTCCGGACCCATCTTGCATTGTTAGCTTAAGTCTACATTCTCCTAAGTTGCACTTAAGGGGGGGTGTTGATGTAAATTATGTCACATAATTACACTTTACTTAAGTTGACTTAGGGTAATGCATTTCATAGTAGTTTGGATATGAGACACTTAGGGAAGTGTGCACATAGGGATGATGCATGTAGGAGAAATTCCACCTTTTGTGGTCTTATCTTGTTACATTTCACCTTCGATGGGTGATCCACCTCTTGTGGATTATTTTATTATTTTTTCTACCTACGCTTGTTTCTCATTGAGCCACATGTCATGATTGTGTGCTCACATATCCATATGGCCTTTCCTTTATAAGTAGGCTCATCTTCATTGTATGTAACTTTTGATGATCTAGTTGATCAATATTTTGCATCTTAATTAGAATAGAGTGTATTCTTATCAAATATTTTGTCTCTCTTATTGTGCTATTCATTGTGCCTCTAGATTGTGACTATATTTGACAAATTCTTACAGTTCTCCTTTCATGTTCTATATTCATGAGATCTAGTAAGACCTAAAATGAGGGAGGATACCTTTCTTATATACCTCTCCCAATAATTTTGAGGTGCAAAACTCAGAGGAGGCCATCACAGGAAAAGATTTCCCACTTAACCAAGTTGATCATTAAGTAATTTGAATTTGGGCCCAAACATTGGGGAGCAATTTGCCTTGATTGGCTTGCTCCTGAGAGCAGGTTGGCCTCGATGCCTTTCTCCCTCCAATGTGGACTCAAATTGGGACCTGAGGTCCAAAATGGGAAGAAGAATCCAAAATGAGATGTGTAATTGAGCTGGGAAAAATGAGACCGAATTCGGCAGGCCATACATGCTAAAATAGGACCTAGTTGAGCAAGAATTTCATAGGGATGCAATTTACGAAGCTACAAGGGTGAGTGAAACCAAAACATATGGTTGAAGATTTTTTTTTTGAAGGATACGTGAGGAAGATGTGTATTGTAAAACATAATATTGTATTGACCAAAATCAATCTTCCCTATTGAATACATAAGTGCAACCAATTACTAGACATTTGAGTAATAATTAAATATTGAAATTATGTATTGAGTAGATAAGACAAACTCTTTCCTTGAATAGGTATTGGGTGTTTTACTCACTCTTTGTTCACTGTATAAATACATGCATGCACATTGTTCTCACAAGAATAGAAGATGTTCCTACATAATGCTCAGTGACAGGAAAGTCCTCATATAGGTAGAATCCAAGGACATCAAACTTTAATGCAATTGGAAAGTAGTATCTTAAACATAACTTGGAACATTTAATAATTGTGTTTATCCAATTTAGATATTAATACTTAAGCTTCATATTTTGTAAGCATCTTTTGGTTGTCGCTCCCACTTTTTGCATGAAAAGAGTAGATATTATTTTTACACCTTGATTTGTCACTCAAGTCCAATATCGGTTACATTATGGACCCATAATATGAAGGTCTCAAGTATTGAGTAATTAGGACATTATCTAATTAATTTATAATTAGGCCCTTTGATTACTTTATTCATTTAAGTTAAACTTAGGTCCATTTATCTTTTATTAGATTTAGGCTAATAATGGCTTCACTTGGTTGAGATAATCTCTCTTCACTTAAGATAAACTAAGGTGCATTTATATTTTTATTATATTAGGCTAATAATAGCTTCACTTACTTGAGCTAATTTTAGATTAGGTTTCTCATGCTTTATATAAAAGCAAGTTTCATTCATTTGTAATCATCTAATTTCATTACGAGTTAATCTACATATCATGTTCCTCTTTGGATCAATCTCTTTCAGGGTCACATAACATAAATCATGGCTTCTTCTCTGATATGTGTTTTTCTTACAGGTGCTTCATGGGATTATGGGGATGAACAAATAACTCCAACATGGTATCAAAGCTTCAAATCTGCTAAGAAAAAATGGCTTAGAGAAAAACAATTTATGGGTTTTCTTCATAACCACAAAAAAACATTTGGGTTGCTCTTAATTTGCCAAGATTCAACAAATTTATTTTTTTTTTTTTAGTTAACAATAGCACACAAAAAGAAAAAAACCAAGATTCAACCTTCACTTTTTCTCTACATGTTATTGAGAAAAATGATTTATGGGTTCTATTTATAGCCCCAGAAAAACATCTAGGTATCTATCAAATTTTATATGCAATGAGCAGATTTTGCAGAAATCTAATCAGAGGGTCGTGTCTACAAGTTATCAACTAGCTAAATTTAGCGTGTTTTTATTTTTGCCATAACTTTTGCATTCTTTGTCAAAATTGGGCAAACAAGATATCATTGGAAATGTATTTTCAAGAACTTTCAAATGGTGATGGTTTCATTATCAAATTCAACTTTAGAATTTTGCTACACTTAATTAAAGTTAGATCTTCAATTTTAGCTTTTGAGTTCATATATTTTCATTAATGTCTCCAATTTTTGTGATTCTTGCAGCATTGGAAAGGTGATTCAAATATTTTTAGATCTAATCATGCACTTTTTCAAATTTTATTCTAGGTACATTTTATTCATTTTTTTGTGTTTTCACTATATGGTTGATTACTTGGACGTTTTGACACTTGAAAATAATTTATTTGTTGGAGAGGGCTTTATTTGACATGATTTTTATATGCTGAATTTTTTGGGATTTGATTATTACATTTTGAGGAGCTATCAAGGGTTTCCATTTTTGTAACCAATTTGGAGATTATCTTGAGGAGTAAATCATGTATAAGGGTTGTAGATGTAAATATTGTGAAAGTAATCAATATGGGCATGAATGATGTCCTCATTTCTCACATTATGATATTCAGCTCTTGTTTGAGAGTGCATTTGGTCCATCATATGATACCACTTTGAAATCTCAAGTTGGTCCTTCTCCACCTACAAAAATAGTTTTACCTTCATTGGTTGAGACTCTTATTTCTATTGAGTAGGATAATACATCTTTTGTTGGTGATTCATTGACTACTACTAGTGAGTCGATGCAACAAGTATCTATTTGTCTTCTTGATTGGGATTCCTATTTGATAGACATTGCTTCATTGTTTGTGGAGTCTCACATTTCAGATTTAGAGGATGCATTTGAGGGTCTATCTCTCTTGTTTGATGACAGTCATGGCTCAACTGTTCTCACATCATGTTTGTCTTTGAAGCTTGTTCAAAATCAATTTTCATTGGTTCCTTGTTTGTCACCTTCTATTATGACTGAGCATGTACCTGATTGGTTTGTGGCATCTTCATCATTTAAGGACTTGGTGACACATGAACAATTTTTAGAGACATCATCATACATTTAGATTTTGCTTCCTACCAAACCCTATCTAGGATGGGAATCATTCCTGCATTTGTATTTAGTTTATCTTCTTTCCAAGGGGAGAAATGTTGTTTGTAAGCATTGGACTATGTTTTGTCTTCAATAATTCACCATTCTACTAGATATTATACATTATGAGGGGCTATTTACTCACTCTCTTTCCTTCCTGATGGCAGGCTTCACTGGTCACTTAACCAAATCCACCCTTCAAACACAATTCAACCAAACTATCTTATAGTAGACAAATGATTTGAACAAGAAACTCACAATGGATTTATTTTAACTGAAATTAAGAACAATCAAATGTTTTGCATCTTCAATCACATCCAAAGAGAGACATGAAGAATTTCAGAATCCCAAACTCCACTACAAATTTGTGGCAGGAAATCAAACAATTATTCACAGTTATGAACAAGAAACTCAGAATAGATTTATTTTAACTGAAATTAAGAACAATCAAATGCTTTGCATCTTCAATCACATCCAAAGAGAGAAATGAAGAATTTCAAAATCCCAAACTCCACTACAAATTTGTGGCAAGAAATCGAACAATTATTCATAGTTATGAATTATCAATTATAGAGGATCCACAATCAATACATTGGCAACATACAACGATCATCTTCCACAAACAACTGGAACTTTGAGGAAAACTTTCCTTCGACCAATGTCTCCTCTACGCATAACTTTTACGATTCGCATTCCCTATCCAACCATTCCTCCAACTATCGGTCGCCTTCATATAGCTTACCAGTCGCTTGGGTTTCCGATGGTCAACTAACCAACAACCAACCGACTTGTGACCCTTCAAATCCTCCTTAGAACTACCATCTTCCATCCCAAACAACTACCTAACTGGTGACGTAAAACAAATTGACAAGTAACACTATCGAGTTTGGAGAAAATAATGCCCAAAGCAGTTAAAGTGCCCTTTCAAAACAAATTCCTATCACTCGGGCGACAAGAGACAGGAAGTGCCCTTTCTTTTTGTTTTCCAAGGCAACAAGAGTAACAAGAGATTTGAGATATGCTGCAACAAAAAATAAAGAACGCTCAACTCCGAACAAGAAAACAAAACCAAACAAAAACCAAAAAATTTAGAATTGCAAGAGCATGATGCCCCTGCATCACTTCCAGTGGGGAGATACTTGATTGTATATACATGATGTATGCAGTTCTTGGGAGTATCATTGAGTTCTCCATGCATCATCATTTCTTGTTTGTTTTTTTTTGTTTTTGGAGAAGAGTTTTATCCCACTGGGTTTTCTCCTTTTCTCCGATTATGAAATTGTTGGAATCAACATTGTCGTTATGCCAAAAGCTCATTTAATTACTTTATTTACTTAAGCTAAACTTAAGCATATTTATCTTTTATTAGATTAGGCTGATAATTTCACTTAATTGAACTAATCTTTAGTTTTTTGACCTAATTTTAGCCTCTCAATTTTAGATTAGGTTTATCTTGATTTCTATAAAAGAAAATATTTATTTATTTGTATCATCCAATTTCATTACAGGTTAATCTACATATCAAATTCCTCTTTGGATCAATCTCTGTCAAGGTTGCATAGCATTAATCATAGCTCGTTCTCTTCAAATGTGATAGTTATTTTGCTTGCAAGTGATTCATGGGCTTGATCAAATAAAAAAACATCAAGATCTTTTTTACATATAAATATAGAAAATAATATATTTGAATATGAATGTAATATTGATCTAAGAAATACCTTGTATTAGATTATTATTAGAGTGGCATAGTGGAACTATAGTGGACCTATAACCCACATCCTACAATATTTTTTGGTAAAATATTAAGCCATTAGAATGTGTTGGTTAGCATAATGCAGTACAAGGAACTAAAATATTTCTCTTAGTCTTAGAAATGGGACATGCTAATTTTTTTAAAGGGGAAAAAGCACCTCTAAATTTTTTTAAAATCTATTAAAAAATCATTTGATGATAATCATTTGAAGAGATTATGGTTGCAACAATATTAAAAGACCTAGTGAAGGCCTTGACTTAACTTCACAAGATAGGATACATTTTAGAGATCGCAAGTCTAATCATATTTTGGTAGATAATGGTGGTTTGTACATGAAAAAGGGAACCCAACAAATGAAAAATAGACAATGGATGGGTTATTTATAAATACCAAGTGTGTTGTAGTTAACATAGTTGTTTTTTTAAGGTAGATGTTTAGATTTTCATTATTCTAGTCAAATAAAAATTCAATTAAACAAGCATTCATCTTTGAATTAAATTAAATAAAGAAAAGATTAGACCCAATTTTTATCTATGAAGTGTTTTACGTATGTTAATAGTTTACTGTATTTTTATTATTGTTAAGATGCCTAGAAAGATTACCATGTTTTGTTTTATTGTACTTTATTAGTGGACTTTACCAACCCAATAAATTTATATGTGTATCTTATAAAGTATTGAATATATATTAAAAATATATATATATCCTTAAAATATTATATAATATCATTAATTATATAGGAGCCTATTATAAGGTGATGTATGATGAAAGATGTTTGACCAGATTAGGTAATACAAACACCCTATTGATACTAATGGGCTATTTTATATTACATCCTTCTTAGATTCAAACTTCCTCAAAATTCTATTTGAATAGTTGTTTGGAATGATATATAATTTATTAAAGGGTAATTGTATACCTTTTTCCATTTGATTGTATAGGACAAGAGAAAATTGTCTAAACTTTGTTTCTAAATGATGATGTAGTTTATATATAAAAAGTATGTTCATGTAGTCCAAAACGCATGAATAACATCTTAGAATATATTTTGAGTATATAGATTATGATTAGTGTTTGCATTGTTTGAAGTTGCATGTAAAACATTAGAACATCTATACTAAAGAAAATATGTTACATGATAGCAAACCAATAAAGTTGAAGAGATAGAATAGCATTAGTTCTTCAAATATATGTCCATGATACATACATACATATTTTCTTGTCATTATTTTGATTGGTTGAATGATTCTCTTAAAATTACTTACTAATTTAAAATAAAATTAAAAGAGAATTACAAGAAGAAAATGATGTAGATGAAGTAAAAATTAAAAAAATGTTAATATTTAAAAAAAACCCTTTAAAAAGGAAGAGGGATAATTATTAAAGAGAACTCTTGTGAAAAGGTCTGATGGTTTGAAAACCACCCCTTAAAATGTTATATAAAGCATTTGTGTGCGACTTGACAAGGGGGCGTGGAGATCACTCAAGGAAGAAGAACAAGAAGATGGTGGCTTTGAGGATATGGGCTTGGAGATGAGGGCACATAATGTGTGTCCAACTCGAAGTACAATGTACACTCAAGATAGTCCTAGCCAGGGTGGTTGTGCATGTTGAGTAATTACTAATTCCGCCTAGATGTGCTATAGCTATGAGGGGTAAGACCATTGAAATCTTCTTAGAGTGAGAATGATTGTTCCAATTGCTCAAGATTCAAATAAGTATTGGAAATCCTTGACGATAAAAGATATTGAGTATATAATATGAGTTTGGTGATAATATGATTGATTTATGTGGTTGTGTTATTCAATTTACCATGTTAGAGTTTTTATAAAGTATCACAAGTAATAGTATGCATTTGTATTTTATCTATTTTGGATAACATTATGTATTGCAAATTATGTTAACTTCAATGGTAAACATTGTATTAATTCCATGGCAAATGCTTAATTAATGCTATGAAAAAAATGGCATTATATTGTTCTCACTGGTGTGAAGAAGGAATTCATTTTCCAAAATCAATGACAAACATATTGTCATTGATGTCAAAGGACAAGGTCCAACTTTAAGAAGAATAATATATATAAACTGATTGACATAACAGCAAGAGGAAATATAATACGATAATGGCAAACACCAAAGTGATAAGGTATTTGAAAGATGAATTCATGACCCAACTGCAAACGATTTGATTGATATATTGTCACATAAAATTGTTCGAGGAGTTGTTAAGCAACAAGCAAAGAAGAGATATGAAGCATATTTATGATTAAAAAGATAAATGATATCATTATGTAGTAAATAAATGGATTGAATGAATGGGGAAGGAATTAATGAATGAGATCAATCATAAAGAGTAAAAAGAAGATCAACCTATGAATCACAAAGGTATAGAAGAAAAAGAGACCTACATTCTATATTGAGGATACTATAAGTGTGTTGCAAAAGTTGGAATCTGCAAGTGACCTGCATTCTATGTTGAGAGTAACATTAGTGTGATGCAAAAGCGGGAATCTGCAAGTGGTGTAAAGCCACTAGGCTTGTGGGGACAAGTACTTTTAGCGATTGAATGGTTTTTATACGAGTTGTTCATCAGGCAAAATGGATGAATGAAATGGAGATCAACATGCACGATTCATAATTTTATCCTATTTTATATGTCTTACCTAAAGGAGTCTTCACAAAAGTTATTGGCAAAGGAAAGATTTGCGCATTGTAAAATAAAGGGAAGAAGCTGCCATAAGCCACCTCAAGGAGAAAATGATTAGTTGCTATTGACAAATTAAAGAATGAATAATTAATTCAAGTTAATTATTTTGTTAAGGCTGACTTTCTAAAGAGGATTGTTGATCAATTAAAATGAGGAATGATTTAGCGTGTTGGTTAAATGGTGGTTGTATTCACCAAGGTTCAAACTTCCATTGAATTATAGTGATTATAAATGTGTGCCTTCACTAATCCAATATGCTTGCAAATTTGAGTCTCAACATTGCTAAATGGGAATGGGGTCCCCTGTTTGTCACTTCACCAGTTCTTAGCTCCAGGTCAAAAGAATTCCATGTGGTATGTGAGGACATGTCGTGCCAGCTTCACCAGTCATGTTAAAAAGTTTACCATGAATTAAAAGAAAAACAATAGAGATAGATAGGCAATATTCCTACTTCAAATGTCTCAATTGAGTCAATTCAGTGAATTGAGGTGCTTGTTTGGCATGACTCGGGAAGGCGATAATATTTCGTCTATGCAATAGTCTCACTCCTTATACGAGGTCATATTTATCAATATTACTAGAGGATAGTTGGTTGCTCGTAGCAAGTATACTAGCCTGCATTCTACATATTCAATTGGGAGTGGAAATTTTCAGAAATTTTGGCTGCTTTAGAGACACTTCGTTCTTTTCACAAAACATGGGAGGCAAATTGACTGAAGAATCATCTTTAATACCAACTCATAAAGCGTTTGACATAATGCTACAAAACTCACCATCTACAATCAACACATACAAACTATTCGACATACTATCTTGACGGTCCTATACCTATGAAATTTCAAGAATATTTAATTATAAAGTCAGTTAACTAATGTTCAAACTCGCTTTATTTTTATTTGTTAAAGACGTACACTCATTACAAGATTTTGCAATATTCTTTCAAATATTTTTAAGGTCTGAAAAGTAAGTTACTAATTACTTACCATGGATGGGGTTATGCACTCGTCTTCAATGTAAAAGGGTTCTTTTTTCCAAGACACTTTGGAATTCTCACAATTGTACAAAAACAGAGTTTTTCTAGCTTTTCCCTTTAAGTGAACAGAGAAGAATATTGCTAGTCTAAGCTTCTCTTCATTTATTATGCTACAGATTGTTTTAGATTCAAATTATAGCCATATTCTCAATCGTTTTCCCTTTTGGAAAGAATACAAAATATTTCATTCAATATATGTGTTTACCCCATGCAATTGGAATGGGATAATAGACTGTTAAATGATCTCTAAGTCATGAAAACCTGTGTGAATGCGTATTTCTATTATTATACCATGGCAATTGCATGGGGCAAACACATCTATTGCATGGAAATTCTGGCTTTAAAACCCTAGTGGCATTCTTTTCTTTCATGTTAGCCCTATCTATAGTTTTCACTTTTTGTTTTAGTTTTTAAAAAAAAAATTCTCACTTCCTGTAAAAAAACACACCATTGATAAAATCCATATTTTTATCTTAAGAGTTGCCCCTCTCAAACATAGAGGAATTTGCTAATGAAATAGTGATTTCTCGTGCTATTCTTGTCAAAATATCACAGCAACAAATTTGCCTACCAACACGTACACATATGGAATTTGCACCATAGACTGCTCAACTTCTTTATTCATCATTTCTAAACAAGCTTCAAACTGTTCAGTGATTTTAGTTTTAAAAAAAAATTATCATGTGCATCCATCCCACAGTCTGCAGGAACTTATTGTCATACTAAGATCCATCATCAATTCATGCCATACCGGTAAAGTTCTTAAACACATGGTTTGATGGCATCACATCCTTAAAGTCAATTCAAATTATTGCATATTCTTATCTTCATTAAGAATAATGGTTAGCTCTTAAGCAGTCTTAATGCTTGACATACCATTTTCAGACAAATGGTTCAAACCAATGAAGCAATAGTCTACAAAAAATTGTGATTATACCCAATTAATCTTGACTCTTAGAGCTAGTGATTTATTCCCCGAAAAAATCTTGATTCATGAAAAAATCGTTGACCAAGTGTTGACCTAATTTTGAAAGTTTTTTTTGCATTTAAACCACGTTAAAAACACGTGAAAACATTGAATTGCTTAGAAATAGGGTTGGTTTGAGACAAAATCAGAGTGAATGTGGAATCCATGTTGAAGTAGTTTGTTATTTTGTCCATTTCCGAGGGGTTCATCATTTCCCACACTTCACTTGTTCAAACCCATGAGCTCAACAACCTATTGATGTGTGTTTTATGTACATAATATTGTTGAGATACATGTGTCTCAACCTTGCAATTTTTAGTAAATTGTTCCAAATGTAGTTGGGAGGCTTCCCATGTGTCGGTGCCTTGGAAAAAGGTATTTGAGTTGTCAAAAGATGCCTTGTCCATAGTATAATATAGGAGGGCCATTTTTAGAGATTATATGACACATTTCATGTTAGTTATGAGGATCAAAAATAGGGGATAAGAGTTTGGACGTGAGTAACTATATTTAACCTGGTTTTCTTATCTTGGAAAAACAAATGTCAAGGGTGGACAACATGTGTAATGGAGGTTTTGCCCATGGTATTGTAAAACCACAAATGGTTTCTAGGTTGTAAAATTCCTATATAATGAGGGCTTGGAGAGGAGTTTGTATGATGGAGTTTGGTTTGCAAGGCTGGGTGCTAGAAGGATGCTAGTGAAGTCTCTCCGAGCTTGAGTTGAGGTGATGCTCTTGTAAGAACTTGCATTGCAAGTGTATTGTAATCTCTTGTTGATTTGTTAATATACTATGCAGGTTTTAGAGTGTGGGGTTTTTCACCCGTATGGGTTTTCCCCACGATAATCGTTGTGTTATGCATTTCTTGTTTTATTTCTACTCTATTTGCTTCTTGTGATCTCTGTAATAGTTAAGTTGAAATTTGCAAAATCGTCCTCTCAAGATTAGTGTAGGAAGTGTTTCCGCACACCTTTTCTTCCTTACAAGTGGTATCAGAGCCTGACCAGTTTTGGTTCTATTTGTTGGGTACAGGGTTTTTTGAGCTAATCAAGGTTTGAGTGGGAGCTTGTGCAAAGTATTTCATTTCTGTATTGCAGGATCGTAGAGATGGCAAATATATTAGGGAGGATTGATGTAGAGAAGTTTTATGGCACAAACTTTGAAATGTGGAAGCTGAAGATGGAAGATCTGTTGATTGATCGAGATCTATGGGATGCAGTCGATGAGAATAAGTTGAGGTCCGCAGATCCAACTTTAGTTGCACAATATGATGTAATGGATAGAAAAGCTAAAGGTCTCATAAGATTGTGCCTTGCAGACTCAATTCTGATTAATGTCCACGAAGAATCTACTGCGAAGAAGCTTTGGAAGAAGCTAAGTGAGATCTACCAAGCAAAATCACTTGTGAATAAAATTTTCTTGAGGAAGAAGTTGCATTCCTTGAGAATGGAAGAAGGTGGATGAATTTCTGAGTATCTAGAAAGTTTTAATATGTTGGTGACTTAGTTGACCTCAGTTGGGGTACCAATGGATGAAGAAGAAAGGTGCCAAATCCTACTATGTTTGTTGCCAGACTCATGGGACAGCCTTGTGAGGGCCATAGGGAGCACTGCAGTTGTCTTGAAGATGGAGGATGTTGTTGGTTCTCTACTTTCTGAGGAGATGAGAAGGAAGGTTTCTCTTAATGCCAAAGAGGCTTTGAGTGTTCGAGGAAGACCAAAAGAAAGAGGCAAGAATGAAAAGCAAGATGGCCGTTCTAAGTTCAAGAATAAGGGGAGATCAAAATCTCCTGGTAAGTCCAAGGTAATTTGCTGGAATTGTGGAAAGCCCGAACATTTCCGAGAGGACTATAAAGAAGAAAAGAAGAAAAAGAAGAAGAAGCAAGATTTTGATTATGAGTCCGAGAAGGAAGATGGAGATGCTTTTATTGCAGCCTTGGCCACTCGTGCAGGTGACAATGCATGGTTGATAGACTCAGGTGCATCTTTCCACATGACTCCTATTAGAAATTGGTTTAGTAAGTATGAAAAGTTTGATGGTGGTAAGGTGTATTTGGGTGATAACTCCTTTCTTGATATTGTTGGTCGTGGAAGTGTTCATGTTAAATTTTCTGATGGTAGAACTAGAAGATTTGATGGTGTCTTGCATATCCCGGGACTAGCAAGAAATTTGTTATCTGTTAGCAAACTAATAGATGCGGGTGTGCATGTACAGTTTTCTGAAGCAGGTGTGAAAATGGTGAGAGGTGCTATGGTAATAGAAAGAGGAAGCAGAATGGGTACATTGTACCAGCTTGATGCATGCACAGTTGAGTGCAATAGCACTTCTGATAAGACTATGATAAAGACTATGTTGGAAAAGGAGAGGGTGTCTCTTTCAACAGATGGTCATGGTTTTTGGGTACCCAAGGGTGATCTATCTACCGAATCAAAGTTACCTGCAGAGAAGACAATGTTGTGGCACCTGAGACTTGGTCACATAGGTGAGAAGGGTCTATGAACTTTGAAAAATAAGAACCTTGTTAATGGGTTGAATGATTAAAATCTTGAATTTGATTTTTGTGAGCATTGTATTTATGGAAAACAAAACCGCATTTAGTTTTACTCCAGTTCTTATAAGTCTTCAAGTGTTTTGGATCTAATCCATTCGGATGTATTTGGTCCAGTTGATGTTTCTTCTATTGGTAAATCAATTTATTATGTTTCTTTCATTGATGATTTCAGTAGAAGAACATGAGTTTATTTTCTTAAGAGTAAAGCTGAAGTTTTTAGTCATTTCAAAGAATTTAAAGCAATGGTTGAGTTGCAGACTGGAAAGAAAATAAAATGTTTAAGGACAAATAATGGCGGTGAATATTGCTCCAATGATTTTGACACATTTTGTAAAGATTGTGGTATTAAGAGATAGAAGACAATTCCATATTCTCCACAACAGAATGGAGTTGCAGAAAGAATGAACAGGACCTTGATGGAGAAGGCTAGGAGTATGCTAAGTGGTGCTGGTCTAGAACAAAAGTTCTGGGCTGAAGCTGTAGCCACTACCTGCTACCTGATAAACAGGTCTCCTACATCAGCTCTTGTTGATAAAATGTCAATGGAAGCGTGGTCGGGCCACAAGCCTTCACTTAGTCATCTGAGAGTTTTTGGTTGTGAGGCATATGCTCATGTGCCAAAGGAGAAGCGGACAAAATTGGATAACAAAGTTGTTAAATGTATATTCATTGGATACAGTTATAGTGTGAAAGGATACAAGCTTTGGGATCCTGTTGCACAAAAGGTATTTTATTCCAGAAGTGTTGTTTTTAGAGAAACTAAGTCTTCTTCTGTTATAGTGCAGCCAAAACAAAAGGAAGAAAAGAAAGATGCGATTCAACTGCTTGCTACACCTGAAAAAGTTGAATCAAGGCCCTTAGAAAGACAGAAAGTTGATGAGAGCTCTACGAGTTCTGAATCATCAGAGGAAGAAGAAGAACCTGAACCTGAACTTGTTCGAAGGTCTACTAGACAAAGAAAACCACCTAAAAGGTATGGATATTCTCCTGATGACTGGAGATGCATATTTGCTTTGAATGCTAATATTGATGAACCAAAATCTGTAGAAGAGGCTCTTGGTATGAATGATTCAGAGTCTTGGAAAATTGCCATGGATGAAGAGATGGCAACTCTTAAGAAGAATGACACATGGGACCTTGTATCATTGCCTAAAGGATGAAAGCCTGTTGGTTGCAAATGGGTGTTCAAAAGGAAGATAGGTTCAGATGGAAGAATAGAGAAGTACAAAGCACGTTTGGTTGCAAAAGGTTACTCCCAGGTTGAGGGAGTAGATTATGGTGAGATTTTTTCTCCTGTAGCCAAAATGACATCCATTCATTTCTTACTTTCTATTGCAGCGGCTTATGATCTAGAGGTCGAACAAATGGATGCAAAAACTGCTTTCCTTCATGGAGATTTGGAGGAAGAAATTTATATGACACAGCTAGAGAACTATGTGGTAAAAGGTAAAAGTAATTTGGTCTGTAAGCTGAAGAAATCCTTGTATGGTTTAAAACAAAGTCCTAGGATGTGGTACCAGAAGTTTGATACATATGTATTGAGTTTGGGGTTTGTGCGGTCTAAATCTGATCACTGTATATATTTCAAATCTGATGGTGATCGTTTCCTGGTTATTGCCTTGTATGTTGATGACATGTTGTTTATTGGGAAAGGAAAAGGTTTGATTGCAGAATTAAAATCTCAACTCTCGACAAAATTTGATATGAAAGATCTTGGTGCAGCAAGACACATTCTGGGAATGGAGATTGTAAGAGATAGACAAAACAAAAAGCTTTGGCTAGGCCAGAGTAAGTATGTTGGTACTATTCTGAGAAGATTTAATATGCAAGATTCTAGACCATTGAGTGTTCCTATTACAATGGGAACAAAGCTTTCTAGTTCACAGTGTCCTTCATCCCCATTGGAGATGGAAGAGATGAGTCGAGTACCATACCAAAGTGTTGTTGGAAGTTTGATATATGTTATGGTTTGTACAAGACCAGATATTGCCCAAGCAATGGGAGTACTTTCTCGTTACATGTCTAATCCAAGAAGAGCACATTGGGATGCAGTAAAAAGAGTTTTTAGATACTTGCAGGGTACCTCAGAGTACTCTATATGTTTTCATGGAACAAGAAATGAACATTCCTTGGATATTAGAGGCTTTGTGGATTCAGACTGGGCAGGTGATGTTGATAGAAGAAGATCCACCAGTGCATATGTGTTTACATTATTTGGTGGTGCAATTAGTTGGATGAGCAAGCGACAAGTTGTGGTCGCTTTGTCCACTAGAGGGGCAGAGTATATGGCAGCTACTCATGCCTGCAAAGAAGCCATTTGGCTTAAGAGATTGTGTTCAGATATAGAGTTTAAACAGGGTGCAGTGACAATTTATAGTGACAGTCAGAGTGCAATCTGCCTAGCGAAGAACCCGACTTTTCATGCTAGGACCAAACACATTGATGTACAATATCATTTTGTGAGAGATATGGTTGAGGATGGCAGGTTGAAGCTGGAGAAGGTAGAAACTTTGGTGAATGTTGTTGATTCATTAACTAAGCTCGTGAGCACAGAGAAGTTCAGATGGTGTTCGGAGTCTATGGGCCTCTTGGCCCCTGACTGTTGAGTCCATGGTAATATGGATCCCCTAACTCTTGCAAGGTATTCGACAAGTGGGAGAATGTTGAGATACATATGTCTCAACCTTGCAATTTTTAGTAAATTGTTCCAAATGTAGTTGGGAGGTTTCCCATGTGTCGGTGCCTTAAAAAAAGGTATTTCAGTTGTCAAAAGATGTTTTGTCCATAGTATAATATAGGAGGGTCATTTTTAGAGATTATATGACACATTTCATGTTAGTTATGAGGGTCAAAAATAGGGGATAAGAGTTTGCACGTAAGTAACTATATTTAACCTGGTTTTCTTATCTTGGAAAAACAAATGTCAAGGGTGGGCAACACGTGTCATGGAGGTTTTGCCCATGGTATTGTAAAACCACAAATGGTTTCCAAGTTGTAAAATTCCTATATAATGAGGGCTTGGAGAGGAGTTTGTATGATGGAGTTTGGTTTGCAAGGCTGGGTGCTAGAAGGATGCTAGTGCAGTCTCTCCGAGCTTGAGTTGAGGTGATGCTCTTGTAAGAACTTGCATTGCAAGTGTATTGTAATCTCTTGTTGATTTGTTAATATACTATGCATGTTTTAGAGTGTGGGGTTTTTCACCCGTATGGGTTTTCTCCATGATAATCGTTGTGTTATGTGTTTCTTGTTTTATTTCTACTCTATTTGCTTCTTGTGATCTCTGTAATAGTTAAGTTGAAATTTGCAAAATCGTCCTCTCAAGATTAGCGTAGGAAGCGTTTCCGCACACCTTTGCTTCCTTACAAATATTTCAGAATAAAATACCAAGGTAATTTACCCTCTCTTGAACAAAATCATCTCAAATGCTAAGGATAAGATCAACTAAAATGATTCCAAGGTTTCTACATGTTAGGTCTTGACGAGTGGGTAACTCAATTGTTGATGTGAATTAATGTGTTCACTTAAGGACTTACGCAAATGTTTGGATTATCTTCTTCAATCATGAAAATGCAAAATAGGTGTACTGACAACTTAGGATTTCACAATGAATCTCTGGACTTAATTCTTACTAAAAAATGGGCAAACGGAATAGGGTTCAAGAAATCTATTCTAAGCCTAGGAATGTAGGAAATGGTGAGCAAATCTAGTGGAATCAAACTAGGCGAGGTCTCAAAAACAGATATTGACACAAACTTAGTGCAATCCTCTAAGGTATACTTAAAGATTTTTAGGTTATCACCATCAAACGTTGACACCATCCAAGTTGATGTTTGTCAATGGACGCGTAATAGTTGAAGTTAAGCTTACTAACGGCAAGAGGCTAGTGGTATGGATTAAGGATTCCACACAAATATATTCAACAAATCTTTCACTCAATCTAACATACATGAAAATAAATTCTAATCTAACTTGGAGGAATTCAGAACCATGAATGCAAAGACAACACTTGAAGAGCAAAATCACCAACAATTGAACAATGATTATGATTCAAATAGTTGCAGCATATACCAATAATTCTACAAAAACTCTATCTTACAAATGAGAGACGAGGAGGTATATATCGAGTCTCCTACAAAATGGATGGCCAAGATTGATACAAGATCAACGGCCAAAATCATGCCAACAAAACCCTAGAATTGCCCTAATTAGGGTTTACATAAAAAATGGAGCCACCATCATATGACCCAATAAAAAGATATCTAGTCATCAAATAGGGAATCTTCTAGAAGATTCCTCCCTGCATCTCTCTCTCTCCTAGCATACTCCAAGAATCTAGCCAATATTGAATCTAACTCCTCCATGGAAATGCTAGGTAAGGTATCATGTTGCAAATCAATCTCGTCCAGTGAATCCGAGCAAGCATCCAAAGTGTTCTCCCAATCTGGCTTGAGCTTTTGCGAACTATGAACATGAATCAACAAAGAGACCAAGTCATCCATCTAACTCTTCTTCAAAGAGTCCAACTGACAAAAATACATAAACTTCATCTCGTCTCTTAATTCGGCTAAGTGTAAACCACTAGCATCACTAACATCAACACCCAATAATTCCTCAATTGAGGCAAGGATCTTCGTCTGAATGTCCTGAATCAATGCTTCCATCTCCATACAACTCGACTGGGCGTTCTCATAAGGTGATCTCTTCACGGTCAAGGAACAATACCAACCATGGAAATCATATATGTCTCCATTATGCACAATGTTCTCGTTGACCAAGGTGGAATTAGGAATCTTCTTCAAAGCTTGGAGGCGTGGATAGTCTTCTCCTGAATAGGTCGGAATTCTTTCCAAACTCCCTCCAAATACTGGATTCTAAATATGAGCCCTGTTGTCTTGTCATATGCCTGGACAAACTGAGTAAGGAAATCATTTGTCTGCTTTCTTGTCTCTCAATCAGCCACTTTTCAACCATCAAGAGTGTATCTCTCGTTGCCTCATAGTGTGAATGTATTCCATGTCAACTGCAATAGGAGAAATAAGGGTGGGATTTTCATGCCTTATCCCTGCAATATGCTCTCTAAGTCTGATATTTTCTTCTATGTACCTTTCCTTCTCTGCAATTTCTCGATCTAACCTTGCGTTAATCGCCTTGAGGTTATCACCAACCTCCATAAACTCTTGCTCTTTGGATGTACAACCAAGGGCAAGGAAAGTGATCTAGAAATCCATAGGAGTAGCAATGTTTGTTGTCATGCCTGCAATAGGAACAACAATCTTCGCAATCCGCATTCTTTTCTCATCTCTAGCTATGTGCAACAAAATCTCTTCTCTTTTAGGTTCCTTCTCCTTAGCACTCCTATCTAGGTAGTCATCAATGTTATAAATAGGTTGTACCTCTATCATTTTCTTACTTTTCTCCATACTTCTCATCAGCCAATCAAGAATAGTGGCCATCTCCATACCATCACCGAGACACATCTCTCGATCAAGTCCTCTCAACGTCGAGATAACATCATCGTCATCATCAAGATTATTCTTGGTCAAATTGTATATCTCATTTCCCAAACTAACTTCCAAAAGGACAGTAGGGGATCCCAACTGATCATCATTCTCATTTGAAGGTGCAGATGTCATTGTGGCATGTAACTCCTAAATATTCTCTGGTAGTATTACTGTGTTGGAACATTGTTGGGTTTCCTTGTTCTACTCTGTTATTTCAATCACTTTAATTGATGAGACACTGAGAGGTGGTGGAGTGATAGGTGGAGGAATGATAGTCTTTTGTTTCTTCTTCTTCACCTCCTCAATCTTCTTCCCTCTGGCCTTGACTTCTCCTAACGTGTTCTTCCTTCTCTTGGGAGCCACATAGGGGATCCTGACTGGCCAGAGGACATCACTGATAGTCCTCTGATCATCTTCGGAAGTAGACTTTTCTGGCTTCATCTTTTCATAAGTGAAGGGAACACCCATATCAACTAACTTATACATCTGTATATCTACCCATGCACGGGAGAAACTCAAGACCTCTCTCATCAATACATTCAGGTCAATCTCTTCTAACTCTGACCAATTTGGCAATAGGATTGTCTTCTTCATTTCATTCTCATACTGTGGATGCATATGATCCCTATCATCTAACACTTGATCAGGAATGAGGAAAAGTCCACACTTCCTCATGAAATCCACTGACATTCTAGACCACATTCGTCTCTTTACTACTTGCTCGTCCATCAGGTTGGCCCAATAATCTTCTATGTCTACTTTGTGGATGAACTTCTCTCCCTTGATCCTTTCAACTTTCTTGTCTGGATCAAATCTTTCTCTTTTCTTGAAAGTTGCAAATCGATAGAATGCAAGCTCCTCACTCACAGTGTTGGCGGCTAAGGCAGACTGGCAGACCTTTGATGTCTTCCCAACTGAAATAGGGAATGTCATGCATGTCCTATGCTTCTCTCTCTGAATGGCATCAAACTCTAGAAGTTGTCTCACCACTTCCAATAAGATTATTTTGTCAGTCGGATACCTAGGAAGCCTGTAGGGTTCGGATTGAAACCCATGAATCCTAAGGTACCTGAAAGTGGGAAACTGAATATACCACGATCCATATTTTTCTATTAGCTATGTTGCCTCCTTGGACAATCTTCTGTGGATTCTGCCTTGCAGCATCCGCGTGATGTACATTGTGAATACATCATTCACTCTCTTATAGTCTTCAATTCTATACATGCTCAGCTGGGGGTAGCATTCATGACTCCTGAATTGTCCTTGCCCATTGCCGACTTCACCTTTTCATATCAATCATCTGTATGAAACGAACCGTGCAAGCAAGTATACCGGGTAGGAAGTCATAGCGAATGACTTGGACCGCTCTACATTCCTCAACTGAAAGTCTAGATTGTCACTTATAATCTTAGACCAATTTACCAATGTCCCTCTAAGACAATCCTGAATGAAAAAGAACATCCATCCATCGAATATTGCTCCTTGCGACATCCCCATCACTCTACTGAGCAGGAATATTACATCACTATACACCTCTTTGAAGTTTGTGCACGTGAGTGTCTTGGGAGCCTTGGAATGATGAAGCCTACGCCCAATCATCCACTCTTTGTTTATCATATCCTTGCAAGCACCCATCTTCTTCGTATACTGCTCTTCATATTCATCCTTGGTCGCACCCTTCATATTTATTCTGCATGGAATTCCGAACACCTCAGCAATAGCATCCTCAACAAAGTAGGCAATAACAACGCCCTTAGGAGTTTTGATCATTCACGTGAGAGGATCATAACATCGTGCACACTCCAAGATGAGCTCACTGCACTGTGTGGACTGTGGAAATCCAACGGCATGAAAAATACCACTCTTCATAATGTTCACATATGCTGGGGAAGGAATCTGATTTCTGACTCCGAACATCCATTCTCGCATCTAGTTCAGATCCAGAAAATGCATGTTTGTATCTGTGATCTCCTTCCATCTGGATGAAATCTTGGGCTCTAGATAGATCTAGTCTCCAACATCTTCAGTAGTTCTTTCATTTCCTTAAATCCAGACTTTGACATCACACTTGTACGAAGCTTGAAGTTAGAACTTAGGAAAATAGATAAAATTCCTAACTTTCTAAAGATTTTAAGCTAATTAGAGCATAAAGTCAGGAAAATAGTCCACACTCTTGGTAGATTTTGGCAATTAGATTCAAAATGTGACAACACTAGGGCATGGAAACCCTCTATAAAATTCGTTAATACCTCCTTATACTTAGAAATTGAATATCATCATTTAATCATCATTTAAAAACAATTCAAAAATGGGCTCATTCATTAAATATTTCGATTTAAGTCAAAAATTGAGCCTCTGGGAGAAAATTAATATAGGTAGGGATTAAGAAATCCAATTAAAAATCATTTAAAATGTCAAAAAATTTCCCACAAGGAAAAATCGATATTAGTATGGACAAAAATCCATGCTAAAACTCATCAAAATGCATACAAAATAGGCCAGGGGAAAATCGATATGTGCATGGACAAAGAATCCACACAAAATTTCACTTCATTTGCTCAAAAACACTCCCTAGTGGAATTTCAACCTCAGTCTAGATGAAAATCCAGACTCAAAACTCATCGAATTGCTCTCAGTGGAAAATCGACTTAGGTATGGACTGAGACTGCACAAAAATCCACATTAACTTGTCACAAATAAGCCTGGTGGAAAATCCATCTAGGCATGGAATCATCCTCAACTTCATTTGCACTCTTGTCCACACTCCAGTCTGCACTCCTGGTGGAAAAACGAAGGCAGTCAGGACAAAATCCTAACACTTAGTCAAATTTTGATGCTTTTAGGGGAAAAACGACACAGGCATGGAATTTGACCTTTTAACCCTTAGAATAAGGATTTCACTTAGGAATTTGACATTTTTAACCACTCAAAATCGCTAGAAAACTCTGCAACTTAATAAAACTCAACTGGACTTAGGCAAATTTTCCAAAAAATTGAGCGAAACACAAGGTAATTTATCAGGATAAAGTGCAAAATCAACTTAAATAATTTTCTAAGAGCGAGAAAACAACTCCAAAAGGTCTGAAAATACCTCAAGAAGGTCAACACTTAGACAAAATTTAGGATCATTAAAATTCCAACATTTGCAACTTGATCCTATAATCTCAAAACCCTAAACAGCACTAGGCATGATCAAAACTCCGAGACTCGGGCACGAGAAACACAAAATTGCCCATTAAGTAGCCAAAACCCTAACCTAACAACGCAACGAGCAGGAAAAAAAGGGGGTCCCCGTTAGCAATGGGGCGATGTGTGAAAAAGTCACAACACAACCCAACAAAGGTAGAAAACCAACGAGCTCAATGGCTCAGTAGAGGTTTGAACCTTGGTGGCTACCTCACCAATGGAGTTTTTCTACCACAACACTAAACGTTCAAAGACATATTTAATATATGTAGATATAGATATAAGATTTTTAATTTATAAAATATATAGTTAATTTTTCTCAAACAAAGACATGCAATTCATTATGTGAGCAATATATCTAAAGTGCTCCATGAAATAGATTTGAAACTTAAATAGTTGTAATAAAAGAGCTTCCAACACACAACCATTAAAAAGTGTCTCTACCTAAAATAGTAGTTGCAAGCTAGGTATTGCCAAAACCAATGGCTTGCTAATCGTTTACTTCAGCTAAACAAATGCCTTTTGTTGAATTCTACCCCATATAAAAGACTTACCAATTGCCATCGAGGAATATAAAGCATTGCAACTATGGAATATGATTTGATAAGCTTTCTCAAATATTGAACTACCCCTAGAAAACTCCTTGCCTCAATCACAATAAAAGTCTTGGATCACTTCAAAATGGCTTCCACTTTTACTAAATTCCTAACGATTGTTGGATCTCTGTTGATAAATTTTGATCTCAGCTACTTCATAGACTTGCTAATCTTTGATCTCAGACTTAGACAACTATTTGGTGTATTTGGTGACTGTCTTTTTAAAAAGTTAAATGAATATTTGCTTATGTAATCAACAATATGAATATAAACAACAAATATCTATTTTCTACAATTCATGGGTTAAACTCTTTGTCTCAATCACAATGAAAGTCTTGGATCACTTCAAAATGACTTCCACTTTTACTAAATTCCCAACAATTGTTGGATCTCTGTCTGATAAATTTTGATCTCAACTACTTCATAGACTTAGCTAATACCCATAGAAAACTCCTTGCTTCAATCACAACGAAAATCATATGGCTTCCACTTTTACTAAATTCCTAACAATAGTTGGATCTCAATCTGATAAATTTTGATCTTAGCAACTTCATAGACTTAGACAACTATTTGGTGACTGCCCTTTTAAAAAGTTAAATGAATATTTGCCTATGTAATCAACAATCTGAATATAAACAACAAAATCTAATTTCTACAATTCAAGGTTAAACTCTATTTTATTTACTCTATATATCCCTATGCTATGGAAATGCTCTTAAGTTTTTTAAAAAAGGTAGTTTGTCTATTTTTCTACAAATTTTTACAATTTTTTAAAATCCAATTTCTTACCCATTTTTTCAAAAAAATCTTGTACTTTTGGTTTGCCAATTTTTTCCCCAAGTGATTTTTGTTACTATGATATAAAAGCATTGCAATTGTGGAATATGATTTGATAAGCTTTCTAAAATATTGAATTAACCCTACAAAACTCCTTGCCTCAACCACAATGAAATTCTTGGATCACTTCAAAACGGCTTTCACTTTTACTATTTGTTTATTAGCTTTTTATCTCAGTTACTTCATAGACTTAGTTAATATTAGATGACTTAGGCAGCTATTTGGTGTATTTGGTGACTGCCCTCTTAAAAAGTAAACTAATTATTTGCCTATGTAATCAGTAATATGAATATAAACAGCAAAAAATTATTTTCTACAATTCATGGGTTATATTTTATTTGCTCTTTATATCTCCATGCTATGGAAATGCCCTGAAGTTATTTTAAAAAATGGTTTCTCTTTTTCTACAAATTTTTATGTTTTTTTTAAAAACGATTATTTCCCAATTTTTTGTCGATTTTTTCCCCATTTTTTCAAAAAATCTTATACTTTTGATTTGCTGATTTTTTCCCTAAACGATTTTTGCTACTGTGGTTCAAACATGTTGAGTATTGTTATCAGCAAGCAGGAGTGATAGAGGCAATGGCAGTAGACATTTACATGAACCACACAAGCGTTTTAACAAGAAGCCACACAAGCGTTTTAACAACCAATACAACCAAGTAATTGAATGACGCAGAAGAACTGATAAGATACCAACATTACAAGAAGCCAGTTATACATAAGAAAAGGTGGCTTGTGAAGGTGGCAAGTCAAAGAACTGTTGCTAATTGGATGCTCACATAGCTAGACATCTCATCAACCACATATATCAACAGATCAATTAAATTTTACTAACGGTCATTATTATCTTATCATTAAAATAGAAGCACCTACTATTAAATAAAGCCAAATGCCAGACGTCTTAAAAGTATGGGTCGCAAATACACAAATTCCAAAATTTTCATTGCCAAAATTTTCTGACCCAAAAATAACATGGACCCTGAAATTGTTTGAGAGAAGAATAGTTATGGTTTCACTCAGAAGTTTTTCTGAGCATATTCTTATGCTTGCGCTTGGACAATATAAGGAACCACTATTGGTCATATCGGTCATATCATGCATGGGCCAGTGCTTTAAGGAAACCACTCAGAAGGCCAAGAAAGTTCTTTCTGTGTTGCCTTATAATTGCATTCTCATGCGACGAAGACTAAAAACTCAAGATTCTGTAAAGTTTAGTTAAAAAATCAATGTATCTTGAATATTTCCAAAATAATACAAACAGATGCGTATAATACAAGATGTACATATTCAATTCACCAAAAGATAATGTGCAAACAGATATGGGATTCACAAATCAGTTTGTGCTTCAAATGTCAGAAGCTTTCAGTTACTTCACCATGTCAAACGCTTTCAGGTGCCTCCAGCAAACTTGAAGTCTGCACAAGATTTACTAAACAATTAATAAGACATTTTATGCCACTGGAAAGCCAAATTCAACTAAATAGATTTATCGTCAAGAGCATATTGACAACAAAATGTCCATAATTTGAGAATTAAACTTAAGCACAACAGTTTCTTTGAATCTATCAAAATAACAATTCATTAATTATTGAATTGTGTGCAATTCTAAGAATATAGCTCCACATGCAACATAAATAAAACAAGAAGTATTTCCATAACGAATTAAGGCAGAAATAGACCACAATTCCAGTGGCACAACTATTCATATCCTACCACTTGATACTGTTTCTGAGATGGTTGCCTAAACAAGAAACTTCAGAATATTATATTAATCATATGATATTCCAAATATTGTTTCCCAACTAAATTTTGTAATTCAATAAACCTTCATTCTAGATTTATTACACCTTTGATAAAACAATATGGGAGCTTGCATCACATTTTAACAAGGAACTCAACTTAAGTAAACAAGAAAGTGAAGATTTGAAAGAGTATTAGATAGAAGTCGTAGGACTATATGTAGAGATTAACCTTGATAAGTTAATGGCTCAAGAATCCGATTTCTTAAATTCGGTAGTCCTGAAAACAGGACATTATTCACCTACAAACAGAGTCTATTGTTTAAAACTTTGAGACTTAATATTCAATAATTCATAGGAATAGTGAACTAGTGTTTTTTCGACTACATTTCTATTTTTGGCATACGCTGTTTTTAGTAAGTGCTATTTTGGGGACTTTACCTCAGTTTCAGTTCCCTCTTTGCCTTAGAGTGAGGTATTCTCAATTTCAGTGCCTTGGCGAGTTTCCTAAGGTGATGGGAATAATATTTTATATTTTCTCAATTTCAGTGCCTTGGCGAGTTTCCTAAGGTGATGGGAATAATATTTTATATTTTTCATTGAAGTAATCAAAAAGTGACTTTTAATTTATAACTTTAGTGATAAATGTTTTTATCAAGTGCCCTCAAAAGTGGATGCCTAGGCTTCAAAAGTTATGTTGAGAATTTTTGAGGAAAAATTATATATTTCAAATTTGTGTTGCCCTAACTTTTCCCTCCAACTCTATAAATTAGAGTTGTGGCTCTCATTCTCTCCTTTTGCTTGTGCAAACATGAGGAATTGCTACTGGACTAAAATTGGAGAGTTATTCTGAAGATTGTTCAGGACAAAACCCCTCTACAATTGTTTTGGTTTCAGTGGTGCAGTATCCACCCTAGTCAATTATTGCTTTCAGTTGAGTTTCAGCGATTTTAGTTGAAGTTTGATGATAAGGGTTTGACAAAGATAAATATTTATAAAGTATTTTGATGTGGGTATTAAGTTTTTGGTTTGCTTAGCTCTTTTCTGGAATGTTGTTCCAGCTTGGTGTGTTCTGGAAACTTTTCCAGTGCTGGCAATTCCATCTTTAGAGACATGGGGAACCATATTTTGGCTTACGTATCTTCGAGCGAATTTAATATTGTTTTCGGTATTGGCTCATTCATTTTCTGATTTCTAGGTGACAAGTATTGATATATAATCCTAGGGTTTTGGTTGAGGAATGAATTTCTAGCTGCAAACAAACTCCTATGAAGGAAGTGCCCCTCTTGGTAATGCACGTGGGAGTTCATAGGAACCAATCTGCCCTCTTTAATCTGCAAATTTACTTTAAGGCATCTAGGCTTTCTTAATAAATCTGGAAGTGTTTCAGGCAATTTGTGGCCTTAAGGAAGTGAATCTTCAATCTATGAGAATCACCCTTCATGATGTTGGTGCCTAGGTTTCTGTAGCAGGGATTTTAAGAATGTTTTCAGATTTGAGAAAGTATTTTGAAGTCATCAAAATCAGTTCTTATAAGTCTGTAGGAGATTGGTGTTGTTATGTTAATGGGGTAGGTTCAAATACACTCCAAGGACTCATTTGAATCATGAAATCAGACTTCTATCTTTCGACGATGTAGCTGATTGCAACTCATAATTAAATCTACTATTTTCAGGTCTGCAATATTTGTAATCAGTCTTCTTTTGATGTTATGCACTTAGAGCTGATGAGTTAATTGTCCTTTGATGATTCTGCGCACTTGTTCTTTTCATTATGTTATAAGTTAAATGTTTCTGAACGTAATTTGCAATGAGAACATGAATGGAATCTGAGAACAAGAAGCAATCACAAACTATTACTTTGGCATTTCAAACTTGCAAACATATCAAAAAAATTAGGGCTAAATATTACAGCATTATCAGAGCACAGTTTAAAACTACCAGCTATTGGATTGAATTATGCAGCCTGTAGTTACACATCAGTATCACTCGTGAATGAACAGGTCAAACCCTAACTTACCAATCCAACCAACCAAGGACATAGATTCATTTTCAGGGAATCAAACAATGCCACAAGTCTTTGGTAACAGCAGTGATAGTTCGACACAAAAACATTCCCAATTTCTCAAGTCCACCAGGTGATATGGCAGAAAGAGACAAAGGGAGAGTTGGTTTTGTTAGTCCAAACAAAGATGGAAAGAAGGTTTAATGTTATGATGGACATGATGTCACAATTAATGGGCAAGATTTATCATAATATGTCATAGGGAGTGTAAAACAATTCACAGAGCAATCAAACACAGTGGGGAAACTAGTTCTACCAATCCACAGGGTAACAATGAGAGACAGACTATAACAGCAGGGTCAAAAGTCAGTGCTTAGGCCATTTCAACCTACTTTCATACATAGGGGTGAGGTTCAGTTTGCTCATGAGACTCCACTACCATTGGTGGATGAATTGAGGAGTACTTTTATGACACCCTTCCTGAAGTGATTCAACGTCATTTGTCATTTGGTGCAATCTTGTGACAGAAGAAGAGGGGAAGAGGAAGAGCAGGTCATAGAGGACTAGCAATTCAGACAGACCTACAGCACGCCTTGGGCAAGGTTACACTTGCTCAGTTTGATGGTAGCAACAAATCCACAACTAGAGGATGGGTTGAGAAGTTGGCCAATTACTTGGCTCTTAGGCCTATAATTGAGGATGAGACAATTAAGTTTGCCAGTCTACACTTGGATGGTATTGCACAAGTGGTAGTACCATGGCCTTATCACTTTGAGTCACGGATCCATCACTACATATGATGAGTTTACTAATAAACTTATCGAGGATTTGATAAAAAGGATCTTGAGCTGCACTTGAGGCTTACATATCAGACTTTCAGAGGCTTTCAGTGATGGTTTCAAGGATTACAAAGAGGAGATTGGTAGTAGTCCTTTTTGTTGAATTTTGCAACACAAGCCTGCACAATCAAACAGCAAATAAGAACACCTTCCACAACTGAGAGTAGCAAGAAAGATATGCCATATTCCTCAAAAACATAGATTACAGAATGAATAATACAATGCATGATGACTTGCTTTATAGAAAGCAAGAGAAGCCCTAATCTGATACTAGGAAAACTTGAAAAAGCAAAAAGGAGCTAAATAAAGCTCAACTAAAGCTAACTAAGTGAACTTAAGCTAAAAGCATGTTTCTAAACATTGATTGCTCTAGCACCCCCCCTTAAGTTAAACTTAGGGAGAAGTAAAAAACCTCTAATTGCATGAAATGCAAGAATGGGTCCTGACAATAAAAGGCTTGATGAAATACCCATGTACAAAAAAGATCTCTCGCAACTGAAGAAAAGGAGAAAAACCTAGTGGGAGAAAAATCTTCTCCAACTGAGAGAAAAAGAGAATGAAGGACTAAGAAGCCTCCAAGAAAAGGTCCCAAAAAAGAATAGGAACATGAAAAACATCATCGAAACACAAAAAAGCTATCAAATGATAACAGCTATAGTGTCGAATGAAGAACCTCCTCTAAAACCAATATGATGATCAGATCAAGAAGACAAGAATCTGCATGAGTGCCCCCAACAACACTACTCGAACAATGAACAAATGGAAAACAAATGGCAAACAAAGGCAAACATCTATCAGTGAAAGATACAAATCACACAATCTGCACGAGGGACCCCAACAATACTACTCAACCATGAAAGAGTAAACTGCTAGCCAAAAGTACACATGCCAATAGTCTAAAAAACTGATCAATTGAAGACAGTCACCTCCACATAACTAGAATGCAAACGTCTATATGGTAAAAACTCCTCACCAAAATACAACCACTGCATTTAGATAGTACATAGGAACAAATATTGAATACATAGCTCACTCCAAAGCGAAACCAAAAAAGCATTAGCACCAATAGTAGAAACCCACCCATAATAATAACAATGGAGAGAGATGACAAGTCCATTGAAAATGTGTGTCACCAAGTAGTGCATGATGGATAACAAACATTTGAGTGTGCACAAGAAATTCCCTCCAACTGAAAAAGAGTATGCAACCAATGCACACACGCATCGAACAAGAATCACTAGCACTTGATGTCGTCGTGGAGGGACGCTCACCGAACAAAGGTGTAATGGCAAAACAAACGACCATCTATGATAAGGAGATGTTAGAGGAGGTGAGAGGAGTTGCTCCATCTATGATAAGGAGATGTTAGCCATTATGTATGAATAGGCTAAAGTTAGATACCTTGTTGGAGGAAAGTTTGTTGTCCTCATGCAAAATAAACCCAATAAAGAGATGTTAGCCATTATGCATAGTGAAAAGTTCATAGTGAAAACTACTCATAACCTCAAGTACTTTCTAAATCAAAAGGATCTTAATGACAAACAACAAAAATGGGTTAACAAGCTCCAAGCCTATGATTTTGACATTGAATATGTCAAAGGAAAAAGGAATATTGTGGTTGATGTGTTGTCAAGAAGTCCACATTTGTGCTCACTTACAAAGATAGAAATTGATTAGAACGAGCAAATTCATGTTGAATATGCCAAGAACACCCTTGCCAATAGCATTTTGGATGATCTCATATTTTACAAGGAGAGATTGATGCTAGTTCCTAAATCTAAGCTTAAACTAAAGGTTCAAAAAACATTTCATACCCTCTTTCAGCTGGCCACCTTTGTTACATCCCACTTGTGCCCTAGTTTTTTTATGCGACATTATGCCATGTTATATGTGCCCTAGTTGTTCTACGCTATAATTACGAGATGTTAATCGTGCCCTAGATGTTTCATGTTTTATTTGAATGATCATGCCCTAGATGTTTCATGTTTTAATTGAATGATCGTGCCCTAGATGTTTCATATTATAATTGAATGATGTTAATTGTGCTCAGTATAATGAAATGATGACTCATAACAATTAAACTGATGTTTTGATAATTAACATGATGACATGTAAGATGTTTTACTTTTGTTGATAATATTTTTGAAATGTTTATGCCAAGATTTCAGGCTAACTGTTTGAACTGGCCAAGTGCGTGCAGGAGTTCGTTGTCCTCCGAGAAGCGAAGGGAAGTATCATCGGGTCGAGAGGTAATGAAAGAGAACTCATGCCATATGGAAACCCTAACCATAAGTTGAGTCAGATAGTCTCATGTTTAACATGTCTTTTGTCAACTTGTCGTGTCAGGTAACCCTAATTAGTCTTAATATGAGTTTTTAGGGTTTCACGACTCTAAGTCGTGGATTGGTATACCAAGTTAATTTATGAATTATTTAAATTATGAAATTTAATCATTTTATCGCTCATGCATTAATATAGTTTATACATGTTTATATTAATATATATACATATTATATACAGTGTTCCATGGGCGTTGGGGATGGGGGGACGCGGGGACGCGTCTCTGGGACGAGGGGACCAATGGTCTAAATTTGGGGACGGTGGGGGGATGGCAGCGGGGGGGGGTGGCGAGGTGGTGGTGCTCATATACTTATACATATACATATAGTACTTGAAAAACTAGTTTTGAAAAGATGTATAACAGTATAAGAATTAGATTTCAAATGAAACTATAGGAAATACCAAGATTACTTAGATTAGTAATACTAATTGCTAAAAGTAAATAAAATTTGACAAATGAAATTGTCAAATTGGAGATTTCTCATTTCTATCATATGAATATCGAAAAAGGAAAACAAAAATACGAATATCTGATGCCATTGCAAAGTCTATAATGATAAAGATGATTACATGATTCATCATTACAATGAGTAGCCAAATACAAATGCGTGTAGCAATAGCATTACAAAAGAGACTAGAGTCAAATACAAAATGGCAAAACTCAAAATGTAGCTAATGGAGGCCTCTAATCATCTGCGAACTCCTCCTCACTGGAACTGTTGGACTCCTGAAGATCAAGGTCCCTCAAGCTCACACCAACTAGCCCTACATCTGAAGTGGTAGGATCATCCTCATCAATCTGTGAAGGCTCCTTTGGCTCTACATCCCATCATGCCGCTGGACTCTCCTTGTACACAACTGGCTTGAGGTCCATGAGACACAAAGCACTGTGTACAGCCACAAGCTTCTCTGCTCTCTTAGAGGTAAGTTTGTTCCTCTTAAGAGAGTGGATGAAGCTATATGTAGACCAGTTCCTTTCAACATCTGAAGAACTAGAAACCTGGAATAGCAGACAGATGGCTAGAGTGGCGGTCAAAGATTTCGGGCCATGACAATTCCACCATAAAAGTGGGTCCTCCTGTGCCATGTTGTCTATATCCATCTTTGCCGCATCTGAATAACCTCTAAGAGTGGCAAATCTTCCCCACTCAGTGCGCATTGTGCCGGCATCTATGGAATCAAACATCTTCTCTATGCACCTAAAGAAACCCGCCTTCACCTCATCATCCTGAATCAGTGTCAGTCTACCGGGTCTAGCCTTGTACCACTTAGGATTCAAGGCAAAGGCAGCCATATGCAAAGGAGTGTTCAACTTGTCGCATCTACGCTGAATGATAAGCTAGATTTGCTCATTGTAGAATGCTAAAGAGGGGTCCTTCACTCGCACAGCAGCCCTCATTTGGTCAAGCATAGAGTCAATGCACTCATACACCTCTCCAAGGTTAGGTGCATCCCCATCCCCATATCTGATCACCTCGAATATTGGAGAAATGATAGAGACAATGTATTTCGCATCAGTCCAAAACACATCACTCTTCACTATCTCCTTAACCCTTCTCCCCTGCTCTATCTTGGCTTCAGCCCACCTATTCCACTCATTAGTCATAACCATGAGTTGCAATGCCTCTTGCAACTCAATCATTCTCTCCAAGAGAATGAAATAGGATGCATATCTAGTCTCAACTGGTTTCAAGAACTCCTTCGTGAAGGCCCTAAAGAGTGCATGTGAAGTGTGGTGGTTGCAGATAAACATCTGCACATCTCTCGCATCAGTGACCACTCCTCTAATCCAGTCTATCTTCCCCATGTCCTTGAGTGCATTGTTCATGGCATGCACACAACATGGGGTCCACCAAATGTGTCTATAGGCTGCCTCAATGAGTCTCCCCGCTGCTCTACACACATGGGCTGCATCTATCACTACTTGGACCACATTTTGTGGCTCAACCTCCTCAATAGCCTCCCTTAGGACTTGAAACTGGAAATCAGCATCTTTACGATGCCTTGTACAATCAACTGCTCTAAGGAAGTATGGGCCCTCTGCACATGTGACCATGATGTTGATGAGTGGACGATGGCTAATGTCCGTCCACACATCGATAACTATGTTGCACCCTGATGCCACCCAACATGCCTTCATCTTCTCCATCAAAATATTGATCTTGGAATAGCATTTATCCAAGATCGAGGTCCTCATTTTCGTCTCCCCTGGTGGCACATAAGATGGTCCTCCCTTGGCCACCATAGCCATCATCTCCCTATAATAAGGAGACCGTGTAACATGAAATGGAATGCCATTGGCAAAGAAGAACTTGCCAATGGATTCATCTATCTCATCTCTCAGTTGCACATTAAACATATCAGCAATGGGGTTGCTCTGTGGTGTTTGCAACCTACGTTTCCCAACCCCGGCGGCAATAGAAGTGGAAGTGGATGGAGATCCAAACATCATTCCTCTCGTCTGCAAAGCATGAGAAGTATGTGGCACATTATGGTTGCCCTGAAGTGTTGCCCTAGCAGACAAAGTAGTAGGCATTGAAATATTTGTGTCATCTAGAACCCCCCAAAGCCTATTAAACTCAATTTTGTACTGTATATTTTTGGCTTCCTCCAAAAACTTACAATGTTTCACGCCTTTTCCTCTCCAAAACAGAAAGTGTGCATTCACCCTACTAATGCTACCGAACCATTCTGTGTCACAAATATTGCACTTCCACTTCCTTGTTCCCCCACTTGAATGTGATGTGCCTTGTACTGATCTTCGTTAAGAAAACTGTTTTAGAGGAGACTTAGGATCAAAATGACCCCTAGCATATGGTGCCAACAACTCTGAAGGGCAACCTGTACTAGCTGGTGCACTTGCCATAGAACTAGATTGGGCTCCAGGATCAGCCCCATGGTCTCCCCCCTCATTTTCAGGTTCATATTCTGAATCATTCTCACTATGAGAATGGATTTCCATATCATCTTCACTCATGCCTTGGGAGCTCATTGTGAAATTGACACTGCATTTCACAAAATAAAAATAAAAATATAATCAGCCTAGTTTAACAATATATTTTTAAATTTTTTTCCTATTCATCTCAAAATGAGATTTGATGTTGAATCTTGAGGGCAAAATGATCTCATTTTGAGATGTTGAATCTTGAGGGCAAACCTCAAGATTCAACATCAAATCTCATTTTGAGTCTTGAGATGAATAGGGAAAAAAAATCCAAAAATGACATATAGAACAATGAAAATCAGAAAATAAAACAAAAAAAAGTTGAAAAACCCTACCTTGTGCTTGAAAAATCTCTCCAAAATGTAGAAGAATCTTCTTCTTCCTCTTCTTCTTGCTTCTTCTAGCTCCTATCACGCTTGCAATCAGCTTTTCTCACCCCTTCAATCAGTCTTCTTCAGCTTGCTGAAAAAAAAATCAGTTTTCCAAAATGAGAGTTAAATCTAAAAGAAACATGCTTTTGTATTGTTTTGGGGGATAGGGTGGGGCCCACGTCCAATTAGGGTTACCCCTTCACCCCCCCAAAAGGCACATGTTTTTTAAAAATTGCCTTTTTCGGTTTGTTTAGACGTGGGAACGCGAGAGACGCCCAGGCGTCTCCGAGGAGACGTCTCCACGTCCCGATGGCGTTTGGGTGGCGGTGGTGGGGGACGTCGCGTCCTCATCCCCCCGTCCCCGAGACGTTTCTGACGGGGGGATGCGTCCCCATGGAACACTGATTATATACGTATACTCTCATATATAAGTACATATATGTATGTATCCAGGGCATTAATGAATACATACATATAAGTGCTTGTATAGAGAAATACGCATATAATATATATGTATAAAAAAAAAAAATTAATTCACACCCTTTTAGCTTCGATATTATCAACATATGGAGGATGATGAAGATATTTTCGATGACCCATATGATATTTGATCAATGATGGCTGATTGTTGTAGCTTGACATTATTATTTTTGAACTTAAACATTAATATGGTGGTTTATTTACTGTTTACTGTTTTGCTATGTTATTTGAACTAAAACTTTAATATATGATGGTGTATTTTGCTATGTTATTTGACTATTAGCATAGTGGTGTATTTTGAACTTAACTACTGCTTTATATATGTATATATTTTTTATTTTTATATGTTTTTGTACTAATGAACCCAAAATGAACCCAGATCCCCAAAAAAAATTTGCCGAACTTGCGAACCGAAATCTTGAACCCAAACCCGAGCCCAAACCGGGACCAACAACTTAGATAAAATCTATCTTCCGAATCATTCTTAGAATTTTTACTTGAATATTATAATTAATGTCTTTAGCTTGATAAAGTTATATTTCTAAATATATTGCAATTCTCACTTTCAATTGGAATTGTTATTTTAAGGCAAAAATCAAGAATATCCCAAGACGGGATGATAAATTTGATCACCTAGTATAGTGTTGCTTACTAGTGTGATCGTTTTGTTGCAATACACAGAATCCATATGGTATATATGAACAACTCACCCAACATAACACAACTTGTTGGCTAGTGGAATTCGTGAAATGTTTGTGGACTCCTAGCATAACACAACTTGCTAGTTGATGGACCATGGAATCTCATCCTAATGGTGTATGCTCTTGTCTCTTTCTAGATATAACAGAACTTGTTAGTTGATGGGCCATGGAATCTCATCTTAATGGTGTATGCTCTTGTCTTTCTAGATATCTGCTTGTGCATTTACAATAGCATTCCAAGGATGATAGAGGTTGAGACAATCTTTATTCAAGGTCTCGTCAACTAGTTGACTTGGAGCCTTCGTTTTTGTACTAACATTTTTTGTGTTTGTTTCTTTTGCTTTGTGTGTTTTGTTTTGTTTTGTGCTTTCTTTTGCTTTGAGTGTCTTGTGTTTTCTTTGTAAGCGTATCCTGCTTTGGATGTTCTTGTGTGAGTTCATAGAATCCTAAGCTTGGGGGCTTGCATCTCTCAACTTCGTACCATCCTATCCCTAGTATGTCTTCCTCCCAATTGCCTCCTCTTCCTTTACCATGAGTAGGAGCATAAAAGCCTTTACCACGAGTACGAGTGTAAGTTCATACTCCCGCTAAAGTAGGGGCTAAATATAGTGTCGTAAATTCTAGACCTTAAAAATTTCATACTCTATTTGGCACCCACTTTAGTGTGGCTTCCCCTCAATCATTTTTAGCTCATTTATTCTATTACATCCCTCTTTACATGAATGATTTTATTTTGTTTTAAGAGATTTACATAGCTACCATTGCAGTTGATATGAACATCAAAGAGATGAAACTATCGGCATGAATATTTAAATTGATGTTAGCTAATATGTTTAATTTAATTTAAGGAATCTTCAATGGCTAAGATTCAACCTAACTACCTTTTTTGTGTCTAAGTGGATGCAAGATGGCTAACGCCCTTAGAAGGGAGGGAGATTATCATCAAGGAGAGGAATGTAGACCCTAGAAGAGGATGAGATTGCCATCAAGCCATAAACTTAGAGATAAGTTGGCCTTGGGTTAGAGTCAGATGTTTTCCTTTGTCGAGGTAGTTAAGTAGTGACCTTGTCTATCAATTTGTCAAATACTCGATTCTTGGTCTAATCTTTAATCGTCTTAAATGATTTTAGATATAAAAAATTTAAAATATAATCTTATCTTGTAGAAATTGAACTCAGACTAGATAATCTTTAAAACTCAACTTTAAATTAATGCACGAATATATATGTATGATTTACAATACACACACACACACATATATATGCATCTATAAATTGTCATGATTAATGCATATATACATATACGTATGTACATATATATAAATAGGTATGATCATCTTGAATACGAAATATGAATTATTACATAGCAGCTGTTATAGCCAAATAATTAAAAGTTTATTACAACATGGTGTTGATGTGTATTTTGTACACGACCAAACACAGAATAAAATACCCAAAGGTATCTTATCCTCTCTTGAGTAAAACTCCCGAATGCTGAAGATATCGCAGAAGGTTCAATCGGAAAAGTTCCAAGGTTCTTTTGTGTAGGTTCTCTACTTGTGGATAAGCACCAGTGGTCGTTGTGTTTACTGTTTTTTTCAAGGGACCTTACGTACTTTCAAAGAAAGCTTGTTCATGTGACTACTTTTCAAATGAGGAAACAGGATTCTCCTAATGCTAACGGATGTTTCAAAAAAGATCAAAAGATAAGGGTTTCAAGGAGGCGAGACTAAATTAATCCCAAGAATGACTTAGTGATGATTGGTCTTGATAGGACTCTACCAATTTTAGCATTGCCAAGAGGTTACAACTCCACTGGAATTGGTGCGATCTTCTAAGGGGATTCAATGATTTTCAAATCACTAAAGGGGATAGATAATATCAGTAAGATACATATCAATGCCTCCAACAGTGATTGAATTCTTAAATAATCTCGATGTTTCCAGTTGACCACACAGGGCATTCTTACAATCAGTAAGGAGCTAGTGGTTTGGAATATGAGTCTTATCAAAGATCAAACACAACATTCGTCCTTCAAACTCAAAACTTAAATGCTATCTCTACTAAGAGTGATTCAAGAAGATAAACAACCATGAAGATAGCCACAAGGATTGCAATAAAACACCAAAACTTCTACACCTTTGGAAGACTTTTCTTAAATCATCCACATGATCTTCCCTTTTCCTAGAGAATACTATGATATCGTCCATGTATATGATGATGCATGTCCCTATCAAGTCCCTGAAAGCAATATCCATGACTCTTTGAAAGGTGGCCCCGACATTGATAAGTCCAAAAGGCATTCTTTTATATGCAAATGTCCCCCATTTGGTTGTAAAAGCGGTCTTCAATCGATCTTCAGGTTCTACCAATACTTGATTATAACCTGAATATCCATCCAGAAATGACATCATTTGTGATCCGTTGACAATTTGCAACACTTCGTCCAGTGACGGCAGAGGATAATTATCCTTCTCTGAGGCTTGATTGAGATTCCTGAAGTCGACGCACAGTTTGATCTCTCCATTCTTTTTCCTTACAGGAACCAGGTTGGCAACCCACGTCGAATGTCTTATTGGAAAGATGATTTTAGCTGAGAGCAACTTCTTGACCTCTTGATATATTAATGGTTCTAGTAGAGGATTGACCGGCCTTTGTCTTTGTCTGAAAGGCTTGCTTCCTGGTTTTAGAGGGATTGTATGAGTGATGATTGCAGTGTCATAAGTTTTGAGATCTTCATAGCTCCAAGCAATGACATCTGGGAAATCTCTCACATTTTTTAAGATACCATTTCTCTCTTGCAAAGTGCAAGTCTTTCCAATGAATACATTTTTAACTTGTCCGTCATCACCAACATTGATTGTGTCACATGTATTTCCTTCCATGCCATGGATTTTCAGTTCCCTTAGTTTGTCGGGATCAAAGATTCTTTCTAACTCCATCATTCCTTTTGGAATAGTGTTTGTTTTCAAATTCAAGACTCCTTCTGCATCCAATTTTGCTCCCTCTACTTCCTCTTCATCAATGATTTGGGCTAAGAAGACATCTGTATTAGTCAAGAAATCCAATATGTGCTTGTCGTCTTCAAAGACCTGAAAGTTGGTGATGTTGTCCGAGACTGAAGGTACTGGAGTCAGCTCTACTGTAAACTTCTTCAATCCTTCCATAGCTAATGGTACCAAAGAGCTGGCAGCCTGTGCAAGAGAATTAGCCACCTGATTCTGATGTCTATATATGGACTTAATATTGAAGGCATCAAAATATTGAAGGCATCAAAACTTTCAATGACATCCCAAACTCGATTTCGGTATCTAGTCAGCCTTTTGTCATGGCACACATACTGCCTTCTGATTTGTCTTATTACTATTTCCGAATCTCCATACACTTGCAGTACTTTAGCTTTCTTTTTGACGGCTAACAATAAACCATGAATCAAGGATTCATATTCGGCCACATTGTTAGTGCATGGGAATTGTAGTCTAAGGGCGGCGAGGCAGGTTTCTCCTGAAGGACTGATCAATTCAAAGCCAGCTCCAGATCCTTGTTTGAACTTAGATCCATCAAATCTTAGCGTCCACATTAGATTCTCTTGGTCTTCTGACTCTTGGATCTCTTGGCTTTCTACTGATGTGTCGGATAGAGATTCATCTTCTGAAGAATCTTCGACTTTTGGTTCTTCAATTTCTTCCATAATCAATGTCTGTGGGAACCTCTTGTATACTTGTTCTAATGCAGTCTTGCACATAGCACAAGATAATTCTGAATGGACGGCATTATGTATCCTGCACCAATTGGGGAGAAGCAAATCTCGAACATATGCTAAGTTGCCAAGTTGCATACTCTGTTGCACATTCTTGTGGACAAATTTTCTAAAATTTTCAAACATTCCATCGTCATCTTGGTCAGATCCTTGATCACTTTCCACAATAATTTCTGTGGATTTCATCACCTCTTGTTGACTATCTTTCTCCCGCAGATCCTGTATCATCAAGACTTCTTCTACTTTAGGTTTGTATGTCCCCAAATCAGTTTCTAGGAATAGGACCTCATTATCTTCTCCATACTCGGTTATCATAAGTCTCAATCTTGGAGTACTGTCGATTTTGATTTGATTTGGAACTCCTCTCCGGGGTAGCCACATATGTGCAAAGTCTGTTGACACATTCCCATTCAACTTTCGTGACCAATCTCTACTCAAAAGCATACCATATGTGTCAGGTATATCCACAACTGATATGTCTATGAAATTCTGGACCCTCGGGTCTGCAGCTAACTACATGTGGATATTGTTCAATTCTCCCATGACTGGAACCTCTATCTTGTCTAACTGAGTGACTTTCCTTCTGGTGGGTGCAGGAGTTATACCTAGCTTCTGACAGATGGTCAGGGGCATTACATTACTAGAAGCTCCTGAATCATATAGACAGTTGTGCAATAGCTTTCCAAAGATTCCGACTAATAGCAAGAACGAGGCCGGCTCATCTTTTCCTTGGCAATGAATTGAGGAATCCTCATCATGTTCTTGATTCTTTACTTCATTGATCTTTGGATTGTCATTCTTTTCTGAAGTTTCTTCTTTTGAATTTTCCGTTTTCTTTGAAGGCTTCCCTTTCTTTATTACATCCTTCTTAGTAGCAACCCATTTTTCAAGAAGGACCTGGCTTGAAGTGAGACTCTCTTTGACGGTGGGTTGGATTTTCTTAACGTCACCTCTTTTAAGTAACACTTTTCCTTCTAACATATCCTCCTTTTTGGTTGGGAAGGCTACGGTCTGGACCATACACTCGTCTTCTTCAGGTTGTTGCTTGTTATCAACTTCATCTTGAATTACATTGACGGTGGCTTGAGTATTGTTGGCCGCTTCCTTGGAAGTATTCTGGTTATTCGGCCTTACTGTGTTTGAGTCATTCAGGCTATTGATCACAGTATCTTTAATTTCTGACACTTTCAACAACTCATAGAGCGGTAAGCTAATCTTAACCTTTTTGAGTTCTTCCAACACCAACATAGCCGGTCTTTTTATTTCATCTCTTGGAGGAGGAGCATTTCTTTGTTTGTACTCTTGTGCATCTTGCGGATAATCCGGAGTATTGCTAGCCTTTGGATCTGGGGGAGTAGAGAAGTTGTTTGGAGGGATAGATGTTGTCAGAGGTTCCTGGTTTCTTTGATTTCTTTGGTATACCCTCGGACCTATGCCTCCTGAAGACTAGTGAAACACTTCTTTTATCCCTTCAACTAGGACACTATTATTCAAAGGCGAGAAATAATATCCTGACTCTTCAACAGGTTCATTTGCTGATGCCGATGGAAACTGGGAACCAGGAGGTACCATCGGTCCATTAGCTGATGCTGGCAGAAATCTTCCATTTTGGGGCCAGTCGACTTCTCCTTTTGGTAAATGTTTGTAACTTTCCACAACCATGGCTTGGTCATACCGAGTAGTTGGGACCATTTCATATCCTGTTGTAGGAGGATTTTCAGGTGCATCATTGCTACGCATCTCCTGCTAGAATATGTCAGCTGCAATCTTGAATTCAAGACACTGCAATTCAGAATGTTGGTTTGTACTGTGGAGTCTACACCAGCTAGACAAGGCCGCCTCTGCTAGAAACACTTTACTGGTAGGATGATTTTCCTAATTTTGTGAACTTGATGGGTTATCTAGTGGCGTCACCACGTTTCCATTATTAGGCGCTATATTCCATGGTCTCCTTTGAAAACCTTGATTATTGTTTCCTTGATAGTTGTTTCTGAAACCTTGATTATTATTCCCTTGAAAGTTCTGATTGTTCATTTGTTGTCCCTGATTAATTCTTTGCATGCTCTGTAGTTGGTTATTTTGGTTCCTCAAGTGGGTCACCTCAGTTGACAGCTTCTTGACTTGTTCAATCAATTCTTTCATTTTGTCCTTTTCTTCCTGTGTTCTTGAAGAGCTTGTTGCATTTTGCAAGTACACAGGTTGCGCTGGTGGGGCTTGTGAAAGTGCAACTCTAGGATGAAGTACCAACTAGTTTGACGGCTGCATACCAGGATATGTTGCTTGCGAAGAGGATTCAGGACTGGGGTCTGATTTGCCAATGCCATACTAACTGCTTGAATTTGGTTCGATGTTGCAGCAGGTCCCATATGAAGTAGCGGCCCAGTAATATTCTGCCCCATGTGCTTACTGACCTTAATAGCTTTTGCATATGCTGTGTTTAAATCATTCGGGATAGGATAGGTTCTCACGAACATGGCAGTGAGATGATCTAAGGCTCCATAATAAATCTCCCTTGGGTCAGCAATGAGATATGGATGTCGCAACATCATGTAAGCTCTATGGAATCTGTTATTGAAAGAAGTGATAGGCTCGTGTTCTCTTCTTCGAATCTCAACAAATTGTCTATATAACTTAGCTAACGTGGTCGGGATTCCAAACTTTGCAATAAATGTATCTTTCATTGCGTCCCATGTCCTGATTGACCCTGTTGGTAAGTGAATGAACCAGAAATACGCTTCTTCACCTAACGAATAGGGAAAGAGCCTACAAGCTACATCTCCGTATTCAACTCGCCTGTTGCGAAGAAGGTCTTCGAACATCTTGATATGATCTTCTGCGGTATGATTGAAGTCATTGGCATTGAATTTAGGATAGAAATTCTCAGGGTTTTTAGGCATTTCATGATATATTGCAAATTCTAATGGTGACGGATTATCGATCATCCATGTAGCGTCGTTGAGTGCATGAGCAGGAGGAGGAGGAGGAGCATTGTGAGCCATCGTGCTCCCCGAAGGTCAGAAACTTGGTTGAGAACTTAGTGAACCGACCTGACTTACTGGTTGAGAAATCGCATGGATACTTGCCTGAATCACTGCTTGTACTTGTTCTTGAAGAGATGGAACTTGTAATAACTCAGAAGTACCTTCTAATCTCGATTCAGATTTTGCTGGAATATTTTATCTTTTAGCCCGCTTCGATCTTGAAGTGAACTGGAGTTCAATCAGATTTTTCGTGCCTGGTGTAGATCTCAATATCCTTTGATGTTTTTCAGGCGAGAAAGAACCAATACGATCCAGCGTGAAGATCTTGTTTCTGAGGACTACTGCGGGTTCCTTTGGTTACGAAGTTCTCGGGCAGCGGTTCTTTGGAGTTCTTCGGCTCTGTCTGCTTCTTGTTCCAAAATAATTTTGACTCTAGTATATTCAGCTTCACTTCTCCTCAGGTTCCACGCCAGGGCATTCAATCCAGAAATAATGTCCTCTTGATTGTTGCCTATTTCCAAATTAGGTTGTACTACCTCATTCAATCCTCTATGTGGCAACACCATGGTGATACATGTTTATCTCAGATTCTGCTAAAAAAAAAATTTTGATTTTATAGATGGTACTGTTCCTCTTAATGATCAAACTTTTGCATAGAAAAGTAGGGGCCCTCCTTCTAGCGCCAATTCTGTTGATGTGTATTTTGTACACGACCAAACACAGAATAAAATACCCAGAGGTATCTTATCCTCTCTTGAGTAAAACTCCCGAATGCTGAAGATATCGCAGAAGGTTCAATCAGAAAAGTTCCAAGGTTCTTTTGTGTAGGTTCTCTACTCGTGGATAAGCACCAGTGGTTGTTGTGTTTACTGTTTTTTTCAAGGGGCCTTACATACTTTCAGAGAAAGCTTGTTCATGTGACTACTTTTCAAATGAGGAAACAAGATTCTCCTAATGCTAACGGATGTTTCAAAAAAGATCAAAAGATAAGGGTTTCAAGGAGGCGAGACTAAATTAATCCCAAGAATGACTTAGTGATGATTGGTCTTGATAGGACTCTACCAATTTCAGCATTGCCAAGAGGTTACAACTCCACTGGAATTGGTAAGATCTTCTAAGGGGATTCAATGATTTTCAAATCACTAAAGGGGGTAGATACTATCAGTAAGATACATATCAATGCCTCCAACAGTGATTGAATTCTTAAATAATCTCGATGTTTTCAATTGACCACACAAGGCGTTCTTACAATCAGTAAGGAGCTAGTGGTTTGGAATATGAGTCTTACCAAAGATCAAACACAACATTCGTCCTTCAAACTCAAAACTTAAATGCTATCTCTACTAAGAGTGATTCAAGAAGATAAACAACCATGAAGATAGCCACAAGGATTGCAATAAAACACCATAACTTCAATATTTTGTTGATCTCATAGCCAAATAAAACAACAATTGTTCAAATTTCTCTCTTCACAACTTATGTCTCTGCTGCTGATACTAAACTTATTTCTCTCTAACTCTCTAACTTTTTTTTCTCTAACTAACTCTTAAAATGAAATGAGTGAGGGCTTATATAGCACTCTCAAATACAACGAACGGCCTAGATCAAAAGAAGATCGATGGCTGAGATTCTAACACCTAAACCCTAATTAGGGTTTGTTACAAAAAAGTCCCCATTTAGATAAACATTATCAATCCATAGCCAATAAGAATTGGCACAAATAACGAGGAGACATAGACCAATAGGAATTAAGTTGCCACATCATTTTATAACAACTTTTCATCTAGAACTTTGTTCCCCTTTCTATGCTCCTTTCTAGCATATTCAATGAATTTGGACGTGGTCGCCTCAATCTCAGCAATGGGAATCTCAGGAAGATTCTTCATTCGTTCTTCCAAGTGAAGGACTTCATCAAAAGCTGTGAGAAGGGTCGCCTCCCATCCAGGCTCAAGCTCTTTTGTTTTCTCGATCAGGAACATAGTAGCATGCAACTAATTTCGCTGCTCTTCGGTGACTGTGTTCTCCTCATTGCAAAAGATGATCCTGATCTTGTCTTCCAATTCTTGGATGTCTACGTTCGTCTCAATCTCAATTCTTCTGTCAAGGATCGTACACAATACCTCAAACACCTTGTCTTGAATAGGGTGGATGGTTTCCTCAACTCGGCCACATCTGGAACTGATATCTTTGAAAAGAACTTCCTTTATCTGGAGCAAAGTTGACCACTGCAGAAGGCTATGGGCTTCTCCATTCATTATCTTCTCTTGTGCTAGAACCTGTTTTGGAGTCCTTCTTATCACTTGCAAGACCGGGATGACAACATCTCTAGTGTGAGCAAATGCATCCACAGTTACCAATAGATTATGGATGATCTCAAGAACTTGGATAGCACGGTGGACCGTCTTCATCATCCTTGTTGCAAATTCCATGGCCACCTTGTAAGATTCATCAATCCAAGAACTCATGAGTTGGACCAAGCTCTTTACCCTTTCCGCCTCACTTATTGATTCAAGAGGAAGTGCATGCAAAGGAGATTTTGTTGGATCCTGTCGTCTCAAAGGCTGATTAAGATGGCTAAAATAATTCCTCCAAGCACTGACCTCCTTTTCTAGTTTCTTATTTTTTTCCATCTCTTCTTTGAGTTTATCATTAAGTGCTTTCAATGAATCAGTGGCTTCTTCCATGGCTTGCACAGTGGTAAGTGGACCAAGATCAAATGTTTCCAGATCGTATTCTTCTGCTAGAATCTCATCTTCATACTTGTCCACCACTGGTGTAGCTATCTGCACCTTTCTGGATCCTGTCTCATCTCTAATTACCTTTGACATCTTTGTGGCTGTTGTGACCATTTCACACATCGCCCCATTAGAATGGGGACCCCCTCTTTTCGCTTTTGTTTTGCCTGTTCTCTCTGCTTTTAGGGTTTTGAGTGAGTGAGCGGTCTGTCTGGGCTAGGGCTAAGCCTTAAGGGTTTCTTTTGGATTTTTTTATTTTTTATTCAAGCTAAGTCCATTCAAATTTTGAAAGTTATTAAGCCTCCTCTCGAGGATTGAGATTGAGTCGATAAGGTGAGTCTGTCAGGAAGTCAGATATGTCTCAGGTTAGGTCTAGTCAGGGTTTTTTGGGGTAAAAAATCAAATTTTGTTTAAGTGTTAGCATTTTGAAGATGAAATTGTATATTCTTGCCTAGGTAAATTTTGATCAAATTTCGAAGGCAAGATGATGCCTGAAACAGAGAAAGTGCTCCCGTCCCTCTCCAAGGGACCAGGGTGAATTTCATTCTAAGTGCAATTTCTTGTTTTGCGAGGGCTTGCTAACTGATTCCTGGCCTTGAAGATGACCTAACTCTGCCTTGTGAAATGATTGGAGACCTAAATTTTGAATATTTTAGCCAGAAAGGATAAAAGCGCTCCTATCCCTCTCCAAGGGACCAGAGCACAAATGTTATTTTATGCATATTTGTCACTGACTTTTCTATTTTGTTTTGTGCAGGGTCTTCCGAAATGATAATTGGACATGACTTGATACTTTTGAAGATTTTGAAGGCACAAAAATGGTGAATTTTGAAAGTTAAAGGAAAAAGTGCTCCCGTCCCTCTCCAAGGGACCAAGGCAAAGTGCTCCCGTCCCTCACTGAAGGACAAAGGCGAAAAGACTTATTTGAGCCATTCCTGGCCTTGTTTGGTCAAAATTGAAACATCAAAGGCATAGTGACGGACGAAATGAACATGATAGAGCATCCAGACTTGATTGAAAACAATGAAATGATGAAGTTTTTGCCTAAAAGGTAAAAAGTGCTCCCGTCCCTCACTGAAGGACGAGACACTTTTCTTTATATGCACAATTTTAGACCTTTATTGGACATTAACTCTTATTCGTAGCGTGAAATAAGATGAAATCTTCCCTAGCAAAGGAATTTCGAGGTGAAAAGTGAGACAATTTGGCTAAGAGGGCAAAAAGTGCTCCTGTCCCTCACTGAAGGACCGGAGCACTGAATTTCAAATTTGCGCTACCTTTGCAAGATTAAAGTGATTTTATGATTTGAAGAGGTTAAGGGAGGCATGTTTTGTCCATTGAATATAATTTAAGCGGTTCACAAAGGAGTAAATCAACCCAAATGACAAAAAGTGCTCCCGTCCCTCACTGAAGGACCATGCCACTTTTTCAACTTTCTCTTCTTTGTTTGATATTTTATAGCAAAACTTGACTTAGATGGGAAGGACGAATGATGTTTTATGCCTTGGACGCGATTGAAGGTTTAAAAGAATAAAGAAATGCACCAAGATGCAAAAAGTGCTCCCGTCCCTCACTGAAGGACCATGCCACTTTTTCAAGTTTCTCTTCTTTGTTTGATATTTTATGGCAAAACTTGACTTAGATGGGAAGGACGAATGATGTTTTATGCCTTGGACGCAATTGAGAGGTTTAAAGAACAAAAAAGTATGCCAAGATGTAAAAAGTGCTCCTGTCCCTCTCCAAGGGACCAGAGCGATTTTCCAAAAAGTGTGAATTTCCTGCAAGGCCAAGGCAAGTTTGTGATTGAAATGAATGAAAGAGGACATGATTAGTCCATTGAAGATAATTTGGGAAGCTAGCAAAGGACGGATAAGCTTGAAATTGAAAAAGTGCTCCTGTCCCTTACTGAAGGACCAGAGCACTTAACATGTTATCTAGCCCTTCTCACCAATTTTGGACAAATTGAGGCCAAGGCGCAAGTTTGAAAAAGTGTTTAAAATGCCTTGAAGTGGAATTGAGATGCGAGAGTTACAAATTTTGATGACAACTGGCAAAAGTGCTCCCATCCCTCACCAAGGGACCAGGGCACAATTTCCAAATATGACCATTTACCTTGCATTCTGAAAGGATATTTTTATTACCAAGGCTCAAGATGGAGTGAAATGTGATATTCTACGCCTTGAGGGTAAATTGAAGATTAATGTGATCAAGAATTCATGCAATAGACTCAAAAGTGCTCCCATCCCTCACTGAAGGACCAGAGCACTTTTTATGAAAACAACAAATTCCCTCCGAGATTATGCTAAGGCAAGGTTGTGTGAGATGGTAAGGATCCTCTAAAGCATGGTGAATGAAGGTTTGACTTCCAAAAATTGAGAATCCTAGCCTAAAAATGAAAAAAGTGCTCCTGTCCCTCTCCAAGGGACCAGAGCGCTTAACATGTGCATTCTTTATTTTGCAATATCCCAACGTTAACATCCTCCAAATCGCATGAAATGCCAAAATCATCAACTTCGAAATATTTGAAAAAAGAATTAATTAAATTGGCATTTAATAAAAGCGCATGGCATTTAATAAATTAATTTTTAGCCTCAAAAAATCGATTTTTTATTAGAAAGGCATTTAAAATTAATTTTTAATAAATTAAAATTGAAAAAGGAGCACTTGAGGTATTATTTTTATCTATTTTATGGGGTCGGCCTCTTGTTTTTGCAAATTTATTTATTTTTTGGCCTATTTTGCCAAGTTGGCCTATGGGGAGATGAAATGGTGAACGCCCTATATAATAGAGGTGTTTTGAGCAATTGTAATCATCATTCATTCATTACTTCAAGTGCGATTTGAGGAGCAAAGAAAGAGGTGCGAAATCTGGTTTAGGTGGAGCGAATTATATTAAGTGTTGAAGACTAAAGGTGGTGGAATTGATGCTTGAGAAGACTAAAGGAGGCACATTTTGCTAAAAGGAGGATTTCGATCTACATTTTGCCTAGCCAAAATTCACCTTATTGTTGCATCATTTTTTTTTAGAATTAATTCTCAAGTGGAGGTATGGCGAGATCATCCTAGTCTCAATGTTGAAATTGTGAATTTTGAACTTCAAGTTTTTGAAAATTGCATAGTTAATTAGGAAATGATAACTCAAAGATTTATCATGAAGTTTCCTAATTAAAATCTTAAATCTTACTTTCTACTCTATATTTCCACGTTGCGAAATATGTTACTCATTATGAAATGTTGTGTAGGTGTCAAGATGACGACCCCAAAGGCAGGAGCATCCACTAGTTGTCCAGCCCTCATGAAGGAAGATCAGAGGAATGAAGAATTGGAGACCAAGATCGTGTCAAAGTGGAGCAACATTGGAGATACCAAATTAGGAAACTTCAGTGTGAAGAAGTTTCGAGAGGTCCCTTACATTGGAAAGCCATCATCTGTCGCAAAGAGAATAATTGAAAGTGGTATCATCAAGGCGGCCGGTTTTCCTCCAGCAATCCAGTGCCATGAGCTGATGATCGAATGTGCTCGCCATTATGACCCACAATCAAGATCGATCATGTCCAAGGAAGGGAACACCTTGGCATACCTTTCAGAGGAGGCTATAAGTGAAGCTCTCCATCTTCCAGAGCATAAAGATATGATTTACAAAAGCCTAGAAGGAGCCAGGTCGATGTATGAAGATGATCCAGACTCTTGCTTGAGCATCATCAATAAGAGTTGGTTACTCAAAAGTCATCCTCGCCTGAGCAAGATTCCCAATACACCACATAGGATCGACTTCCAGGAGGAGTACAGAGATTTGATAACTTTGCTCAATCAAGTTACAAGGGCTCCTCAGGCCTTCTATTTTGAGAAGTGGATGTTCTACTTCATCCAAGTGATAGTTCAAGGAAAAGGAACAATTCATTGGGCTAGAATTATTAACCATTGCTTGGACGTGCAGTTAAGAAGACTAAAGCCTACCAAGTCATTTCACATGAGCTCATACATCATATATGCCCTGATCAGCAGTTTCGAATATGCAGGACTACCTCACAGAGGAGTGATCGGAAGAGGACCCAAAGAAGTTAGAGTTTGTGATTCTTATGTTCATTTGCATCATCCACCGGGAAGTGACTACAAGTTAGTCAATGAAACCTTCATGATGAACATCACTAGGATATTGCAAGGCGGGATTTACAACCGACTATCTCAAGATGCACAAGAACTTATAAAGAGGTACGGTGCTTGGTTCATCCAGTTTCAAAAGTTTACTTATATCAGAGTTCATGGGTGTCCTTCACCTCCCTACATGTTGCCGAGGTATCCAACAGACAAGATAGTGCTACTTGAGGTGGCTAGGCAATTGGCAGACTATGCGAAGGCATTCAGACACAGGCATAGAAATGGAGCTCCCGTGCCCATCATATTGGGGAATTCAATTGAGGTATGTCCTAATGCTCTAGCCTTGGATGATGCAAAGAAGGAGTTGGCCTCATATTCATTCACGTTCTTTGCCTCGAGAGAGAATTTTGACCCTTATGGGTATATAGAGGAGACATATGGTAGGAAGTACAAGCACGAATTTCAGGTAGAAGACTTTTGGATGAATCTCTCAAGTGATTTAGAAGTGAAAAGAAAGATGCATTCCAGATTACCTTTAGATTTCATCAAGAAATGCAAAGTTTACAGAGTGGCCGATCAAGCTCAGGACAGTGGCAGACATCTCCAGTCATCCTATGACAAAGAGGACAAAGCAGTAAAGATAGATTGGAACGAGCCTGAGATTACAGACTTGAGAGCTTTGATGGCTCCTATTTTGTCATGTACTCGCAGATGGGTGGATGTACAACATCAAAAGTTAAGAGAACAGAACGTACCAATGACTTATATTTTGGAGGAAAAACCAGAAGGAGGAGGAGCAAGCGCAAGTGAAGACAATTCTCATCCTAGAGGCGCGAAGAGGAAAGAAAGACCTGAGAAAAGGGAACCCTCCAAGAAGAAGCAAGAGGCTAATCGAGATCGCTCATCAGGTACATCATCTCAACATGAGAAAAGGACAAGTCAAGTTGAAGGACAAGAGATGACGATGCCTGAGGTAGATGAATCTATGGAGTCAATAGTATAGAATGATAGACCTGAAAAAAGGAAGGCACCTCAACATTCGTCAAGTCGATCTCCCCAAGTCAATGAGCTACATGAAGACAAGAATGATGATGAAGTGACATCTCCTCTCCGAGAAGAAGAACCATTGCCTAAAGAAATACAAGTTCGAGAGACGAAATCCGCCATTCCAGATTGGTTGAAGGAGAGACTGACAAGGGTGATTGTGATCGAGGATGAAGATAACGTAATTGACTTAGAGAGCCTTGTAGGAAATTCTCAGAAAGTAACGGAGAAGAAGAAGGCCACCAAGATGTCCAAGATGATCAAAGATGAGACAGGGTCCAGGAAGTTGCAGATAGCTACACCAACAGTGGACAAGTATGAAGGTGAAATCCTTGCAGAGGAGTATGATGTAGAAACATTTGAACTTGGTCCACTCACTGTTGAGCAGGCACTAGATGAGGCAACTGATTCATTTGAGGCACTTAAAGACAAGCTTAAGGAAGAAATGGAAAAGAATAGAAAGCTTGAGAGAGAGGTCGGTGCATGGAGAGGCTACTTTAGCCATCTCAATCAGCCCTTGGGACATCAGGATCCAGCAGTGTCTCCTATGCAAGCACTTCCCCTTGAATCAGTTGGCGAGGCAGAGAGGGTCAAGAGCTTGGTTCAACTTATGAGCTCTTGGATTGACAAATCCCACACAGTAGCCGTTGAATTTGCAACAAGAATGATGCAGACAATCCACCGAGCTATCCAGGTCCTTGAGATCGTCCACAACCTAATGATAACGGTAGCCGCTTTCGCTCACACTAGAGATGTTATCATTCCTGTTCTACAAGTAATCAGGCAAACACCAAGGAAGATCATAGCACAAGAAAAGATAATGGATGGAGGAGCTCATAATTTACTCCAGTCGTCAACTCTACTTCAAATGAAGGAGGTTCTTTTTGAGGACATCAGCACCAAATGCAATCAAGTTGAGGGCGTCATCCATCCAATTCAGGACAAGGTGTTTGAGGTGTTATGTACCATTCTTGGTAGGAGGATCGAAGTTGAGACAGATGTGGACCTTCAAGAGTTGGAAGAAAGAGTCAAGGTCATCTTTTGCAAGGATGAGAATATCATCACAGATGGACAACGGGATCAAATGTTCGCTACTATGCTCCTAATTGAGAAAATCAAAGAACTCGAACCTGGATGGGATGCGACTCTTCTCAAGGCCTTTGATCAGGTTATCCACTTGGAGGAACGGATGAGGAATCTTCCCGAGATTCCTATTGCTCAGATTGAAGGAATTTTGTCCAGATTCATTGCATATGCTAAGAAAGAGCATTGGAAAGGAAATAAGGTTCTAGAAGAGAGGTTGTTGTAGATGATGTGGCGCCTTAATTATCATTGGTCTATGTTTCCTAGATTTTTGTGCCAATTAAAAATTTGGCTATGCATTTAATAATGTTCAACTAAAAAGGGAACTTTTTGTAACAAACCCTAATTAGGGTTTAGGTGTCAGAATCTCAGCCATTGATCTTCTTTTGATCTGGGCCGTTCATTGTAATTGAGGATGCTATATATACTCTCACTCACTTTCATTTTGTCATTAGATACTAGATGAGAGATCAGAAATCAGATTTTAGATATTAGAGAGAAGAAAGTTATTTTGTAGCAAGATTGAGCATTGAAGAAGGAATTTCAAGCAATTGTTGTTTATTTTGGCTTTGAGATCAATAAAATATTGAAGTTATGGTGTTTTATTGCAATTCTTGTGGCTATCTTTATGGTTGTTTACTTTCTTGAATCATTCTCAGTCAAAGTAGTATTTTAGTTCGAAGGACTAAGTGTTGAGCTTGATCTTTGGTGAGATTCACGTTCCAAACCACTAGCTTCTTACTGATTGTAAGGACGCCTTGTGTGGTCAACTGGAGATATTTGGATTGCCTGAACCTTCAATCATTCTTGGACTATTGATATGTACCTTTATGGTAGTATTTCTAATTCTTGATGATTTGAAAATCACTAATCACCTTAGAAGATCGCATCAATTCCAGTAAAGTTGTAATTCCTTGGCAATACTGAAATTGGTAGAATCTTACCGAGTCTATCCTACATTGAGTCATTCTTAGGATTAGATTAGAATTCATCTCTTGCAAACCCTACCTTTTGATCTTTTTTGAATTTGTTAGTTTAGGAAATTTGTTCCTGCAATTCGGAAACGTAAGGCCCCTTGATGAAACAGCATTCACAACGACCACTGGTGCTTGTCCACACGTAGAGATCCTACATCGAAGAACCTTGAAGTCACCCTGATTGATCCTTTTCGCGATATCTTCAGCATTCAGAGGCTTTACTCAAGAGAGGATAAGGTACCCTTAGGTATTTTATTTTGTGTTTGATAGTGTACAAAATACACGTCAATAGTGGCCTTCTTCTTTTCTATTTCTTCATGAGAATTTCCTATGAGGCTTTCCAAGTCAAATACTTGTTCTTCCTCTTCGACCACAACTACCCTTGTCAACCTCTCTTTTAGCCAATCTGGAATATGGTAGATTTCCTTTCCCTCACTTGTATTTCTTTAAGCAAAGGTCTATCTTCCCTGAAAGGAGATGTTGCTTCATCATCATTCTTTTCTTCTTGTTGTTCGTTAGCACCACCCTGAAGAGATTGACTAGATGAATGCTAAGATGCCTGTCCTTTACCTTGATTATCATTTTGTACCATGGATTCCATAGACTCATCAATTTCATACACTATCTACCTTTGATCTTCTCTTCGACCTGCTTCCTTTTCATGCCTAGAAGATGTACTTGGTGGACGATCAGGATTCACCTTTTGTTTCTTCTTGGAAGGCTCTCTCTTCTCAGGTCCTTCTTTTCTCTTTGAACCCTTGGAATGAGAAGTATTCTCACTCACACTTGCCTCACCTTCTTCTGTTCTTGTCTCTAGGGTGAATGTCATGGATACATTCTACTCCTTCAACTTTTGATGTTGTACATCCACCCATCTGCGAGTACAAGTTAAAACAGGATCCATCAAAGCTCTTAGGTCCGAAACCTTTGGCTCATTCCAATCTAACTTTACTTCTTTATCTTCTTTCTCATAGGATGATTGGAGGTATCTACCACTGTCCTGGGCTTGATCGACTACTCTGTAGATTTTGCATTTCCTGATGAGATCCAAGGGCAACCTAGAATGCATCTTTCTTTTGACCTCTACATCATCTTGGACATTTATCCAAAAGTCCTCCACCTGAAACTCATGCTTGTACTTCTTCCCGACTGTTTCTTCTATATGACCATGAGGATCGAAATTCTCCCTTGAGGCAAAGGATGTGAATGAATATAGAGATAATTCTTTCTCTGCATCCTCCGTGGCTTGAGTATTAGGACACACTTCAATTGAATTTCCTAGCAGGATAGGCACGGGAATTCTATTTCCATGCTTGTGTCTTGATGCTCTAGCATAAGCTGCCAACTGCCTAGTCACTTCAAGTAGTATTATCCTATCTGTAGGATATCTCGGCAACATGTAAGGAGGTGAAGGACATCCATGAACTCTAATGTATGTGAATTTCAGAAACTGAATGAACCATGCACCATGCTTCTTCACGAGCTCTTGTGCTTCTGGAGACAATCGATTGTGAATCCCTCCTTGCAATGTCCTGGTGATATACATCGTGAAGGTATCATTGATTAGCTTGTAATCATTCTTTGGTGGATGATGTAATTGAATATAAGAATCACAAACTCTTATTTCTCCGGGTCCTCTCCCAACAACTCCTCTGTGTTGTAGTCCTGCGTACTCAAAACTTCTGACTAAGGAATATATAACATATGAACTCATGTGAAATGACTTGGTAGGAGTTAGCCTTCTCAACTGCACATCTAGGTTGTTGCTAATGATTCTAGCCCAATTGAGCATTCCCTTTCCTTGGATGATCAGTTGTATGAAGAAGAACATCCACTTGTCGAAGAAGAAGGCTTGAGAGGCACCAATAACTCGATTGAGCATGGCTATCAAGTCCCTGAACTCTTCTTGGAAATCAATCCTGTGCGGTGTATTGGGAATCTTGTTCAGGTGAGGTATGTTCTTGAGTAGCCAATTCTTGTTAATGAAGTTCAAACAGGAATCAAGATCATCCTCATAGATAGACCTAGCTCCCTCCAAACTCTTGTAGATCATGTCTCTATGTTCTGGGAGATGAAAGGCTTCACTTATAGCTTCCTCCGAAAGGAAGGCTAAGATGGTTCCATCCTCGGCTACAATCGTCCTTGAATGTGAATCATAGTGCCAGGCACATTCGATCATCAACTTGTGACACTTGACTACAGGAGGGAAACCCGTGGCCTTGATGATGCCACTCTCAATTATCCTCTTTGCAACAGGTGACGGTTTGCCAATGTAGGGCGCTTCCCGAAACTTCTTCACATTAAAGTTTCCTAGATTGGTGTCTCCGATATTGCTCCACTTGGACACGATCTTGGTCTCCAATTCATCATTCTTCTGATCCTCCTTAATGAGAGCCTGCCGAGTAGTGGATCCACCGGTCTTGGGGGTCGTCATTTGATACCTACACAAAAGGCTTAAAGTTAGGGTTCGAGCATAATACCTTAAGGTATGGGATTTAAGTCTTTTCAAGGAATTAACTAAATATTAATTTGAAAATAATGTGATAAATCCTAGAATTATGAATTTTCAAATTAATATTAATTGAGAATTGAAATCAGATTGTACTTAGACTTTCAAAAGATTGCTATGGAAAATCAAACTGCCTTGAATAAACTTTCAAAAAAAAAATCTGATTATACATATCTCTTCCTTGATTTTTAGCTATCAACCTTTGAAAGATGAATAAAGGAAAATAAGAATTTGCTGAACAAAGATGTTTGATCTGAATTTTAGACTCCTCCTTTGGATGAATTAACCTTCAATCAGCCTTCAAGCCTCCTTCAAAATCTGGAAATTCGCCTTCAATCAGCTTCTCAATCAGAAATTTGCCTTCAACTAGTCTTCAAATATCTTCCAAAATCTGGAAATTATCTTTCAACCTGCTCAATTTCGCCCTCATAATCAGAAATTCGCTTTCAATTAACCTTCAAGATCTGCAAATTTGCCTTCAACTAGCAAGAAATTCGCCTTATAGGTCTGCTCTTCAAGTTCGCATGAGAGAAAGTGAATGAATGATTTAAAATTTCAAAAGAACACCTTCCCTTTATAGGGCGCTCACCCTATTTTTCCTCTAGGCCGACTTTGTAAAGGCTTAAATAAAATAAAATAAAACTCCTCTATAAGCATGGCCGACTTGCTTGCAAAGGCAAAATAATGAATTTTGAGCGCTCAAGTGTGAATTTTTTAATTTTTTAAATTAATTTCAAAGCTAAGGTGGATTTTCATTTATTTCAAGGCTTAGAAAAATTAATTGATCAATTTATGAGTGCCTCAATTTATGTGAATTTGTCTTAGTCTCCCAAATGTGTTTAATTGGCAAATTTAATGAAAAGATATGGGCTAGCTTAGCGAATGCTAAACCTTGATAAAGATTTGATGGATTTTCATTCTCCTTAGGCACTAGAATGTTCATAGTTTAGGTCTCTCCAAGGAGGCTTGTTTTAACTTTTTATCTAGGTTTTGTTCACTTCATTAATCAAAATCTTTACAACCTAGATTTGCCATCACTTCATGCTCTTATCATCATAATTTTGCAATTTGCTTTTGACTTAGTCTAAACAAGGTGAATAATAGGTATCCTCAAGGATTTCGCCCTGGACCCTTTGGAAGGGTCAGGAGCGATTTTCTTGATTAGGCCTTAAATACCCCATTTTTTGTCTCCAAAATCCTCCGGAAGGTGAACATATGCTTGTTTTGGCTTAACAAAACCTAGGATTTCAACTTTTTAGCCTTTCACATGGTTAAATTAGGTAAGAATTGGAATTTCACTCTGGACCCTTTGGAAGGGTTAGGAGCGAATTTCTTGTTTGTAGCTCACTTCTCTATCATTTCAACTTCAAATCACTTCACAAGGACAGGAAACATCTTTTCTTTCATCCAATCCAATTTTGACTTGATTTTGCAAGGAGAAAAAGGTGATTGAAGGATTTTCGCCTTGGACCCTTTGGAAGGGTCAGGAGCGAAAATCTTGCTCTAGCCCAAAATCATCATTTCTGGAGACAACAATCAACTCAAGGGCATCTTTCACCTTCGACTAGGCATGGTTTAGCACAAATTTGAAAGGAATGTGTAGATTTTAGGATTTTCGCTCTGGACCCTTTGGAAGGGTCAGGAGCGAAAATCTTGTTTTAGGGTTGTTTCCTCATCCTTTCAACCTCAAATCACCTCCAAGACTTAAAACACCTTGCCTCACTCCTCTCTAGGCCATAAAAATCAAAATTTTAACTTGTCTTGCAAAGAAAGCAGGTGGACTTGGGATTTTCGCTCTGGACCCTTTGGAAGGGTCGGGAGCGAAAATCTTGACTTGAGCTTACTCCTTCATCATTTGTCCTCAATCAACTTCAACAGGGCAAGAACACCTCTCCTCACATTCATCCAAACCATAAAGAGTCAAAGTTGACTTGATTTTGTAAGGAAAACAAGGTGATTTTAAGATTTTCGCTCTGGACCCTTTGGAAGGGTCAGGAGCGAAAATCTTGTTTTGGTTCAATTCCTTTAGTTTCAACGATTTCTAGCAACTTGAAATCACTCCTAGGGACATCTCCTTCTTGATTTTACCTTAGCCCACACTTGATCTAGCACAAAGTTGATAGCAAAGAGAGGTTTTGAGAAAATTCGCTCTGAACCCTTTGGAAGGGTCAGGAGCGAAAATCTCATCTTTGACCAAAAATCATCATTCTCTCAACTTGAAACTCCATTGCAAGGTAAAATCTTATCTCTCTTCGCCCTAGGAACAAGGTTTTAAGCTTGAGAAAGGTCAAAAGGTAGGCTTGTAAGGAATTTCGCTCTGGACCCTTTGGAAGGGTCAGGAGCGAAATTTCCTTTCTCAGCTAAAATCCTTCATTTTCATAGCTACTAAACACTCTCAAAGGCAAGGTCATGTTCATTCTCCTTCTCATCATGCCTTGGACATCAAATTTTCGCCAAATAAAGGAGGAAATGCATCCTAGGGAGATTTTCGCTCTAGACCCTTTGGAAGGGTCAAGAGCGAAAATCAAGATTTGGGCTAAATTCTTCATATTTCAATGCTTCCAAATATTTCCAAAGGCTACAAGATGTCCATCCTTCCTTTCAAGATACCTTGCAAATCAAAATTTAGTCAAACTAGGGAGGAAATGAGCTTTAAGAGGATTTTCGCTCTAGACCCTTTGGAAGGGTCAGGAGCGAAAATTTCTTTCTAGGCTTGATCACTCACTTTTCCAAATTCAAACCACATCACAAAGCAAACTCAGATCATTTTCCACTTAAGGACAAGGTTTCAAGCTCAAACAAGGTGGCAAATGAAGTTTATGATGAATTTCGCTTTGGACCCTTTGGAAGGGTCAAGAGCGAAATTCTCCTTTAGGCCAAAATGTTGCTCTTCAAAATCAACCAATTCCATCTCAAGGCAAGAACATACCCACTCATTCTCAAACATGCCTTAGAAACCAACACTTAGCCAAAATTGGGAAGGAAATGTGGGTTACAAAGATTTTCGCCCTGGACCCTTTGGAAGGGTCAGGAGCAAAAATCAAGATTTGAGCTTGACTCTTGACCTTTTCAACTCCAATTCTCTTTGAGAGGCAAACATAGATCCTTTTTCACGCATCTCCATCAAGATCCTGACTTTAGCCAAGGGAAAAATGAGAGTTTTCAAGAATTTCGCTCTGGACCCTTTGGAAGGGTCAGGAGCGAAATTCATCTTCTTGACTAAAATCCTTCATCTTTCAATCTTGACAAGGCTAGAACATTCAAAAATACCTTCAACCATGCCTTAGGAACTAGAAATTTGGCCTTGATAAGTGAGAATTTGAGGTCTTCAAGGATTTTCGCTCTGGACCCTTTGGAAGGGTCAGGAGCGAAATCCCTATTCTAGGCTAGTTTCTCACCTTGGTTCATCTCATTTTCTTCCAAATTTGATCAAATCATCTTCCTCCCTTCATAATCAAGACAATTCCTCATCCAACTTGGTCTAAGCAAGGTCCAACTAGGTTTTCAAGGCCAAAGGAAGGCAAGAAAGGAAGATTTCGCGTTGGCCCCTTTGGAAGGGTCAGGAGCGAAAATCTCCTCCCAGGCTGGCTTTCATCACTTCAAAGTCTAAAATTCCTCTTCAAGGCAAAGAATGTATCAACTTTCCCAATCACGCCTCAAAAGTCAACAACCTTGATCATATCCTTTCAAAACTCCTTCAATCATCGTCAAGTGCATCCGTTCACCAGTTTCTGAAATCACTGTTTCCATCTCTCTTTGACCACCGACTCTGCCCAATAGACTCTGACTGGGAGGAAAACAAGATTCTGACAAGAAAACCACCAATCCAGACCTACCCTATCTTGAGACCTATCATCCTATCCCTCTTCATTCTCCTAAAAGGAGAAGATCCACTAAGGCAAACCTAGGGCTCCAGGCAGACAACTAAGGACTTTCCAAACACCAGGTTGGATTCAACTTGAAAGAGACCCTAAGACGAGCTCTCAGAGAGAAACCCTAATCTACCCAGCCCATGCGACCACTCACTTCACTCCAACACCAAGCAAGCAGAGAGAAAACTCAACCTAGGAAAAGCAAAACCCGAGGAAAAAGAGGGGGTCCTCATTCTAATGGGACGATGTGTGAAATGGTCACAACACATGGGCGGCGGTTATTAAGAAAAAAACTCCCAAGAACGTATATGGGGAGTGAATGTTGATGATCTTTATTAAGGTCCTTAACGTGGGAGAAACTCTTCTTCCCATGCTAGTGATCATATTCTTGGAGAACTCTATTGTTACTCTTTGGGGGTCGAGAAGTTCTCAGACCGTAAATACTTGCATGAATCAAGTTAGAAAGAGGGACTGGACTAAAGCAGTCATAGTTGCCAAATGATAATCAGTTGGGCCATTACAGTCATGTAACTATCTTCAATTCTGAGAAATCATCATGTGGATGAAAGTATTGTTTTAAATGATAGGGAATCATTATTTCTCAATGAAAAAATCATTGTTGTTTGTTAGCCAATGCATGGGCATATAGAATTGTGAAACGTATCTGCAGTATATTCATTGAGGACTGGGAACATAGTACAACCTGTCTCTTCTGGTTATAGAAATATTATAAATAGACTCTGCGTTGCATTGTTATAATTCATGTTATATCAGAGTACCCAGCTAGATCTTAATGGTTGCATTGATTGAGTAAAGAATGACATGGAGAGGATTGGTCTTGTATGAACAGAGATCCGATCACTTACTGTTGTGCATATTTGTAGAGAGCAGTCTCTCTGTACCTTGTCATGTATAGGTCGAGATTAGACTCAGAACCCAAAGTTAGATGAAATTATTCAAATCTGGAACATTCTGCACCGGTGAAATAATATTATGTGTTCAATATGTGATAAGCAATTTGTGTGCATCATTGTTGAGCTGTATATGGCCTCCCTGTTTGAGCCTTTAGCAAGGATGTATAAGTCTTTTCTACAACAATTAACATATCTTCAGTAATGTACAATGATCAGACTGGCAAGGTCATTTATGTCATAGTAATAAGAAGAGGATTTAAATCAGAAATAAATAAAACAAAATTTAAAAGGAACTGTCATAATGATTATTATTATTCACTGTCAGATAGAGTAACTCTTGTAATGTCAGTTAAAGTAAAGTCCTATTCAGTAGAGTGGGAAGCTGGTTGGTAACTAATTTAAGTATTATTGATAACAAACTAAATAGTGATCATCCAAATGGTTGTTATGGTCCATTAGTGTCAATAGACGTTAAGCAATTGGCCTGTCTTGTTGGTTAGTTAAGCAGTGAGTCAGTTGGGCTTCGATGTTTGTACAAGTCGAGTAAGGGTGGTGAGTATTGATAGCAGGATAATCATGCTTACAACTTTTAAAACTTGGCCAAGGTGGCGTATTGCATTGCATGCGGCCGTCAATTCACATGAATCAGATACACCTCCTAGTCAGATAGTCATGCTATTTAGGAGGTACCTATAGTGTGACACCGACTAGTGTTGTGTAGATTCTACACACCGGACTCAAATGGCAACTTGTCCTAATCTTTGGTCTACACCCTTGTGAAGGGTAGGGCCACTTCCAGCAGGAAGGTGTGTGAGGGACCGCCAGGTTTGTGGTTGGAGGTAAAGCCCTTGATGATGTTCTCCCTCTCCACAGCAATGCCAATACTTGTAAGAGTGATTCCAACTGTATAGTATGCTTGTTTCAATTATCTTTGATCCTTTCTATTCCTTGAGTATAAATGCTTGTTACATGTTATTATGTATATTAAATTAAGGAAAGAGATTTATATTTTGCATTTCCTTTTTCAATTGAAGTTGGTTGTTTTCAGTTATGTTGAAGAACACTTGATGGTTATTTTCATTTTCAGCTGAAGCAATTAGTTTTCTTTTCTTTTTTTTGAGGCAGTTAGTTATTCTTTTTTTTTATGCATATCATATTACAGAAAATCCGAGATTAGGTATGTTTAGGGCCCCAACACGTTGAATTTCCTTTTGCGGCCTTCCTTCTAAGTGGACTTTGGCGTCCTCCAAAAGGGGCCCAAGTTTTAATATTTGTGACTGTCAACCTCCGTCATTTGTGATCCGGTCTCTATCTTTGCATTTAATCATTATTTGTCAATGTGTGTTATCCCTATATAAAGAACATCTATCGGTCATAAGGTCTAAGCAACATTGTTAAGCAAGCATTCATACAATATAGAGTTATTAGCTAATTGAGCAACAAACTATAAGCATTCTACATTCAGGAGTGGGTTCATAATTGTCATTTATTGTTGACAAGTTATTGCATTCACACTTACAAGACTTCCAAAAAGAACATCGCATCATCGCCTTTATGTGTAACTCCTTGAGAGGGTTTCATATCTAAGCTAATCTTGTCATTTCTACATTTCATTACTTGTTTAGCCTCTGTCCTTGCAAGGGAGCATATTCTATCCCTCATCATTGTTGTTGTGGAGGTGGGAACACCAACATGGAGTTTGACTTAGGCAAGCCCCTATACAACACAGCCATTTTCCCTAATTTTTTGTGTGCAGGTTCAAATCTAGCTACAAGCCAGGTACAGACAAGCCAAGCAGACAGCAACACTATAATGTCCCCATTTTGCGAGCATCAGAGTTTGTAAGAATTAGCCTATCATTTGACCCTCGTAGGCTAATAATTATTGATAGAGGGCCTCGTGTGGCAGTTACTTCGTGATTGAGACATTACTCTTCAATTGGATTCAGGTTTTGGCCTTTGCACAGGTTTTTTGACTCAGATTGGCACACTTACTATTTGTAGTAAGTTACTATTTTGGGAGAGTCAGGGTTCCTATTAATAGAAAGACACCTGAGCAGAGCTTATTGGCAGTGTCGACCTTGATTGGGCCTTTGCAGCTATTTCTAGACTCAGTTCCACATACTTACTATTTATAGTAAGTCACTATTCAGGGTTTCTATTTTTAGACAGGCATCCAATCACATGGAGAACAGGGAGAGTCGACTCCTGGCTCAGACGGTTTAGCAATCAGACAAGTACACCAAGAGATATTAAAGTTTAAGTGACTTAAGTGATTTATTTAATATTTTAATATTATTATAAAGTTCTAAAGTAACTTTATAATAATAAAGTCACTTTAATATAATAAAGTCACTTTAATATAATAAAGTGCGTTAAGTGAGTAATTTAATGTGGGAATAAATCTTTTATCCCACATTGGCCAGGAAGGTGTTTGAGCTCTCTTAAAGAAAGAATAAAAGGAAAGGCAAGAGTTCATTCTCGGCATGCAGTTGATGAATAGTATTTTGATTGATTTTTATTGTGGAGCCTAGGGCTTTCGCAATTTTCTTCTTTGATCATAGGAAACGAAAACTTCCTATTGATAGCAATTTTGAAGGTGTGAAATAACACCTGAATTATTGTAGTTGTGGGAAAAAATACTTCAGTTCTTTCATTTATGCAAATTGGTGAAGTTTTCTACAAGGGTTTGAAGTTTATTGTTGGAGAACATTTATAATTGGTTGTGAATCATCCTTCTTTGGCACATGGAGTTATATTATTCTTGTTGGGAGAGATTATCAACAAATTATTCAAGGTTTTAAGAGCAGATTGCAAGTTTGTTCTTGCTGCTACAGTGCGCGTGAACAGTACGCATGAACAATGCGCGTGAACAGTGCCGCGCTACAGTATTTTGCTTGATTCCGATTGCAACTTTCATCTCCATCATCAAGCATCACTATTATCAGTTCCTCTTGCAACTATTAGTAGCTAGTATTGAAATATTAGGCATATAATTTTGCTGTTGTAAGTGATAACTTAGAATCAGATTTGGCATTGATGTAGTCTTTTTGTAAGCCAATTAGTCTAGGCAAATCCATAGCAGCATTGTACTTAGGAATGAATTCAATAAAGAAGATATATGTTGCATACCATTTGTTTGACGAAATGTCCTTTCAATAGCATATATGATCAGCATAATAGTTGCATGCCAGTTGTTATTCGAAATGTCAGTTGGCTGTAGGTATGCATTCCATATCTAGTTTTCATGTATATGCATTAAAAATACCAAAAAGAACTGCACTCGCATACTAGTTCATTGTAAGAGGTATTGTCAACATCATTGGTGAACTTCCTAAATTTCTTGGCAACTTTCAAAGTGTATCAAACAATCTGAAATACAAAAATCAGAATAGAGAAAGACAGCATACAAAGTGTTTGACAATATTCCTTGAGCCAAAATCAGTCAGTTTGGGCAAGGGATATTACAGCACACTGCGACAGACTTCAAACTGACAAAAACTCTTGGACTAATTCTCCCAAAACCCATGTCTTATTGTTCTGAGCTGGATTTATGGGAGAATAGCACAAAGCCTCCTAACTGCATTTTTTATCATCTGCCGAAGTCACAAACACCTTCAGATTAGGGAGCCCAGCACCCATGTTTGGCACATTCTGCTCCAAATTTCAGATCCAGGTTCCTTTCTGTATCTCCATTCTAGATCTGCCTTAGTGTTTCCATTATTTGAAGCATCCCTTGCTAAAAATTCCCAAATTTTCTCCATAAGGCAATTATTTCTGATTATTTGAAACCCTCAGTTTGTTGTTTGAGTTTAATAGTTGCAGGAATATGGCATACAAAACTGATGCAGAAGAAACAAATATATCTTACTAAACTAGAAGAATTCAAAGTTCAGTTTGCTCGGATAAGTAACATTCCAGAATAAAGAAGCAATGCAAATCTGACCTTATACATTTGCAAACCTGGAAATGAGAAGTTTAAATTGATAACTGCTGAAACCAACAATCCCTTAGTGTTTTTGTCTGAGGGTTACTGCTCTCAAATAAGCAAAGCATATCTCAAATAAAACCCAAACTGCTCTTTTATAGCCAACTGGAGAAGCATCTAGACACTTTCCAAGCTTCCCACTCTTTTTAATTTGAGGTTAAGCCCATGGGAAAAATAAAGTGACTTTATCAAAACTCTCACTTAAATAACCATTAAAGCCACTTTATGAACTTATTAAATTAATTAAATAATAATAACCTTATAATGAAATTTTGGCAGATAATATTAAATAATTAAATTAATTAAATCCCTTAATCCCAATTATAGCCTATAGGAAGTAAATAGGCTAATAAGTCCTCGAATGGCTACGCGGAAAGGGACATTACATTATTCTTTTTGCATTTGATGTTTTCTGTCAAATTCAATCATTTTGTTATCATTAACCTAGATCACATACACACACTTCAAAATCCCTATTCTTTTGCAACAGAGAAATAGAATCCAAGCACCTAGCTCTCCTTTAAAGACTACAATTAGGTATTCGTAATGAAGAAAAGGCAGTCTAATTTTAACATTTTGTCAATCTTGATACTTTTGGTATCATGATAACTTCCAATGGTATCAAGTTAATTGATGGTTCTAGGACAGAATTTTAAAATAAATTCTTACCTATGTGTGTATGCACTTGCATGAGTATGGGTAAGCATGCATGCACATTTGTCAAAAAAAATTGTGAAAATAAGACTCCATAAAAGTGCACTATCAAACTTTGCATCTATGGTAAGTTCCATATTATTTGTTTAGAGATATCCCAGCAGACAAATCAAGTCGATAACGAACAATATTACAGATTAAAACTTAAGAGTGGAGCCATTTATTAATTTTAAGAATGGAACCACATTAATTTCTAATCTAAAGAAAGATTGAAATACAGGGAATATATCATTGTGAATTTAAATAGCGAGCCTTATTCCAAGAATTAACGTAATAATATTTACTTACATAACACTTAAAATGGGAAGATCCTAAACCAGGTGAAGAATTAGCACCATTACTCCCTGCACTCTGCTTATCAATCTACATAGGACAGTTAATCTGTCAGAACAAGATATACAAAACTTGAAAAGCCTGACTATCTTTTTACTGCTCTTATAATTTTCTCATGTAATAATACTCTATCCAACAACATAAAAAATCAAAAGCTATTTTTTTCTCCTCAGTAGGGAATCCTAATAAAGCTCCAATGGTCAAGTGGACTCACTTCATAATGTCATAAAAGCCTTTTGCTGTTAACTGTTTGTTATATTCATCAAATATTCTTAAAAAGTATAAATCTCTCACCAAAGGATAGCTTTCTATACACGTGAATTCTAATAAAATTCCAATAGACAACTAAGACTTACTTCACAATGATATAAAAATGCTTGTTATATGTTGCTCCATATGAAACTCAATGATTGTACTTGCCCATGATTGATTGTCATTGTGTGTTAAGCATATTCAATTTGTGGTCTCTTTGGTTAATTGCAAGATTATCATGTCATAGTCTTTGTTTGTTGACTAATAACTTTTGCAGGATGACACAGGTTTCCAGCTGATCAATATGAAATAAAGATGAGGTTCAAGGATTGTCAATGGTACCAGCAAACAAGGAAAAGTATGAAAGAAGCTCAGTCATTGTAGGCACATTATTAGCTATCCATTTCCCAGCAAACACACCTAAGAAACGTGCTCAATGGGTCCACATAAAGTGCACTAGCCCATGAGGTTGTCTCTTTGCCTTGCACCAAAGTTCCAAACCCATTAGATGTACACTACCAAAAGCTACAATGGATTGGCAAGACTTGATTATCACAAGCTTGGTCAAAGGGTCGAAAGCAAAACAAGAACAAGTTTGAACAATATATATAATAAATGGGAAGGAATCCCTTGTGGGCTTCTACTAAGGGGGGCATATGATAAATTGGTGTCCCCCTCAGTAAAAACCTGAGAAAATACCTTCACATTATACCTTATAGACCAACAACGCTAAAGCTATCTAGTTCTATGTTATGTGCAATATTTGGCATATTCACTGTTCAATAGTACATCTTATTTATTTACTATTATAATAATGCTATCATTGACATTTCAAACATTACATGAACCAAATGTATGTCAACTTAAAACATCTTGGGTCTTTTTTAAGCCATAAATATGCCCTCTGGTTTACCCCTGCTTCAATTTGCAATTCTGTGAAGAAACAAAAAAGGATAAACAGTTTATTTTCTTGGAATAAATCTAATTCAAGTAACAAATTCACTACCAAGCTAACTACCAACTAATTCTTTCACAACCTCTGGTCCTTACCTAAGCATTACTTTCATGGTTAGACCAAACACACCCCATCAGTAAGGAAGTTGCTGGCATCAAAGCAGGGACCATATAGATGGTAAGTCAAAAAGGTCGTTATAAAAAGATGTTACAAAAATAAGTAGATCTACGGAGGTGAGGATTGGAAAAATCTCAGTCATAACACAACCTGAATGGACGTAGGTTGGTCTCTCAAAGACAAACAATCATTGACATTTGGAGACATAATCCTGAGATCTCCCAAAATGGCCAAGTCCACATTTTGATCGCTGATTTCCACCCCCTTGACCAGACTAAAATATGTCTCCTAATTCAGTCAGAGACTACAAGAACATTAAAATCCTGGTTGTTCAAGGATTACTAAACAATGTTTACATTGTGTTTTACCACAACATATTAGAGGCTTGATATCATGGAGTAAAATCTAAAAGAACAAGAACCTAAAAGATACTTGAAAAATGGCATGGCATTTTTATTGATGCAAGGAAAACAATTTCAAGTTGATCAACAAAGCGCAATGTATGATGCCCAAAATATGAAGGGTCTTTTTGCCGTGTTGAGAAGTTCCTTGCACATATGACAGTTGAGATTTGACACAGTGACCAAGCAAATAGCTATAATTATGTGCATGTAAAAATAAAGCCACAGTTCAAAAACAAATATTTTAAGATGTTTCACATAACAAAATTCCATTTAAAAAACCTTTTAACAAATGTTCAAGTGTTCATTAAAGACAAAATATAGCATTATGACAAAACAGGTCAGCAATTTGCATATTTCTCATTGTCAACTATTCAAGATTTTGGAGATCATTTTATTTTGTTCAAATGAAGACAAACAAAAAGTTAAAATATATCTACTTTGTTAGCAAAATGCATGCTTCTAATGAAAGTTCAGATATACAGCTATACCAACCTCCGGGGAAGGTCCTAGATCTGCTGTGTCCTGGAAAAGAGAGGAGTAATAAGCTGGATCATAGATAGAGCCTCCTAATACTTCATCACTGAGAGATGTCTGCCTAGCAGGAACTGGACTTGATACATGAAGAAAAGCACCCCTGCTTTCAAGATCGGCAGATTGATAAAGTGCAGTATTAACTGATGAAACCCCCAATCTATACATCTGGAACCATACGATTGAGGATATCATTCTAACTGAAAATCCAATAGTTTGCATCCAAAATACAACCTTCACTGACAAGACAGAAAATTTTCCATACTTCAGGGGATCGATCTTCCTGCAAAAAGCCACCACTCAAAATCAGCTATAATTTATTAGAACTAATAGAATTCTGTAATTTAAACTCATATGGACCCTCTTCAACTGCAAAAAAACATAATTAAAGCTTCAACATTGTTGCAAACAAAATTGTCAGAAAAATGAAATAATTCAAGCTTCTCAACATAAAACAAATTTTTCATTTAGCAAATTAATAGCTATCACGTAGGGTTCAGAAATAAAACTCCCAAAACAATAATGTGCAGAAAGATTACATAAAAAACTCACAACACAAAACATACACAGCCCTGTACTTGAGTCATCTATATACTAAGTCACCAGGTTCGGCCGAATTTCATCCTTGAAGTTCGAAATTCGCCTAACATTAAAACATGCAATAAAAATCGTTGAAATTCGTTAAAGTTCGATTGGGCAAAATTCGTTTAAAATTCGCAGGAAACAGGCAGAGGTGTTTTTTTGCTGTCGGCAGATAACCAGTTCGCTATTGTCGTCGGGAGGTACGAGGGCTGCGAGTCAATGGTCGATGCGATGCTTGCCGCCGGTAGGGTTTTTAGACGGCTGCATCAGGAGAAAGAGGATATAGGTAAATGTTAAAATTAAAGAAACTTCATAAAGTTGCCTGATAAATGTGAACCTTTATTAAAAACATTTAATAATATTAAACATCTAATATAAGTTGTTGCTGGATGTAATGGTGTTGCCCGATAAAATGTTAAATAATATTAAAATTTAATATAAATGTTAACTAATAATGTTGTTAATATATTAACGTTTAGCATAAAAGTTATTAGATTTAACATTTAATATATTAAAAATTAAATATTTTAAAATATTTAATTCAAATTTTTAATTATTCATATATTAAATTTGATAAATTTAAATTAAAATATATAATTTCATCTGCGGTGAATTTTTAAACAAAAGAACATCTTTGCAATCACGAAAACATATGTTTCCTATGGTTTATATTTTATAAATGTCATCTTTTTGTAATGATTTCAAATCTATTTATCAATGTTAAACTATTTAGGCAATTTTATAGATATATTACATATATTTATTAAAAAATTTAAAAAATTACATATGGAGAATTTAATTCGAATTTTATACATTTCGAATTTTCTCCTCATCGAACTTCATTCGAATTTCAAAGCTGTCAAACTTCGAATTCGAATTCGAATTCAAACCTGGTGACTTAGTCTATATATGTCAGAAAAAAGAAAAGCTGAAATGAAGGATAACCATTAATATGTATTGTAAAAACCTGCCTACTTTTCCAGGAAAGGAAATGAAAAAAATATGATGGATCTAACCAACCAAGTGAACAATCACAAAGCCAATTATAAGATTTCAAAATTGCATATAGTCATACTACTTACATTTCTAAACTATGCTAAGTGGCAGCGTTAAGAGATGTCTACCTTTAAAATAATAAAATTCATTAAAATAGCACATCTGGATAATAAATAATAAAAAGAGAGCTCAAGGAAAAACTAGATTTCTTGTGAAACAAAAAATTTGTTCATATAATATACCAACGGTGTAATGAAATTGGTCAATAAAAGAGCAAAATGTTTATTGATAAACAGCAGCAATATATACAAGAGGTAATTGGTTAAAAAGAAAAACCAACAGACCACCCAATGCTATTAACAATAATGATAAGCAAAGTTGCTAAGCCATTCAACGAGATTTTCATTATTTTTATTTTAGAAGCAATATGGAGACATAATCGTTACACATTCCACAAATTTATATTTAAATATAATTATTAAGAAATTAAATAAATATTTATTCATATTTTTATTATTAAAGTTTAAACTACAAAAAATATCTAATTTTTTATCAAAAATAAAAAAGACTAAAGTATAATAAAGAAAAATTTATATAGAGTACTAATATATTATTTATTCATTCATTTAATAAATATTAAATTATTAATATTTATTAATTCTCCTTTAGTAGATTATTTATATCCTAATGTTCAACGATAAAATATAGGGCAAACAATGATATAATTTATAAATGTCACCAAGCTACTCAGGAAGAAAATGCAAGCACCCTGCAAGTGCACACTGCCCAGAAAAGTCTGAAGACGCCCAAAAATGCGAATGTGAATCGCAAGGGCACCAAAAACATGTAGATAGAAGGAAAATCTTGTCACACGGAAGCCAAATAATTAAAATGTGTCATGCAAAACAATAAAAAAGGGCTAAAACATATCCAGCAAAGTTGAAAAAAAGCCTTTTATTTTGAAAACACGTGGACACGTTTCCAAAACGTATCCATACCATATCTATGCCAGGTATGGCACTACGTGTACCAAAGGAAGGGGGGTGTCATTTCCTACATAATAAGGTTAATTAATAATTATTAATAATAATATTATTACATTGATGTAATATTTAAATATTTGTTTATTATAACAATCACCCCCTTATACATCATTCTTTCAAGAGCGCAAAGCAAGAAGATCCAAAAAGCTTTGAATTCAATGGTAGCACAAGATTTTGTGAAAACATATGCACGCTGCTCTTGAATCAAAAAATATTGGAGATGAAAATTTTGTCGTTGCAAATGCTCATAGATGTAGTGGAAACCTCAATGTGTTTAGTGCACTCATGAAAAACTAGATTACAAACAAGCTTCAACATTACCTAATTTTCAAAAAAATAAACTATAGGTTGTTGCTCATGCACACCCATTCTTGTCAAAATCTAATGTAAGCATGTCAATTCACGAATAGCTCCACCTACAACATGATATCCTCCTTTTGTGGAAGAGTGATCAATGATTTTCTTTTTATTCCCCGATGATATAGAACCAAATCCCTAAAAGAAAACAATGCATGAAGTAGACTTCCTATCATTCAAAGATCCTACATAGTCTGCATCTATGTACCCTGTCAAAGAAAAATATGTGTTCTATTTGCATTCCAAGCCATTTTCCATTGTACAACAAAGGTATCCCAAACCTTGCTTTATGACTTTCCAATGTGAAACCTTCAAAGATAACTATCAACATAGATGATACTTGGCTAGGCATAAGTCATATAAATGAAACTCCCAATCTATTAGTAATATAAAATAACCTTCACCTAAGGTAATGGATCATGTCTTGAAGTTGCAATTCTATTGTCATCAGTGCTGACATGGGTTTGTAGTCTTCCATCCTAAATTCCTCAAATGTTTTGTCATATTTCATTTGTGATAATAAAATCTTTTTCTTCTTTCACCAAACTTCTAGTCCAAAACAATAATGCAAGACCATGAGATCTATCATGTCAGAGGATCATTTGAGATCATCCTTCACCACATCAATCATTTGTTGAGAGACCCTAATGATGATCATATCACTAACATATACTATCAAAATCACAATCTCCCTCCCTTGCTCTTTGAGTTAGGAATTGGGATCATATGGATTCCTATTGAATGCATGATTGAGGAGATGCACATTGAAGTACCAAGCTCTAAGAGCCTATTTCAAACTATAGAAGGATAGTACAAGTTTGCACGCTTTTTGTAGCTCTCCACATGCAAAACACCCCTCTAATTTGGTCATGTAGACTTCCTTGAGATCTACATTCAGAAAGGTACTTTTGACATCCATTTGATGAACCTACCAACTAAATTGCATTACCATTGTCAAAAACATCTTGAAAATCTTCGTCTCTATAGTGGAAGCAAAGGTTTCTTCATGGTCATGCCTTATTTCTATCCATAGCCCTTAGCCAAAAGTTGATCCTTGTAGTTGTCAATGCAACCAGCTACCTTGTTTGATTTTGAAAACCCATTTGCATCTTGTCGCCTTCTTCCTCTATGAAAAATCAATAGGTTCCCAAATGTTATTCCTCATCAATTCTTGATACAAAGACAATATTTCATCTTCCATTTCACTCTCTTGAAGCTTAACTTCTTCCACCAATCCAATCTCCTTCTCCCACTTTCAACCACTAATCTTAACTACACTACTTTATCCTATTCTGAAATTTCTCCTAGTGCTGCTTCTTTCATATTTTTCTACCACTTTCTCCTATTGTGACTAGCTATCATGCTTCTAACTGCAACCTCCACATTTGGCCATGTTCTCATACTATGATTTTCTTGATATCTTACAAATGTCCTAGACTCCAATGCTCTACATTAATCACCAACATCCAAGTTTTTTCATTTCTTCCATTTCTTTCTTTGTCACATACAACTTCCATCCATCCTTTGTGCTACCACAACATCTCTTACACTTTTCTACTTTACAATCACTTTCAAATTTTCACTTGTCTCATCATTGTACCTTCCCTTGGTGCATTCATCTTAATTCAACCATATTCCAACTTTCAAGTTTATCCTTTGGAATCTCTAACTCATCTATCATGCCTCCATTAATTATCCTACTCAAGTTATGTTCTCCTACTTCATTGCATATCCACCTATGCATGTTGTCTCTAATCCACTAACAATTTGCATCTATGTCAAACAAGCATACTAAAAGTATCATCTCCACATATGGCATTAACTTCAATCCATATCTATTACCTTTACTATCCAACTCTAGTTTTGCAATATTTATTATTACTTGCCTCTTCATCTTTGTCTTGCCCCTTATCATATCTCACCTCGAGAGATTCTCTTGACTCTCAATTGGAGTCTCACATCTTCATCCTTCCAACAATACAACATCGATTGAAACTATTATATCAACTTACACATTCCCATTGTATCTATTTTTCTCGATTCTCTTATTTGCATCTTGTAGTCGTCATCGACCATTGCCAAGTCCCATATGCAATAATCCACTACTTCCTCATGGTGCCTTATAACTATTTTATGCTTACTGCGTACTATCTAAATCTATTCAAATCGTTTATTTCTTAGTTCCTTATCTTCCACAACTCTATAAAGGGCCTTCTATTCACATTTTTTAACTCATCATCTCTCAAGTGTGCTACCAAAATCTTTGTCATCATGTCTTTCCTAGTTATTGTATCCACATTTCTCCATCTAGACCTTGCAATATTTCTTCATCCTTTGTGGGTTTTACTTTCTTCCACCATCTCAATTCTTTTCCATCAACAACCATGCTTTGCTTCAATTTTGTCGCTCTTTTTATTGAATATTCGTTTATGATTTTACCCAATCAACAAATGATTGAAGATCAAAATAATGGAATGGACAAAGAATCCTTAAAAGAGAGAACTCAAGAGACAAAATGCAACAGAGTATAAGCAATGCTCACATTACTCTTTCTAACTAACAGAGAAGAGAGGTAAATGTTGTATATATAGCACAAATAGGGGCATATACATCCAAGAGGTGTAATAACTCCAACTACCAAAATAGGCAAGAGTTTTGCCTACTTGGTAAATGTCAAATCACATTGTTATGAGAGGTGGCATATAAATTCAAATGAGGGTGTGAGACTCAACTACCCAAGTGTGGCTGAGAGCGGCACATGTAATTGATGAATTATGAATTGTGTCCTCATAATAACCAAATCTAAATAAACTAAGCAAGCTTAATGATATTTATAGGAAAAAAGAAATAACCCCTAATCTAAAAAATAATTGAATGAATGATTCAATAATCAGATAATTACATTGAATGATATACACGTATATATAGAGGTTACAAGACGATGTTCTATAAATAGAACTAGTCATTAAAGTGAAATCAAATAAGCTAAAAAGCTTTAAAAGATAAATATTTAACTTAACAAGCTAAATAAGTCGACTAAAAAGCTAAATAGCTAAATAAGTCGACAACTAAGATGACTGCTAAAAATAGAAGATGACCATTATAGAGGATATTAATATTATTTTAACACCCTCCCTAATGGTCATCGTACTCAATACCCTACAAAAGACACTGCAAGTGTTATGATCACAAATGCAAAGACCATATGCTGCTACGGAGACCCTCCCAGGATCTGCAGAAGAGTACCAACTCCAAAACTGACTGCAAGATATCACGGTTGCAGATGTTTGCCCTGGCAGGTGTGACCCAAACTGACTACAACAAAGCTCGACTTTTGAGGAGAAAAATCGATCAAAACCAGAGAACTTCGTGTATTACAGATGATTTTTGAAGAAAAAATCGTAAAAACCAGCAAACAATTTTTGAAGAAAAAATTATGAAAACCTAGAAATCCCACGCAATCTTTTCGGATGACAGATTAATTTTTAAAGAAAAAATTCGAAACCCTGTGAACATTTTTTGAGGAACAAAAAATTTGAAAACCAACCAAACAAGAAATTTGCTTATCACAAAGCATAGAAGGCTGACTCCTTCTCTCCAGAATGCTCTGCAACATGAGCCTGCTCTTGTTCCTGAGACCCTCCCAGCCTAGATTGCACGGATGCCAACAATTTCCTGCAATCTTTCTTCATATGGCCAAACTGGTGACAATAGTTACATTGTACACTTTTCTTCTTTGAAGACTGTGAATATTGACCTTGCCCCTTCTGCTGGAATGACTGACCTATACCCTTGTTCTTATCCAAAACTATAGCTGTGAAGGCATGTTCAGCGAACGAACTAGCGTTGCTTCCAAACTGTTGCTTCCATCGATCCTACTGTAGAAGCTTGTTGCAGAAATCAGGAAACTTTAGATCAACACTAGTAGATGAGATATTGAGAGTATCAATGAAATGCTCATACGATCTAGGAAGGCTTTTCAACGTGATCACTACCATATCCTCTTCCACCATGGTTCGGCCTATAGCCTCCAACTGGTCATGGATCTCCTTGATCTTCGTAAGATGTACTTGGATAGAAGACTTCTCATCCATCATGATAGAAAACAGCATATTCTTCAAAAAGAAAGCTCAGCGCTTGTCGAACGTTTCATAAAAATCCTTCAAAAGATCCCAGATCTCTTTAGCTGTTTTACCTAAAGGCACTTGAGGGAGTTGATCATTTGTGATTGAGAATTTGATAAGCATGACAGCCTCTCGATTCTTCATATCATGTTTGTCTTGATCTTCACCTGCTGTTGTAGGACGAGGAACCTTGCCAAGAACAATCTGATCAAGGCAACGATATTCAAATATCGATAACATGTGTTGTTTCCAGGTGTTCTAGTTGAGGCCACTGAACTTCTGACTATGTTCCAACATGATGTTGGTCAAAGATGCCATCACGGAAATCGAGGTTGATCAAGGTCAACTGAGTGAAAGCAAGAGACAGAAGAATCTGATTTTTTTTTAAAAATCAAAATAGAAGCAACTGCTGAAAAAACTGAAACCCTGGAGGAGAATTTTGGCACGAATTCCAAGGCGCGAATTTCGAGGTTTGGAAGAAACCTAGAAATTAAAATTTTCTGCAAACTTAAAACCTGAAATTTTTCCTGAAAATAATAAAAAAATAATAATAATTTGCAAAAAATAAAAAAATACCTTTGATTTTTTTTTTGTAAAAAACACAGAAAAATAGACGATTTTTTTTCCAAAAAAATAGGGGTAAAAAACCTAGGTCGGATGTACAGCATAAACAACGCCCAAAAGACACCAAAATTCTCGACGTCCACAAAATTAGTAGAAATCGCGGACTATTTTTAAATTCCAAGGCAAATTTGCTATCACAAAATTTGAGGCACAAAAAACGAGGCCCCAGAAAAATATGAGACCAACCCAAAAAAGCTCTCGAAAAACCCACCAAGAATTAAACAACAAAATGCATATCCGACAGCTCAAAAATTGAGGCATGAAAAACGATGCACCCAGAAAAATCTGATGGCGCCCCAGTTGAGGTCTCAAAAAAACCCGCCAAGACTCTGTAACAAGAATAAAATTTCGACTTGAACTGAAGGGTTAAAACCCTAGTCGAAAATTGCAAAAACCCTAGGCGACCATGAATGAACCAGATCGAGCAAAAAAACGTGACGCGATTTGCAGCAAAAAATCCATGAACTGGAAGCAAACCACTTTGAAAAACTTTTGAAAACGAGAATTTTTAGAATAACAAAGAAATTTCAAAAAAATTTAATTCTCTACTCTGATACCATGAAAAATAATTGAATGAATGATTCAATAATCGGATAATTACATTGAACGATATACACACGTATATATAGAGGTTATAAGACGATGTTCTATAAATAGAACTAGTCGTTAAAGTGAAATCAAATAAGCTAAAAAGCTTAAAAAGCTAAATATAGCTTAGAAGGCTAAATAATAAAAAACTAACTTAACAAGCTAAATAAGTCGACAACTAAGATGACTGCTAAAAATAGAAGATATTAATATTATTTTAACATAATCTAAGGAAAATAAAAAGCCTATATTAACAATTCCAAACTACTACAATCCAACTTCATTCTCAATCTTTTGTTTGTCAATAGGTCACAACTGTAATGTCCCCATTTTTATGCCATATTGTTCTAAGAGCATTGGCCAATTTTTGAGAGTATTTCGTAAGTTTCCAAGTGAGCTAGGAGAGTTCCAATGTTCTTCAAGAGATCCATTTTGGGTTTTCTTGGCATTTGGTGATGGTTTGTAGTTTAGTTAGATTTCAAGTTTGTGGTGATGCTCATTATAGTGTTTTGGGCCTTCTAGGTTGTTCTCCACAGTTCTTAGAGGACACTACTATTTTTAGTAAGTGCCCATTTTGGCACCTGACATCATTATTCTTCATCAACTCCTCCTTGGTGTGTTCAGTTTCAGTTTTCAATGCCTTGGTGATGCTTTCCACAAAGTGATTTCAAAAATGTAATCATTACACTAAAATTATGAAGTTACATTAAAATATTTACTTTAGTGTTTTAATATAATAAAGTTATATTTTGTCCCCCTTAAGTGGACGTCTAGGGGAAAATGGGGATTTAGACATAAAATACAAGAGGCTTTTGATGGAAAATGATTTAATTTGAATTATTAAATTGTTCTTTTTCCCTCCAACTCTATAAAAGGAGGATTGGGGCTCTCATTTGAAACATTCAAAATTGCAAACTTACCAAGATGTTGTTGGAGTGAACAGAGAAGTTCTCCCAAAGTTGATTGAGGACGAAAACCAACATCAATAATCATTAGTTTCAATGGTGAAAAATGTTAAAATGTGGCGACTGATCAGCAAAGTACTGTACACTCAGCACGTATCCTTGCCGGGGTCTGGGGGTTCGAGGGTGAGAGCCCCCAAGGAAAAAAATTTTGCCATTTTTTGTTGATGAAAACCGACATTGTAATAAAACCCTAAAAAGGCCGACTTTGTTTGTTGCCCTAAAAACGCATGTTATAAGCGGCTGGGATGCTTAAGGCATTGTAAGGTTGATGTACTATTTTTGCTGGATAATAAGAAAGATTGGACGACTGTGTATGGTGGACGTAACCCATTCTGGGTGAACCACGTTAAATCTCTGTGTTATCTGTGTCTTGTTTTATTTCTTTATCTTTTGTATTTAAATCTGCATATAATTGTTAGTTCATATTTGCTTCGGATCTGCTTGAAACCCTAACAATTGGTATCAGAGCGAGGTTTTCTGTAAATTGGCAGGACTTTCAGATTTGAGTGGGAGCAATGGAGAATTCCAAATTCAAGGTCGAAAAGTTTAACGGCCAGAATTATCAATTATGGAAAATGCAGATGGAGGATTACCTGTATCAAAAGGATTTGTGGCGGCCATTGGAAGGAAAGGCAAAGAAAGCGACCACAATGTCAGATGAAGAGTGGGACATTTAAGATAGAAAGGCACTGGGATCCATTCGATTGTGCCTTGCGCTGTCTGTAGCATTCAATATAATAGAAGCAAAAATGGCTGTAGATTTGATGGCAACATTGGCTAAGTTGTATGAGAAACCCTCGGCTTCGAATAAGGTATTTCTTATGAAGCATTTGTTTAATTTGAAAATGAGTGAGGGAGGATCTGTAGCGGAGCACTTAAATGAATTTCATACAATTTCCAGTCAATTGTCTTCAGTAAAAATTACCTTTGCAGAAGAGGTTAGGGCTCTCTTGATTTTATGTTCTTTGCCAGAAAGCTGGAATAGCTTGGTTAAGGCTGTAAGTAACTCTGTCTCTGGTAAAAATACATTGGTATTTGATGATATTGTTGGTGTTATCCTAAGCGAGAAAATGCGAAGGAAAAGCACAGGTGAGACTCCAACATCATCGGGTAGTGTTTTGAATGTGGAGAACAAAGGAAGATCAAAGGAAAGAGGAAAAGGCCCTAGGAATGAGAAGTCACGAGGGAAGTCAAAGAAAGGACACTCTCAATCTAGAGGAAAAAAAGATTGCTGGTACTGTGGAAAGCCTGGTCATCTAAAGAAAGACTGTTGGTCTCGGAAAAACAAAGGAGGAGACAAAAATGAAAATGACAATAAGGAAGCTAATATTGCAAGTAATACTTTACAAGATGTTTTAATCTTATGTTTGGATAATGTTAATAATTCCTGGGTAATAGATTCTGGGGCTTCATTTCATGCTACACCCCTGGTGTGACGTTTTCACACATCGCCCCATTGCAAATGGGGACCCTTGCTTTTTGCTTTTTTTAGGGTTTGTTTTTGGTCTTTTAGGGTTTTGTTAGTTAGCCTTTGCATTTTGAGTGTTGTCGGGGAGATCACATGGATAAGCAAGTCCGGCTTGAGTGATGTCCTGATCCTGAAATTTGGCTAAGTCTAAAATGTCCTGATCCTGAAATTTGACTAAGTCTGGAAACTGAAAAACCTCAAAAAACTAGATTTTGCAATATAACTCCTGGAGGTCTGAAACCATTCTCAAACATCCAAAAAGTATATATGGAATATAACTTAAAGTATAAAAAAGAAGAAACATAGAAGGAAATGTCACTTATACTTAAATGTTATATTCCATAAAAATTATCCTGATAAAGAGTTCAAAAAGTCAAATTTCGCTCCTGTCCTTCTCCAAGGGACCAAGGTAAAGCGCTCCTGTCCCTCACCAAGGGACCAAGGCGAAAATACTTATTTGAGCCATTCCTGGCCTTGTTTGGTTAAATTGAGACATCAAAAGCATGGTGAAGGACGAAATGAGCATGATAGAGCATCCAGACTTGATCAAAAACAATGAAATGATAAAGTTTTTGCCTAGAAGGTCAAATTCGCTCCTGTCCCTCACCCAGGGACTAGGGCTATTTTCAAAGGGCGCTCCTGTCCCTCTCCAAGGGACCAGAGCGATTTTCCCTCAAGGCAAGTTTTTGGCAAAAGGAAAGCAAGTTTCGCATTTGAGGTGGGTGAAGGAAGACACAATCGATCCGTTGAAGATAATTTTCGAAGCTAGCAAAGGACGAATTGACTTGTAATTGCAAAAGTGCTCCCGTCCCTCACTGAAGGACCGGAGCTTGAATTTCAAATTTGCACTGTTCTTGCAGGATCAAGACAATTTTATGATTTGAAGAGACCAAGGAAAACATGATTTATCCATTGAATATAATTTGGAAGGCTAACAAAGGACGGATAAGCTTGGATTTGCAAAATAGCTCCTGTCCCTCTCCAAGGGACCAAGGCGAAAAACTTAATATCCAGTCCTTCCTCTCCAAATTTGGACGAATCCAAGTCAAGACACAAGGTCAAAATGATATTTAAAATGCTTCAAGAGGGTACGAGATTGCAAAGACCACCAAATCGATGAAAAATTGGCTAGGGCGCTCCTGTCCCTCTCCAAGGGACTAGAGCGAAATCTTTAAATATGCCCAATAGCCTAACATTTTGGAACGTTACTTTTGTTTCCAAGACTCAAGGAGGAGTGGGGAATGATGTTTTATGCTGTGAAGATAATTGGAGGACGATGAGATCAAGAATTTGCACAATCAACTAAGTGGCGCTCCTGTCCTTCACTCAAGGACCAAGGCGATATTCTTCAAATCAATCATTTCCTTCCAAAATCATGCCAAGACGAAGAGATGCAAAGTGAGAAATGTCTTTTGAAAGATGGTGAACAAAGAAATAACCCAAAGAGTCAACAATCTTAGGCCAAAATGTAAAAATCGCTCCTGTCCTTCACTGGAGGACCAGGGCGAAAGTCTTAAGAAGGTCAAAGTTTGCCTTGCAAAATGGAGTTGAACATGCATTAAAGGACGAACGAAGATCATTGTTTGCCTCCAAACTTGAAGTGGCGATTTGAAAGACAAGGACCAAGGACAAAAGATGAAATCGCTCCTGTCCCTCTCCAAGGGACCAGGGCGAAAATGCTTTAAAATGCACTCATTTCAAAGATCGAATAAATTGAACTCGAAATTCTAAGTAAAAATGCCATCTTGGACGTCAAAAATGAGGTCTTGGACGTAAGAAACAAGAGGTGTGAGGTCCAAAAGGTATAGGCGCTCCTGTCCCTCTCCAAGGGACCAGAGCGAGGTTATTAACAAATTGATATTTTTTTACCATGCCTAGGCGCAAATATCCTCCAAGTCGCACTAAATGCCAAATTCGATAAAACCTTGAAATATTTTGAAATTAAATTGACATTTAATGATGGCGCATGGCATTTAATAATTAATTTTGAGCCTTAAAATCGAAATTTTTAATTATAAAGGAATTTGAAATTAATTATTAATTTAAAATCAAAAAAAAAGAAAGAGCGCTTGGGGTATTATTTTAATATTATTTATAAAGTCGGCCTCTTCTTTTATTTAATTTTTATTTATTTTTGGCTTATTTTCAAAGTCGGCCTATGGGAAATTAAAATGGTGAGCGCTCTATATATTTGAGGTGTGTTTTCATTATTCAAATCATTCACTCATTGTTTCAAGTGCGATTTGGAAAAGGCAAAGAAAGAAGTGCGAAATCTTGCTAGATTGGAGGATAATTTCCAGATTTTTGAAGACATTTGAAGGCGAATTTCCAGATCTTGAAGAAGCTAGCTAATGGAGGCGCAATTTGTTCAAGAGAAGGCTTTGATCTACACTTTGCCTAGCAAAATTCATCTATTTTTACATCATTTCTTAGAGTTAATTCTCAAGAAGAGGTATGGCAAAATCATCTTGACACCCTTATTCAAGGTTTGATTTTTTTTTTAGACATTTTTTTAGAAAAGTCTAAGTATTGCATGATTAATTAGGAAATGATAACTCAAGATTTATCATGAAGTTTCCTAATTAAAATCTTGAATCTTCCTTTTAAAGTTTAATTTTTAGATTTCAAGATATATTACTAATTTTGAAATGTTGTGTAGGTATCAAGATGGCGACTCCAAGCTCGAAAGATCTACAAGTCGGAAGACTCTCCTCAAGGAAAATCAAGCCAGATCAAGAACGATCAAGTAAGGACAAGGACGACCTTCTTCGCTCCAGCGTAGCATCGACAAGGATGATCTTCTTTGGACTAACATCATCAAGGGCGACTTCTCCAATCCAGTATTCCAAGGCGAGGTACATCAGTCATCCTGCACATCAAGGACACAAGAAGTTAGAACAAGGGTTCGTTGAAGAAGCAGATAGTTCCAGATGAATTATTAAAGCTAGCCTCTCAACAACATCAAGTTGAATATTTACCAAGTTACAAGTGTCAGACGAGGTGGCGTCCTAGTCATCACTTCTCCAGTCAGCGTGGTCCACCTCAGCATGTCCAGATTCAATGTACCTAACTCATGGAAGGTGGCACAAACTCCGATGTACCTACCCCGGCTATCCATTGGTCGATTTTTCTAGAGAGGACATGTGTCCAAGCAATACAATTTTATCATTGGTCAAGCATTAAATGTTATGTAATGGTTGTAACAAACCCTAATTAGGGTTTTCATTGTTGAATCTTGGCCATTTGATCTAAGCCATCGAATTGTATTGAGGGCACTATATAAGCCCTGGCATTTCATTTTGTAAATGAAGATAGAATATAGTTGGAAGCAGTTAGAAGATAGAAAGAGAGTAGTTAGCTAGTTGATAGAATAGCAATTAGAGTAGAGTAGAGAGAGAAGGCAAAGATTGTTGCCAAGATGTTGTTGTAAAAGACTTGTAAAACTTCATTGAAGAAATGGTGAAATTTATGGGTCGATTCGACAATTTGCATGGTCTTTATACTTCTCGTATTTGATTTCATGTTATTAGATGAGTGGAAGAAATGTGCTTGATTGATGGTGAAATTCGTATATCCATACTACTAGCAGTTTGTTGATTGCAGACTTGTCTTGTGTAGTCAACTGGAATCATTCAGCTTAAGCTTAACTTCAGTTGTCGCTTCTTCATCGATATGCATCAACCTGATGGTGTCTATGCCTGCAGTGATAATTTGAACATCACAAAGCTTTCCTTCGAAGATCGCACTAGCCTTGTGGAGATGGTCCTGCGATGTCAAAACAAGACCTAGTTAGAATTTCATCAAAGAACAATCATTGCTCCTACATTCCTTAGTATTAGGATTAGATTCTTTCCTCACCCTCCTCTTTTTTCCTTTTTTTCAAGTCCAAGCTAGTAAAAATCCTGTGTTCCAGCAATATTCAAAGCAGATCAGAAGTTCACGCATCAAATGTAAGTCCCCTTGTGATTCCAGCAAATCACATCATACCACAGAGAGCTTATCCACACGTAGAGACCCTACATACAAGAACCTTGGAGTCATCCTGATTGATCCTTTTCCGCGATATCTTCAGCAATCAGAGGCTTTACTCAAGAGAGGATAAGGTGCCCTTGGGTATTTTATTCTGTGTTTGATAGTGTACAAAATACACGTCAACAACCCCATAGAAAATATTTTCTAGATTATGTTCAAGGTGATTTTGGACAGGTATATTTGGGTGATGATGAGCCCTGTCAAATTGTTGGAAAAGGAGAGATAAAGATCAAGTTGCAGAATGGTAATAACTGGTTTCTGCAGGAGGTAAGACATGTTCTAATTTAAGAAGAAATTTAATTTCTGCAGGGCAACTAGGTAGTGAAGGTTGCATAGTTACCTTCTCAAACAGTATGTGGAAGGTCACTAAAGGATCATTAGCAGTAGCTAAAGGTGCGAAGGTAGGCACATTATATCTGTGTACTAGTAACACTTACTCTACCTTAGCTGCTACAGATAAAGTTACTGCAGGGACAACAACAATAAATGTTGCAAGAACAGATTCGATAATGTGGCACCATAGGCTTGGGCACATGAGTGAGAAAGGGATGAAAACCCTTCACTCCAAAAATCTATTGTCAGGACTAAAGAAGATTGATTTAGAGTTCTGTGAAAACTGTGTTTATGGTAAACAGAAAAGAGTCAGATTTCTCAAGGTTGGGAAAGAGAAGAAGAGTGAGAAGTTAGAGCTTGTACATTCAGATGTATGGGGACCGACTCAGGTATCATCTCTTGGTGGCTCTTGTTATTATGTTATTTTTATTGATGACTCAACCAAAAAAACATGGATATATTTCCTAAAACAAAAATCAGATGTTTTTGAAACTTTTAAGAAATGGAAAGCTTTGGTTGAGAATGAGACAGGAAAAAAGTTGAAGTGTCTCAGATCGGATAATGGAGGTGAGTATTGCAGCAAAGCATTTGAAGATTACTGCTCCTTAAATGGGATTCGAAAGCAGAAGACAGTTCCAGGAACTCCACAGGAAAATGGTGTGTTAGAGAGAATGAATAGGACAATCATGGAACGCGCAAGGAGCATGAGCTTGCATGCTGGATTGCCCTTACATTTTTGGGCAGATGTTGTACATACTGCTATCTATTTGATAAATAGAGGACCTTCAACCCCTTTGGATGGTGGTATTCCAAAGGAGGCATGGACTGGTAAAAAGGTAAATTATTCTTTTCTAAAAACTTTTGGTTGCGAAGCTTTTGTCCATGTTGATAAAAAAAACAGAACCAAGCTTGATGCTAAATCTCAGAAATGTACCTTCATTGGATATGAGATAGATGAATATGGCTATCGATTATGGGATTTTGAAAATAAAAAAATAATTATAAGTAGAGATGTTATATTCAATGAGAAGGTTATGTATAAAGAACAGATGCAGGAAAAGAAGCATGAATAAAACAAACAAGAATATGTGGTGTTGGATGAGATTCCTGAAAATGAAATGCCATAGGTACCTGATGCTCTACAACAACAGATTGTCCCACAAACTCCTGCAAGTGTTAGACGTTCTACGAGGACAAGTAGACCCCCTGAAAGATTTTCTCCTTCTTTGTATTCTATTTTATTAACGGATTCTAGTGAACCAGAAGAATATGAAGAAGCAATGCAGGTAGATGCCAAACAACAATGGGAGCTAGGCATGAAAGAGGAGATGGACTCCTTGATGAAAAATAAGACTAGGGACTTAGTCCCTTTACCTGCAAAAAAAAGAGCCTTGCCTAATAAATGGGTTTATCGGCTGAAGGAGGAGGAAGGAGGTCAGAAAAGATACAAGGCCAAACTGGTGGTAAAAGGTTTTGCACAGAAAAAAGGTATAGATTATGATGAAATATTTTCTCCAGTTGTAAAAATCACTTCAATTAGAACTGTACTTAGTCTTGTGGCTGCAGATGATTTACATCTTGAACAATTAGATGTCAAAACAGCTTTTCTCCATGGAGATTTGGAGGAGAAAATTTACATGTTGCAACCACAGGGATATGAGGTCAAAGGTAAGGAGAACTTGGTGTGCAGGTTGAAGAAAAGTCTGTATGGCCTAAAACAAGCACCCCGACAATGGTATTTAAAATTTGATAGTTTCATGGCTGAACACGGTTATCATAGATGTCATTCTGATCATTGTGTATATTTTAAGAGATTTGATAATGGCAGTTATATTATCCTGTTGCTTTATGTTGATGACATGCTTGTTGCTGGGTCTAACATGCAACATATAAATGATCTTAAACAGAAATTAGCCAAGTCATTTGCTATGAAGGATTTGGGTGAAGCTAAGCAAATTCTCGATATGAGGATTACACGGGAAAAGAAAAATATAACCTTGAATTTGTCCCAAAGTGAGTATATAAAGAAGGTGTTGAAAAGATTTAACATGCAGGATGCAAAAACAATTAGTACACCTTTGGCTAGTCATTTCAAACTGACTAAGGAGATGTGCCCAAAGGGACAGGAAGAGGTTAATAAAATGTCTAACATCCCGTATTCATCAGCTGTTGGCAGTCTGATGTATGCAATGGTATGCACAAGGCCAAATATTGCACATGCAGTGGGAGTTGTGAGCAAGTTTATGAGTAATCCGGGTATGGAACATTGGAATGTTGTGAAATGGATTCTTCGGTATTTGAAAGGAACTACTACGAAGGCATTATGTTTCAAAGGATCTAATGCTACTCTAAGTGGATTTGTTGACTCTGATCTGACGGGTGATATTGATTCACGAAGGAGTACTACAGGGTATGTTTTTACTATAGGGGGAACTGTAGTCAGTTGGATTTCTAGGCTGCAAAAGGTTGTTGCACTTTCAACCACTGAAGCTGAGTATGTTGCTGCTACAGAAGCCAGCAAGGAGATGATTTGGTTGCAATGTTTTCTGGAGGAATTGGGTCAAACACAAGAGGATAGCCCATTGTATACTGATAGCCAGAGTGCCATTCATCTTGCGAAGAACTCTGCTTTTCATTCAAAGACATAGCACATTCAGCTCAGGTACCACTTCATCCGGACTGTTTTGGAGGAGGGTCAGTTACGGCTTGAGAAGATTCACACAAGTGAGAATCTTGATTTCTTCATCAATTTCTGCTGGTCTTCTTGATTGATAATTGTGGAATTTATACCAGTCGAGTCCTAGTGTTTTATCCAGTGGATTTTGTATGTACAGTGGCGTCATGTAGTATCAGTCTCCAAGTGGGAGATTGTTCAGTGTGGAGCCTGATCAGTCTCCAAGTGGGAGATTGTTAAAATGTGGCGACTGATCAACAAAGTACTGTGCACTCAGCACGTATCCTCGCCGGGGTCCGAGGGTTCAGGGGCGGGAGCCCCCGAAAAAAAAAAATTTGCCGTTTTTCGTTGATGAAAACCAACATTGTAATAAAACCCTAAAAAGGTCGACTTTGTTTGTTGCCCTAAAAAGGCATGTTATAAGTGGCTGGGATGCTTAAGGCATTGTAAAGTTGATGTACTGTTTTTGCTGGATAATAAGAAAGATTGGACGACTGTGTATGGTGGACGTAACCCATTCTGGGTGAACCACGTTAAATCTTTGTGTTATCTGTGTCCTGTTTTATTTCTTTATCTTTTGCATTTAAATCTGCATATAATTGTTAGTTCATATTTGCTTCGGATCTGCTTGAAACCCTAACAAAAAATCCACCCTAGCTGGTTTGGTGCCTTCACAAAGGAAACACTGGTTCTCATGGAATTTGGAGTTCGAGGTTTCAAGGAGCAATGAAAAAAATTTAAGGTATTTTGATGATTGATTTCAAGGATTGATTCTTGATATTTTTGCAGAGATTTTCGGTGCTTTTGAAGGTGTTTTCAGTGCACATATCAATCTGGCCGTACAGTTGCCTAGTGCAGGCCATACCCCTCTTTTTGGATGCCAAGGTTGGAGGACTTGATGAGATTCGGTGGGTTTCAAAACAATAGTCTTCTTACAGCTAGGTGAGCAGTTCCCATGTACTTTTCAAGCACTTTTTGCAGGGAATGATTTTTCTTCGGAGGTCGAACCTATGGCTGGCTGTAACTCTTGACTGGGGCTTGGTGTGTAGGGTCTTCAGAGTAGATGTGGGGGCTTGTTATAATTGGTGCAGCTAGTATAAAACTCACCCACAAGTGACAAACTATATGGCGAAAGAGTAAATTGTACAGTCTGCTTCTATAATTTGAAAAATGCTATGAATCTGTTTCAAAATGATACAGCCCACACCAAAGGAAAAACCTCCAATATTTTTGATAAAATAAAAAAGCAAATATCATTTAAATTGTACAGTCTGCTTCTATAATTTGAAAAATGCTATGAATCTGTTCCAAAATGATACAGCCCGCACCAAAGGAAAAACATCCAATATTTTTGATAAAATAAAAAAGCAAATATCATTTCACCTTCAACTGCAATACTCTGGAAATGATCTGAATTTGAACAGCACAACAAACACAAATTAAATCTCTAAAACTACAAGCATTAAGCACTCTAGTGATCACTGGATGAAATCACTCAAATGGCTAGAAAAGCTTTCACCCACAAAACTATCTTGCCAAAGGGTTTTCATTCTCAAGCATTCAGCACTCCGATGATCACTGGATGAAATCACTCAGATGGCCAGAAGAGTTTTTGCCCACGAAACTCACTTGCCAAAGTATTTTCATGCTCAAGCAAACGAAGAACTCATGTTCATTCTCTAGAAGAAGAAATTGATAAACTGAGCAAGAAGATTCTTCTTTATGTCCAAACCTACTTTATAACCTTTCAAGGGAAAATAATATAATTTTATATTCTTTTATTTTATTTTCCTTCAAAGTTATAAAATACTAAGTGTCCTTCAAAATAATTACTTTTAGGACCTTGGTCCTGGCAACACTTTTTAACCAAACTTATGACAACCTTTTTAAATAATTAAATATAAAGTGCCTTTTTTAAAATGAAGTTACTTTTTGACAACTTAAATTTAATTATTTAATTATTTCTCTTTTTACGAACCCATTAGCCTTAAGGAAAACTAAGGAAACAAGCTAAGGGTTTTCATTAATTTTACACCGGAGAAAGGGACATGACAGGTTGCTTGTAGGGAAACTGGTTCTATACTATTACTTCTTTCAATTTTATGTCTATCTTTACAACTCTTGTTGATTTCTGTTGCAACTTCCCCAGTCTTTCTGCTACATTCCTCATCATCAATTCTATGACAACTTATCCAATCTTTCTACTACATGCTTCATCATCAAAATTATATTTTCCCAATTGTTCTCTAGGGCTTGTTCCACAATAATAAACTCAACTCTAGGTTTCATGTCCATTACTCTAATCTTCACAATTAAGAAATTGAATTACAAAAAATAATTACTTGCAGATTGCATCAACTTTAATGTTTGATCTACCCACTCGCACTATGATGTTCTCATCCTCTACACATCATGGCAACCAAGCTCTTCAATATTGTTAAGACTCTAGAGAGACAATTTTGTATCAAAAGATTTCAGATATGTTATCGAGAGGGTGAAATGTGTTTGCAAGGAAGAAAACATCATGTGCATGTATTAAGATCCACCAAAGTAACTAAGTAAAGATTGCATTCTTCGTATGTAATCAATCATCCACATATTATTATGGAAGTAAAACATATGTTAAGAAGACCAATAGTCAAAATATAAATATTATAACATCATTCAAGTATCGTAGGGATTGTGTCATATAAGTTGACCTTGTTGTGGAGGGAAGAACCATCTATATACGATTTGCTCACTAGCACCATCACTGGTCAAAAGACCCAATCAAGACTCGATGAATAAACAAGCAACAGTTTATACATTTCAGTTCAGATACAAACAAACCTTTTAATGCTCCATGGGCATCATGGAGAATTAATAAGGACAGCATAAATGATCTTTGACGTCGTCTAAGTTCAGATTAAGGAGTATCATATTCCTTGAAGAGCCGATCCTTCTCTAAAGAAATTCACGAGGAAAGTTTCTTCTAAGACATTGCTATGGTATAGTCTCAAAAGAATAATGACAAGACAAAGACTTGAGCATCTAATAATCGATTAGTTATGTTCATCGATGTTAAGCATACCCTCCATAAACAATCAATTCATCACCCCAGATCGATAAGTAAAGAATGTTCATTAAGTAGCAAATATCGATGATACATATTAATCATCAAGCATCGATGGGGGAAGTTAGCATAAGATTAAGTAATGTCCAAGAAGATGAGTGATCAAAGTCATTAAGATAAGAATGATCAGTATTGACAATGAATGATATTAGATGCCAAATATATCATGGAGATCGAAATATGCTAATAAGCATATCGGCTAAGGCATATATCGATTACATATTAATGGATAACAGTGACTAATATAAACACTGAATAATATCGACGATAGCAAGCCCGGCTAATTAAGAGTATTGACTATAAATATCGATTAAGGGAAGGACTTATCAAACAACCAATCGATATCTGAAGAAGCACAATATTAAGACAGCAATTCATTTTGTTAATGACAGCGATTAATTGTCAGGAGGACATCGATTAGTAAGGAGACTAATCGGTGGTTATAAGATAACTAATCACATATGGAATGGTGTGATTAGTATAAGGAAGGAAATTGATTATGAACAGACATGAGTCATGTCCTTTACAACATAACTTATCATTTCGATTGGAAGATATATGAAGGCACTCATTTCCACTTCAGCAATCATGGATGGTTTTTTAATAACATATGCAAAATTGAATATTATATAAGAAGGGAATTATATGAAGACAGTGCAATAAATCAGATAATATATATAAAATCTATACACCAGACTGAAGTCTAATCTATAAGAAGATCATATGTAGCAACAATTTATAACATTGAGGCATATATGTCAAGTATACAAATCAGAGGAATACCATTTGATCTGACATAGATATCAGAATTAAAGGGGACTTCAATAGAAATTCAGATTTATTAGAATTAGAATAAGCTTGTCAAAGTGCTTTGTGGGCCCCAGACAATAGTTATTCAGATTCCTATAATAAAAGAATCCTAAAACAGTGTTTGCAGCAATTAGAAAAGGTTTGGAGATTTCACCATTATTGTTGTGTTTTTAGCAGCAGCTCCACTAGAGGGAATGGGACCCACTTGGAAGACTTTGGAATATTGGTTGTGGTTTTAATTTTAGCCCCACTTAAGCCTTGCAGATTATTGTTTGTGATTTGAACAATCAGCATTATCAAAAGGTCAACAATGGTCTAAGAGGAGTCAACAACATGTTGAAGATTGAAGATTTTTGTTTGGGAAAATTATTTGTGTTTTTTACCCATTCTCCACTAATTGTGAGATATCAATCAGATGGTCTAAGAGGATGTCTACAATATAGAAACATATATCTCAAATCAGAGAATCTATCAAGATAAGTATTACTTTTCCAAACTAGCCTTAAAATTTTCAAGTCGAATATTATAATAAAATATATTCAATTTTGATAAAATTATATTTATTAATGTATTACAACTCTCACTTTAAGTTAGAAATGTTGTTTTCAGGCCTAAATGGAGATAAATCCCAAACGGGGACATTACACGCACATCTTCAATTCTCCACTGAATTTCTTCACTATTTTGCAAATTACCTCACAGGTCAGCAATCTATCCATCTTGTTCTTTCCCAATTTCTTTCAGATTTCACTTTTCAAACTTGTATTCAAACACCACCATCGGAGTTCCTAACTATTGAATGAATGAATGAGTTTTAATGACATCCACGAGACCATCATTCTATGGGACCAAGAGCATCTTTCTTAATAATGTTCAGGTTCTTCTCATTGTCAATTATTCTATTGGCATTGACACTTCTATCCGTACGGCAACCTCCTTGTTTTTCTAATGCAATGTTGGTTGCCTCAAACTCAACGATCTATCAACTTAATAATGATCTTCTGCCTAACACCACAAATGTTTGAAGCCAAGTATACTTACTCAATGTTCTGTCAACAACCTCAGTGACCTCTATTCACTTCTACCCAGCACTGTTATGCTAGAAGACAATGCAACTTTCATCTTCTACTAAATATCTTGATATCTTCGACCCAACAACCCTCTGCTGAAAAATATCTTCACACTTTCTACTTTTCCTCAACACTCAGTGGGTATTATTCCCCCTATGATACACCATTTGATTTAATCATAGATGGAGAGTCTAATTAATGACTCTCCAAACATGCAACCTTAACAAAAACATCAACACAGCCTGATAATAATGTATTGAATTTAATATATATACATACTCAACAATCAAAATTACATCCTCAATTTCTGCCACAATGGCAAAAAATCAATCTAGACCTCACTCTTAGCTTACAATGCAATTCAAGTGATTCACATAAGTGCAGCCACAACCATGGGCATCCACAAGCTAATATCACGTCCCTTTCTCTTCTTTGAACTACTTGGACACTACTTGGTCCTCGTATCTTTCCCTGCCCTCTATTGTCATTCTTCAAATGAATTAGACCTCCTTTTATAGTGTATATTAGATGTTAATGACTCCAGAATGAGAATATTGATTCTAAATCCAATGTGGTTCTAAGCACAACCCACCACGTGACTTGGAAAGCCTCTTGAATGATTATCCTTTGTTAAAAGGCCCTATATCTTAGAGCACAACATATAGACCTCCTTAAGTTGATCTCGCATGCTGCCAAGTGTAATGATAACGAAATATGAAACAAGGACAGAGACATGATGGGGTGCTCTGCGTATCCTTCAGGTGAAACTATGCCACATTCTGATCAAATGCACCTACAAACGATTCTAGTTTGGTAGCTTGAGTGCTGAATTGAAAATTGTGTCAATAAAATCCACTGTGACAAACCAAGATGACTGCAAAAAACTACTAAACTGAAAAACAAAACAAAAGTAATAAGAAAAATTATTGTGTTGATGCAAAATTGCTCATAGGTCTAGGATGCTCCTGCACCAATGACTTTTGGCAAAGTTATGATGTCTATCTTTTACTAAAGGAGGAATAGGTCCAAATGGGGCACCCAAGTTTGGTAGGTGACTTATAATATAGTATTTACATTCTATTTTGAGTTGTTGACCCATCATAGAGTGGGTGTTGGAATTTGGGTCAAAGATTTGGGCACCACATTTAGCCATAATTGTTTGTCTTGTGATCTTCAAAAATCATTTGTGGTTTTTGATTTGGATTAACTAATATATATTAGATGCTTAGATGGAGAAATGTAGCACTGTATTTTGCAGGGGAGCAGGGGAGTATGCTGCCAAAATTTCTCCAGACATGATGTTGACACTGAAAAATGATACTCTAATATTGTATTGTAACTGCAGTAATGATGGTTAACATTGATACTCTGAAAGATCCCCAACCCAATCTTTACCAAATCTGATCCAAACTCTGATGTTTTTTTTTTTGCAACTGTTTGTTTGCTGATAGTCTTTGGCCAGCATATGATGAAAAGGGTTTTGACTGATTTTCTTGTTTTTATTTGGTTTTTGAGTGTTTTTGAGTGATTTTTGAATGCTAAATGACAGAAACTGCTGATACAAAATAGAATAATGCACAACACACAAAGAAGAACAAATAAGAGGACTTTCTTTCACTTAAATGGCCGATGTACATACCAAAGAAGCAAAACTCTGCAAAAAAATCGCGATTATACCCAATTAATCGATGATCGTGGGCCTGGTCGATCAATTCCTTGAAAAAATCGCTATTTTTCCGGTCAACGCAGTCAACAATTTTATCGGGTGTAATCCTGAAAAAATTGGAACAATCACGCGCAAGTAGTCGGGGAAAAATTGCCAGCGCAGAACAAAAAACCCACGAAAACCCTAAACGGTGCGGAAAGTTAAAAAAACGGTGAAATTTTTTTATAAATATGTTGCGTGAAGGGTTTCAGAGGCAGAATGTGGAACAACAGGAGCCATTGATGGGAAGAAGAGCTCAACAGGAAGAAGAGCCAAGGCGCATGCCATTGCCAGGTTTTTTTTTACCAAAATAGCTCAGGTTCTTTTTTACAAAGATTCATATAAATTTCGATGCCATTTTTTAAGTGCATGAATACCGTTTGGATATACATAGAAAATTATGTCACAGAAAATTATACATTTTTTAAAGTAATAATCTGATTTATTACAGAAAATTATACACAGAAAATTCATTGTCTATAATAAATTATATACACAGCAAATTTAAATCACATGAATACTGTTAGGATATTATATTTTTCTGTGTATATAATTTATCATAGACAAATTAAATTTTCCGTGTATAATTTTCTGTAAAAAATCATATTATCTTTCTATAAGGAAATGCCATAAAATATTTTTAAAAAGTAGTTTTTGATTATTTTTCTGCAATTTTTTATGTTTTTTTGGAAATCCGATTTTTTCCCGATTTTATACTTTTGTTTTGCTGATTAATTCTCCAAATGATTATTGCTTCCATGGTAGATACCATTAGCTGAGCATATAGGTCTAATACAAATTTCCAGCTGATTGAATATGAAGATCAGCTTTAATATTAGCTAAAAACCCCAAATACAACCTAGGGTTTGATGCCCTTATTTCCAAGATGGAACGGCTGGTTGAGATAATGCTGGAAATGAGTTGTAGTCACCTCTAGAAGCTCTGATCTGCAATTAGTTGAAGAGGATCTACCCTCAAGCTGATAAATCTGCAATTAGAACCCCAAATAATGCTGCCAACTACATACTAAACTGGATAATGCTGAAACCTGTCACCAAGAGAGATGGGTCTTCGTCCAAATCTCCAAATTCTCCCAGAAGTTTGCATTCCTTGAAGCTCCAAGTTGTTCAGACCCTCAAGTTTGTTGTTTCTCTCCAAAATGAAATCATAAGAATGAATCCAAATGATAGACAAAATGCCTTTTTATCCTCTCCAAGAAAGTTTGATCCATTTTGGGGTTACTATTCGGCCTAAAAATCATAAAATAACATTGAGGGTCTAATTCCTCATTGTGAACTTGGCCCCCTTTTAAAAACAACTTCAGTTACTAGTATGGGGGGGAACGTTTCACTATTACTCTTATGTTTCTCTGGTACTATTCACTTTTTACTATTCCCTTAAGGCCAACTTTAATATTTTTATTTTAATCATGGATTCAACCCCAAAACTCCAATTTGAAAAGGCCCGTAAAGCTCCCTGTTGAGCTCCACAACCCCCGGTTGGGTCCCCAAACCACACTACTGACCTACGGGACCCTAATAGTAGGCCAACCTATGCTAAAGTTTGAGAAGCCTAAGGAAGGGACGTTACATACTCCATTGTTGCTAGATTCTTTCCCAAGGTAAATATTGTGTTAAGTTTGTTTTATGTTTGCATGCTGTTGCATGTGTGATGTATCTTTCTAAGATTGTTTAAATCCTGGCCTATTCACATTCTCTCCTCTCAAGATTAGTGTAGGAAGTTGTTCCATTTTATCTAGCTTCCCTTCAAGTTTTCGCAGACGTAGTTGCAACCCCATATACCAATATGCTCCATAAAATTTTACGTCGAAAGCAGATCATACTCACTTATGGATGCAAAAACATCTGACAATAAAAACTAGAAGCATTTAATTTGACATGTTTGTGATACTAAAAGCAAAAAAAGCAAATTAAAACATTTTATTACAATATCTTATTATAATAAATTATACTCACATATGGATGCAAAACATCTGTCAATAAAACTAGAAGCATTTAATTTGACATGTTTTGTGATACTAAAAGAAAAAAAAAGCGAAAAAAACATTTTATTACAAAATAATAATAATATAATAAATTTTTAAGTGGAATAATAAACAAATATGATATCTTTCGGCATATCTTTAGCTATATTCCTCTAAAGATATGTATGCTTAGTGTATTTTTACCAAGTGAAAGTTATGATTACATGTTAAGGCATGCCTTGCTGTATTGAGCAGACATTTCAAACAAATCAATCAAATGTCAAAGATGGTTTGAATCATTCCATTCTTTGTTCTGCACATTGTCTGCATTCATCAAGCAACAGATCAGCAGATGAGCAGGGGCATTAATTGTTTGGCAACAGTTATCAGAAATCAGCAACAGTAATGCACAAGAGCAGCAGAATTTTCTATCATAACAGCAGCAGTGATTTTCATTACTGAAGAGATTTTACTATTTTTGGCAGCCTACAGTAGGGTTTATGACATCAATTTTTGTCATACCAGCAGAGATCACCCATCATCACATTTGATTTAAGCAATTTCCATCCTTTTTTAGTGATTTTCTTATCAATTCTTTGTAAAAGCCAACTGTATTTTGGCAAGGTTTTAACTTCATAAACAAGAGTTAAATATAGAAATTCAGATTTTCAAACACATTCAGACAGTGCCTAGGATTTTTGGGTGGTTAATTTTCAGATCTTGAGTTAGATCAAACCTTTGGTTGCACTCCTTTACAAGATTGCCCCAAATATAGTCATACATCAGCAACGGTGCTTAGGGTTCATGGGCGAGGTTTTCTACATTGTGCAGGGTTTCATGAGCACCAAAATTCAGATTTTCAGATCACAGAGATTTCTCATCACCAAAACATGGTTTTTTCAAGTGTGTCTAGGGTTTCAAAGATGATTTTCAGTCATAATAAAGAATACTGCCTCTACTCCATTCTTCCAGACCACTATGATTTTATTTATGACAATTTCACCATTAAGTGATCCATTTCCAGAGCTGGTTAGGGTTTTCTCATTGTTTCTGGAAGCCTTCAACTGATCAAAAACAAGTTATCAACAAACATGACATCATCAGGTTGGCATGTTTGGAGAGCAGTATATTCATGTGTACTAGGGTTTCCAACAACTAAGGTTGCAGTTTGAGTTGGGGTTTGCAGAAGAAATCAACAACGAAGGGTAATCAGATTGACACCACCAAAATTTACTTGCAAGAGTTTCAAAGTTTTTTCAAAGGATTTGCAATGTTCCAAACCAAAAAGTCCTATAAAAATCATAGCCAAAAGCCAATTGTCAAGAGACAAGCAATTTTGATAAGTCTATTTTTATGGCTATTTATGGATTAGCTATTTTTAGATGAACTTATAGAAGATCTATTGTTATCTGATAATTATCCTCATCAAGAATCTACTTAAAGATTTACTACATTGGGGTTTACTATTTTTATTTATTTTTCAAGTCTCGTAATTGTAGTGTTATAAATTGTCACCGGGCCAATTTACACCTCATGTTTGTGCCCCTACTTTAACGTATCTTACCCTCATCTCCTATTTAGGTCCAATTTGTGCTCAATCTCTAGTTCTGATACCTTGTGCACATACTGATGGATTTCCTGGAGGGGTGTCCTCCCTAGGGCTTAATGGTGGTCCCTTGGTGAGGAGGACCAAGGCGCCCATGCCTTGGTCCCTCTTAGTTGGGACCTATTATGAAAGGGTCCTATCTCTCCAACAGGAATTCAATTTTGTGGCTCCGCATGATTGTTGGAGATCGGCCTGATTGTTAAATGACCTAGATAGCCATAAATAAGGACATTAATCAATTCATTTCAATCCTAAGACTCCAAGCAATCAATTCCAGCATCCGTGAAACATTCATCATCAAGTATTTTCAAAGATCTTCAAAGCTGCATATTCTTCAATCAATCATTGTGGAGCAAAATTACATCATTCATATACAAGCATGTGTGTGTGATTAGGGTTTTGTTATGTTCATGCCATTTCATACAACATATGTGATTACATTAAAGTAGCAAAGCATCATCACCAACAAATGCAGATCTGAGGTATATATTTCCAGTATTTATTTCAATATTTGCATTATTTCATTTAAGGTTAAAACTTAATTCCTAAACCGGGGTTAGACTTAGACAAACCCCTATTCCCAACAATTTCCCCTTCCTTTCTATGTGCAAGAGACAAGTACAGAGCTGTCATTTTTAGGATTGGCCTTATTCGCAGAAACGAACAAGTTCCCTTTTGGACAGCAAAAATTTCAGAGGACCAAAGTGACGAGCATTTTTGTCCTCACAATTTAGGTCGATCTTCTGGGAACATATCCGAACATTCAAATATTTCTCAGATCCAGGTTCGTGGCTCCTTTTGATAGTTGCAGCTCACTATTTATGCATAATCTCTTCAATTTCAGCACAATTACCCACATTTACCCTAATTTCAAAATCTTCAAGGGAAAGAAGAGGCACATCTAAAACCCCTAGAATCTGATCAAAATCTAGATAGATCAAGACTAGATCTATCAAATTCTATCTTTCCCTAATGTAATTGGTCCTTAAGCAAAATTAGTGGTTTTATTACCCCTAGTGGTGGGAACCCTAATTTTCAAAACATTATAATAATCCTTCATAAATAAGTGTTATTTGCACTTAAAAATTCATTCAATGCTTATATGTTTACTCAAGTTGCCATTGTGAAGTGTTATATGTTTGTGTTATTATGTTTTTATAAGTCGAATATTGCTTAGCAAGTGTTAAGTTGGTTACTGTAGCTTTGAATACAACTACTATGTTTAGTTCATAATATATAATATATGTGTAGAAGTGAATTGCGATGTTTTTACTATTAATTGTTGGCTTTGTATTGTAGGTCTCAGTGAAGCGGGTTTAGTGGCTTTGTATGTCAGTCCCCTCGTCTAATTTACTGATTCTTTTTTGTAAATTTTAACTAATCCTAACCTTACATATACTTGCATTGCCCAATTTCTACTTTAGTTGAAAAACATAAGAATGGTTGTTGATGTAGAGTTTACTTTTAATCAAAGAAGCATAAAAACCTCTCACCTGGAGCAAAAGTGTTGAATTGTGTTGTCCCTTGGATTGAGAACCAAAAAGATAGATTTTACTTACTTGAAGTCTATTGGTATTGCAGACTTAAAAGTATACGATCAATTATGTTTGTTCTACATGAACCACCCAAAAAAACACCATACAAATTATATATATCTAATACATTTTGTTAAAATTACGTTAGTTTTTGTTATAGGGAGCTTCTCCTTCTAATTTGAAAAACAGTTCTACTACACACATTGTTATGTTGTGTCTCGCACTAAAAGGTGATTATTAAAACACTAAGCGGTAAGATAGAGCTAGCAAGGGCTATCAAGATTAATATGTCATTAAGCTGTAAGCAAGGGCTATAAGTAACAACAATGTATTGAGAAATACTACGCTACCTAATACACAAAGCACAAAATATCCACAATATCAACCCAAGTACCAAATGAAATAGGTTAGTATTAGGAATACTTACATTGGGTTGACTTAACAACACATTAATCTGCCCATTGGCTTGCAGCACTTTGTGAGAGATGGTTGTAGGTGAAGTTGTGATGGATAAAAGAAAACCAAAGTTGGGCACTCCAGAGACTTCGAAACCTCATAAATTCCTCTTAAAACCTAAATCCTCTTCTTCTTAAGGTAGACATGTTTGTACAAGAAGAGTGAATGATGTGTTTTTCTTCTTTTAAAAATGACAAAGCAAAAACCTATAAATATGAATTAGAACCCTAGAAACAAATCTTAGTTTTAACCAATGTCATTAGCCCAAATTATAATGTCAACTAAAACAGGGATACCTATTCTACCTTAAGTTTCTAGGACAAGGGTACCAATTTTTCGAGCCATTTTTGGGGACAGCTAGGGAACAACTATGTAAAATTGTTGGTGTAAATTATGTCTCATAATTACATTTAACTTAATGAGACTTAGACAAATGCATTTCATAGTAGTTTGCATATTAGACACTTAGGGAAGTGTGCGCATAGGGAAGTTGCTTGTAAGAAAAATTCCACCTTTTGTGGTCTTATCTTGTTACATTCCACCTTAAGTGGGTGATCCACCTCCTATGGAATAATTTATTATTCTCCAACCTAACCTTGTTTCTCATTGGGCCACATGTCATGATTGTGTGCTCACATATCCATATGGCCTTTCCTTTATAAGCAAGCTCATTTACATTGTATGGAATAATCCAGTTGATGGTATTTTGTATCTTGATTAGAATACAATTTATTCTTATCAATATTTTGTCTCTCTTGTTGTGCTATTCATTGAGCTCTTTATCTTGGCTATATTTGACAAATTCTTACAAAAATAAATAGGGAAATTTTAAATATTCATATGAAAACATGGATAAAGTGTGCATGTATACATTATAGAACCTTAAAATATAACATTTTTGTTAAATAACCTAAAGTGAGAATTCACAAGTCAAGCCTTCCCCAACGTCCAAGTTTCCTAGACGGGTCAATCAGGCCAAAGGACACTTCCTCCGGTAAGCTTGGGTGCTACAAAATGTCATCATCTAGGCAAATTGTGTCAGTTAAAATAGACACATCGCTGGCCAGAACTGATGATGTCAGCTCCATGCAGTTCAAAAGGAAAATGTGGATCAGAAGGAGAACAAAGAAGTCAGGAAGACAAATATGTTGATATTAAGGTAATAGCCAAAAGGATAGCTGATGATGCATCTCACAAAGTACCACAAGCCAGCCTTTAAAATTTAAATAGGTCAAGCTAAACCATTTTTCTTCATAAAAATTTCAGCAGTCTGCTGCTGGTTCAAACCAGAATCCAGCCTAGTGGTTCTGATCCCTAAAGATCCAGACATATTTCCTAGGGCAATTTGACCCAGGAACTGAACCAGAATCAAGCAAATTTGGATGCCAGGGATAGAGTGGATGGCAGGAAGATGGAGGAGGTTTCTAAAGAATCTAGTAATGTAGATGCCTTCTGCTGTCAACTCTACTCCAAAAATGGATTTTTCATAAAAAAATAAAGGAATCTGTTTATTATTTTAAATATCTTACTAATTTGGCACTAACACTTTGGCATTAGCAAAGGCATATAAAAGTGCTCATGAGAATATTCATGAAGTAAGCTAAAACATATGTTAATAGACTGTAGCTGCTAATATTAAGCTGTTCAGAAATGTTTCAAGGAATCAGAATTGTCAAGGATCTAGAATTTCACCATATCTCTGTAGAGAATAAAATAAACCAAATGATGTCTAGACTAAGTTCTGCAGCCAGCAATACTGCATAAGTACGCCCCAAAATCTGACTGCCACTCTCAATGGCTATCAAAGCAAATAAAGCCACCACCAAGTTAATTAACAGAATGCCTGTATAGAATGCACCAAGAGACCCAACCAAAGCGCATGCAATCTGAAAAACAACAGATATACATTATGAAAATTATAACAAAGATAAATTCCAGCAGCACATGTATAACTACTAAAAATGAAACAAAGTTCATTTCTGGCAGAGTTAAAGCTTCAAGAAGCACACATAAAATCAATAACAAATATGAACTAGAGATTGTTTTAACAAAGAGAACCATAGGAAATGAAAAAATATGATAGAAACTCTTTAAACTTTCAATTCTAATAAAGTCAACATGCATAGATACATAAAATAGAAATGTTAAGATACCATGAATCTGTAGTTCACACACCTGTAGTCTAGAAAATCCTATTATGAAAATCTTAATGACAACATTGAAAAGCAGCCCCATGTGGCAGACAAAGTCCAAATTCCCTCTGCTTGGCATTACTAGTACAAAGGAAAAATACTTGAAGCTATCTAGAAGAACATCAATTGAAAGTGATGCTTCTTAGGAAACAGCACAAATGATAAGTTTGGAGATTTGAATCCAGGGTCGCTTTGGCTAAGCAACTAGCTATTTTTTTCTCCAAGCTTATTGAGGTCGATAAGGAAAAGTAGTCAATCAATGTATAGAATAAAATATCTTCTTTAATTTATCAGTTGCATTGCATTCTCAAAGATAACTTCCACTTCTTTCAATGTTTAGACATTAAAGTAGATTTGTCTGTGCTTCAACTAATGAAGTCATTTAAACAAAGCTAGCTATAATGATTGAAGACTTTTGGAAAAGTGATTAAAAGGCTTATTTATAACTGTTAAAGAATAAGCATAATGCACTAAAAGGTCCACTAATCTGCTACTTGTTTGCATCAAAAGGTCCACTAATCTGCTACTTGTTTGCATTAAAAGGTCCATGAATAGCTTCGATCTATTCTAATGCACTTCTTCACATCTTTGAACACCAGTAATTACAAAAAAAAAAAAGAATTTATATCTAAAATACCCAAATAAGATTAGAAATTTTACATGGAATAATTCTCATAGTTGTCAAGCTCCAAGCACAATCTGTTGCACACATGGGTGCTACTCAAAGGTGAACTGAGTGAAATCAGAGAATTCTTAACAATTAATTCAATACTCAAGCCACCCAAAACATTCAGAAATTTATCCACATCTAGCCTCAATCCACGGCTCCAGCACTCACTTATAGCTAAATCAAATAAAATCCAAATGAAATCTCAAATTAAATAAAAATTTATCAACACGTGAGAAAGAAATATTAGAATCTTATCCGTAACTGGCATGCTTTATCTTTTTTTTTAATGACACGTGTAAGAACGGAAAGATGGTGCCACTGTAGAATTACACCTCTAGACATAATTACATCTTCGGCTATTTAATATTTTTAAAATTGTTTTTTGTTAACAATTAACATGCCCATGCCATTAGACTCCACCCTCTGCTGCCACCTACAATTAAAATCATCCCAAACTAGATGCAAATTTCTTCTTGAAACCCTCGTCCAACACATGGAAATTCGAATCAAGGCAACCATGTGCAATTATAGAAGTGATATAATGGCAGCAATTGGAAACAAACTGTTTCAAACTTACCATGCAAAACTTGTATTATTAAACTAAAACATTAAAAGAAAATAGTAATTATAGATGGGCATCAACTTTAATCAAGGGAGTTTTTATTGACGGACATTCTTCAATCCATTATGTAAGTATAGTATGCCTCTCGGCATAAAAAGGCTAAAAAGTACCCCCGTACCAAAACTGTGTCCCATTATCCCATGTCATCCCCTTCCCCAAAACTTGGGGGAGCACAAGTTTTATCAGTATTGTCCCCTTTCAAGTAGTCCAGAACTATTACACAGGTAATTGGTAAATAATTGAATGATATTAACAGAGATCAATAGATCTTTATATACAAGAAGAAAGACGATGTTTCCTTAGGAAACGATCATGAAGAATAGAAACATTTTATTCTAGCTAATAGCTAACTAAGTATTTACAGAATATTACAGTAGATATCCATTAACAATAAATAGAAACTATCTATTATCGTTAATCTATCCACTACACCAAGCTGTCCTTTGAATTTGACAAACTTATCTAGACCAAGTGGCTTGGTGAGAATGTCTGCAGTCTGATCCGCTATAGGAACATACTGCAAGTCTATGATTCTGTCTTCAACCAGCTGCCGTATGTAATGACAATGAACATCTACATGCTTGGTTTGTTCATGGAAGACTGGATTCCGTGCTAACTTGATAACACCATCATTATCAACAAACAAGGTGGTTGGTCCTGCTAGTGACATCTGCATATCCCCAAGCATCCGACGAAGCCAAACAGCTTCACAACCTACCTTAACTACCCCTCTGTATTCGGCCTCTATAGAGGAGAGAGAAACAGCTTGCTGCTTCTTACTGGTCCATGTGACAGCACCGGATCCCAAACTAAACACATATCCAGAAGTTGACTTTTTATTGTCGAGAGTTGGCCCAATCTGAATCTGTGAATCCACGGAGTCTAGGATTAGAATTCCGAGAGTAGAGAATTACACAATCAGTAGTGCCCTTCACATAACGAAGCACACGCTTTGCGGCTATCCAATGATCAGCCTTGGGAGCTGTCATAAAGCGTGAAATGTAGCTGACTGTGAAGCTGATATCAAGTCTAGTAGCAGAGAGGTAGATGAGACTACCTATTAGTTGCCTGTATGTAGTATCATCAACCGGAGGAGAATCAGACTGGGCTGATAACTTCAGACCTTTCTCCATAGGTGTAGATGCAGTCTTGCAATCCTGCATACGAAACTTGTCTAATAGAGCCCTAGCATATTTAGACTAAGAAATGAATATACCAAAAGACTACTGCCAAACCTCAACACCTAGGCCATAATGCATGAGTCCAAGGTCAGTCATGTCAAAAGACTGGCATAAACTATGTTTGATTCCCTGAATCAAAGATGCCGAACTGTCGGTGATGATCAAATCGTCCACATAAATGACCAGAAGGATGATATCACTGTCAGTAGTTTTGATGTACAAGTTTGAGTCTGAAGAACTCCTCTTGAAGCTTTGATCACTGAGGCACTTATCAGTTTTCATGTACCATGCCCTAGGGGCCTGCTTCAAACCATAGAGAGCTTTCACCAGTCTGAGAACCTGGTGTTCTTTACCTGCAACCTTGAAACCTGGAGGCTGCGTCATGTAGACCTCTTCTTGTAGGTCACCATTGAGGAAAGCACTCTTGACATCCATCTGATGGACCTTCCAGCCAAACTATGCTGCCATGGCTAGGACTAATCTGATAGTGCTCATCTTTGTGGTAGGAGCAAAGATCTCCTCATAATCAATGCCCTGACGCTGAGAAAATCCCTTTGCAACTAAATGAGCTTTGTACTTATCCAAAGTAGCATCAGACTTGTATTTGATTTTGTATTTGATTTTGTAGACCCATTTGCAACCAATGGGTTTCTTCCCTAGTGGAAGATCAGAAAGCTCCCAGGTGTGATTCTTCAACAAGCTTTGGTGTTTAGATTGCATAGCCTATTCCCACTCTGGAATACCTTTGGCCTCGGAGTATGTCTGAGGTTCAAACACACTATGAATGTTGGCCATGAGAGCAAAATTAACTATCCCTGCAGGTTTGCTCTTTTTGTGAGCAGTTCTCCCATCGATGAGTTCATCATCTCAAAGATCAACAAGTGTCTTGGCCCACCATTTAGGCCGGAGAGGAGGACCAACATTAGCATCAAGAGATGCTCTATGATCAGGTTCCTCATCAAAAGAATCCGGATCAAAATCAGGTGAAGCATCTGCAAATCTGGGTGATCCGGCAAGAGAAGCCGGAGGTGTATGAACAGGAATCACCAGGATAACTGGAGCTACTAGAGCTGCAGGAGCCCTCCCATCAGGTGGACCTAAGGGAAGTCTAACTCCCAAATCATGAGCCTTCATAGGCTGGTCTGCTGAATCAGGAACAAGAGAGAGGCATGAAGGGTCCTTGTTGCTCAACAAAAACTACATCACGACTATACGAGAGACGAGATGTCTCAATTTCGATCAAGCGGTAGCCTTTGTGAAGACTACTGTATCCAATAAGCATAAGTTTTTGGCTCTTGGCATCCAACTTGGTGCGTGAAGCATCAGGGATCCAAACATAAGCAAGGGAGCCGAAAACCTTCAAATGACTGATTTTGGGCTTGCGACCTTACCAAGCCTCTTTCGGAGTCTTGCCTTTGACCGCCATAGTGGGTGACCGGTTCAACAGGTAGACTACAGAGTTAACTGCTTCTGGCCAAAACTGCTTCGGAACATGTCTATGGTTGAGCATGGATCTAGCCATCTCAGTGATTGTTCTGTTGGGGTCTGTGGGGTGTGGTTAACTGGCGCTTAATGCCATGAATATCACAGAAGCTAGAGAATTCATTAGAACAAAATTTCCCCCCATTATTTGATCTAAGAGCAATAATAGATTTCCCAGACTCTTTATCAACTAGAGATTTAAACTTCTAAAATACAGTAAACACTTCTGATTTCTTTGCAAGAAAATAGACCCATATTTTTTTACTAAAATCATCAACAAACAACAGAAAATACCTGGACCCAAACCAGAAGGAGTAGCCATAGGGCCGCAGATATCAACATGAACAAGCTGAAGTCCCTGAGAAGCCCGCCATGAATCACCACTTTTGAAGGGTGTGCGATGTTGCTTCCCAGCCTGGCATGCATCACAAACTCCAAGCTGTTGAGTCTAAATCTCTGGCAATCCGAGGACAACTGCATCCCGATCAAGCTGAGCAAGATAGTGCACATTTAAGTGCCCATATCGCTGATGCAAAAGTGTACTGAGAGAAGACTGCCGAGCAGCCATAGCTAGGTCTTGAGAAACACCAGAATCTGCAAGTTTGAAAAGACCATGATCCTCAAGACCAATTGCAACAACTGACTGAGTCTCCCGATCAGTAATAGTGCACTAATGTGAACTAAAGGTGACATCCAACCGTGGAGAGTGTCGCAGCATCTGACTGACTGAGAGTAGATTGAGTTCCATCCCTGGAACGTGGAAGACATCGAGGAAAATGAGATTCCTCCCAACAGACTGAATCTAAATGTTGCCTTTGTCAACAACCGTGTATTTTTCCCCGCCACCAAATATAACAAAATCTAAATAAGGTTGGTAGTTAGTGAACCGGTCTCGACGGTGGGTGAAATGATGAGAGGCACCTGAATCAATATACCAGGCAGACGATTTGACATGATCTACGGGTCTTTTAGCCATGAAGGCGTAAAAGGCAGATTTTGTTTGCTCAGTGTGCTCTGCACTGTTTGCTTTGGGCTGCGAACTAGATTGCTTAGCTTGGGCAACTAAGCGCTTCCGATATTCAACCTTCATGTGACCATACTTGTGACAGTAGTTGCATTGAATGTTCTTTTTCTTGGAGCCTTCTAATGCAAGAGCAGAGGGTTTCTGCTAAGAATGAGACTTGCCCTTATCCTTGTGAAAAGATTTAGCAACAAAGGCTTGTTCTGTGGAGGTGGAGCTGGAACTGCTACCAAACTGCTGTGTCCACCGATCTTGCTGAAGCAGAAGTGTGCAGAGATCTATGAACTTCAGATCAACACCAGTAGAAGTGATGTTGAGAGTTTCGATAAAATGCGCGTAGGACTTGGGTAAACTTTTAAGGGTGATTACCACAATGTCCTCTTCCTCCATCTTGCATCCAATGGCAAGCAACTGATCATGGGTTTTCTGAATCCTATTCAAGTGATCCTAGAGAGATTTCCGCTCACCCATGACAATAGAAAACACAGTGTTCTTGAGAAAGAAGGCCATGCCTTTATCAGAAGTCTCATGTAGGGTTTTGAGATGCGCCCATATCTCGGCAGCTATTTTGCCGGATGGAATCTGAGGGAGCTGATCATCAGCTACGGATAATTTGAGAAGCATCACTACCTCCCGATTATGTTGGTCATATGCAACCTAATCAGGACCAACTATAGTCAAACGCTGAGTAGTACCCAGAACCACCGGATCGCTGCCGCGATATTCGAAGATGGTTAGCATCCATTGCTTCCACGTGCTATAGTTCCGACCATTAAACTTTTGATTTCCCTCGAGCAAAATATTCGTCAGAGATGCCATGGCACGAATGTCTGTGAAAAACGTGAAAAACTAAGAAGGCACGTACTTCGAGGCAAAATGTCAAAGGACCCAAAAAAAATGAAGAGGCACCTAAAAGAGAGCTTGAAAAACCCAGAAAGAATATGTTGTCGGAATCTGGATCCGCTGGCTCGAAAATCGAGGCACCCAGCAAAAACGAACGATAGCCCAGTTGATCTCTCAAAAAGCCCACCATGAATCTGTGCTCAGAAAAAAAATTCGACTGAATCTGGAGGGTCAAAACCCTAGCCGAAAGTCTGAAAACGCGGGTTTGACCAAGTTGCAGGTTGCAAAAAAAAAATGGCGGGTTTGTATTGCGCTGAAAAATGCCGAAAACCCTCGCCAGACAAACGCGCGAGTTTGCCGCGGCAAGCAGAAGACATGGGCGGGCCAAAAAAAAAAGACAGGCGGGCTCGAAAAAGAGACACGCAATCTCGAAAAAGAGACATGCATAGATGGCCATCACGCACACACAGAGCTCAAAATCATGAGTAGAAATGTCGAGGAAGGGCACAGAATCGCAAAACAAAAATCGCAATTGTTGCAGTCGAAATTCGTTGAGACAGACCACCAAAACCCTGCAAAAAATCCAATGCGGGTTGAGGAATAAATCCTCAAAAACAAACCCACGATGCAGGCAGAAAACACAAAAGCCCTTAGGATAGACTAAAAAATTCGAAAAAATTCCACTTAATGAAAAAAATTTGAATTTTTATCCTATGGCTCTGATACCATATTACACAGGTAATTGGTAAATAATTGAATGATACTAATAGAGATCAATAGATCTTTATATACAAGAAGAAAGACGATGTTTCCTTAGGAAACAATCGTGAAGAATAGAAACATTCTATTTTAGCTAACAGCTAACTAAGTATTTACAGAATATTACAGTAGATAACCATTAACAATAAATAGAAACTATCTATTATCGTAATAGGAACGACTAATTAACCTACTTAATTTTCGTAGGCTAATGTCAAGTAAAACGGAATAATTTAATTTAATTATTCAAACAAGTATATTTTATGTGTAATAATATTTAATAAATTTACTAAAGTATTATAAGTGACTTAAGTGAAATTTTTTAAGGAAATTAATAAATTCACTTTATTTCCCAGATTTAAATGAATTATTAAATGAGTGAGAATTCAAAAAGCTTTATAAGAAATTTCCTAGGTGGAATATAAAAGTACATTTTGAGGTTCATTTTAACATGCTTGGATTATTTCTCATATTTGGATTCTAAGAGCCTCTTCAAGAGCCAAACTCTAGGACAGAAACCCTTGGGTAATCGATTTTGCTAGTGAAACTATCCACCCTAGCTAGTTATAGGTAGAATCATTCAGGTTTCGCATTTGAACTTCAATGATTGTGATTTGAAATTTGTGAAGTCTTTTTGTTAAAGACAAATTTCATATCTTCAGATGTGATAGAATGAATTTATTCCTCTCTTGGTGAACAATGTAGTGTCCCCTTTTATTAATGTAAATGGAATTAATTATAATTGTCATCATATTGCAGTCTATATTAATATTACTATTAAATTCTACATAAGAATATCATCAGACTTAGAGCCACTGTTGACTTACTATAAATAGTAAGTATCTGGAAACCCTGTCAAAACACCACCGATTGGCCTGAAAAAAAAATTGCTTGGGCCAAATCCCTCATTGATCCCTACAAAATCCTGGTTAGCCCTCAAGATCAAGGCAAAAAGGGCTAACAATGCATCATCTATTAATTGGCTAAAATTACAAACTACAACACACTAACTATTACAACCCCTACCAAAACAACCCACATAAAAGTCTCTTTGAAGCACAACTGCAACCCCTAAATGTGATTGCCACTAGACACTTGTAAACGCACAGCCTGCAAGCCTCTATCCCCCTGATTTATCAACCTGGAAGATCACTCCTTCAATGGTTTCTCAGCCTTTGAAGAAGAAGAACAAAACCTTGTTGAAATGATAAGATAGAATGAATGAAATTGGAGCCAAAACAATACTTAAACCCCAGAATAATTTTGAATTCAAACTTGGCACCCAAATCCAATGCCCAAGAGGGAAAAATGTTTGTAATTCAAATTTAGAACATTCACTTGCCATTTGTCAACCACCTTTCAACATTACATTCCAAAATCCATTTCTCTCTTAATTTAACAACTTCTATTTCCCTTCACAAACTAAACTTTCTATTTCCAAACTCATGCCCCATTTTTTATTATTAGTAACAATTCAAATTAATTTCCATTTATTCAGATTTGACGAATTCCTTTTGGCAATTAGACTTTCCCAGTTTATTTGAAGGTTGTGATTGACTATTTTAGATATTTGGGCTTACTATAAATAGTAAGTTGTTAAATTTAGAAAGGGGACATGACAAATCCTCCCTTCCCAAAATTGCTTATCCTCAAGCAATTGTAAACATGATGGTCCAAGGTCCTGATGCTAAAATAATCAATCATGTCACACTGCATAGGGAATCTAGATCACATACTTGTGAGAAGTTGCATCTTCCTTTCAAGCATTTCACAAAAACTCTAAGAGGTGCACCAATGTTGAATGACTTGCTTGTGACTTCTTTCAATGCATTAGCAAATTTTCCATTCTATCATTTTCCAATTTCCTTCTTTCAAAACCTTATCTCTCCTAGCTCAACTCTCAAACCATATAATTGCACAAGCATAGAGAAACTTGTACCAAAAACTCCTTGTACATTTGATGATGTTCTGCATCTGAGTTTTTCTACTAGTAAGACTCTTATTATAGCCACTGCATCCACTACTACAGCTAATGCACTTTTTGGAAATAATTCTTTTTTTCTCTTTCATTATACTGAAATATAAATGACAAAAATGCACAACAGTGGCTTCATACATTAGCCCATTATGTGGATCATCATTTTTATTATGCAACAATAACATTCGTCCTCTACAATCATACATCAGTAAATATTTGACATTCTTAAAATATTAAGTGCCTTGATCTTCCCTCCATATCCTTATCTTCTTCTTGGGTTTAGGTAAAAGATGCTATATATGGAAATTGGACTCACCTTCCTTTCTATGACTATCATCTTGAAAACTTTGCCAAAACTGATCATAGAAATCTCTATACACATCATCCTCTTCCCTGCGATCTTCTCCAATATAGGATCTCCTTCCAATCAAAGGTATAGTAGTTGGATCATTTATCAATAACAAATACAATCTTCTAGCCTCATGACGTAAGGAGACATTCTCCAAATTGAACATTCTATAGCTATTCAGAGTTACCATGATCAGCAATACATCCATAATGCAATAATTGCAATAATGAGCAATGTGAGTAGAAAACCATGATGTATGCCTTATATGTTGGGTGAGCAACCATAAAAGGGCTACAAAATCTCCATGAGTGGCCAAAATCTGAAAATCCTTCTTTCCCATATCAAAAATTTCCATTGGAAAATAAGTTGTGACCCTCATGAATGAGTACACATCAATTCCTAGGCAAATATGCAAGAGTGCAATAAGCCATCACGTGTCATATTGGGCATCTCCTTGGATTTCTTCCACATGATCACATAAGGTAGCAAGTGTTAAGGAGAAATATTCAATGCAACCCATAAAAAGAAAAACCATTTCCCACAATTGTGAACTTCTTGTACTCAATTTGGATGAAGCCATACCTTGGAATAAATGAAGCCCAGTCGCTTCCTCTTGAATTATCCTATCCTTCCACAAGTGAATGTGAGAAATCTGAAATGTAAATAAGATATGAGGTGGTCACCTTCTCATATTTGGGGATTTTTCTTTGTATTCCATTCATCTGCATAAGTACTCCTTTCTTTGTCATGTTGGTGATCGGTGCTATGACATAAGGGAATCCCTGTACAAAAATCACCACTTTGACACAAGTATCAATGGTGATAAACCACAAGAGCGTTGAGAACTCCCCATCAGTAGCCACAAAATAGAAAATATTCCTTCCCCAAACTGAGATGCCCGATATACCATAGATTGCAATACTTATGAATGGATGCAAATGAGCATTAGAGGCATCATTCTCACAAGTGAGTTTTTGATACAAACTTTCCAACTTCATGTCATATTGGAATCCTATTTTTAGAGGCATCATTCTCACAAGTGAGTTTTTGATACAAACTTTTCAACTTCATGGCATATTGGAATTCTATTTTTGGTGGTGGTAAAGTTTTGAAGATTTCTCTATGCTTATTTGAAAGCATCTGAAAATCAAAATAAGGATTGCAATGCTTATCACACCCTGAAATGCTATGCATGTTCTCCAAAACTAAGCAACTTGATGCCCCAAGAACTTGTAGCATCAAACACTTTAAAGTGACTATCTCCACATTGAAATCACTCATAAGCTTGTCTTCATTTGTTGTACTTGGCTCCAAAAAATGATCCATGGGTTGTAAACATTATCCTTCACAACATGGTTCGAGTGCCAAATAACCCATAGAGACTTTCTTTCAATATATATGAGAAAATTGGGAAACTTCTTAGCAACAATAAATCCTCCATTTGTTCTGATCCTCATTACATCACTTGGACTCCATTTGCAACAATAACCTTGAATTGGTACTATTGAATCCACATTCCCATATTTACAAAATGTATCTCTTACTCTAATATTTCCTTTAGCATGCACCCTTTTATGACAAGATCTTTGTATTGGCATAAAGAAAAGCGATAAATCTGAAAATTGGAATTTCTCTCCATACCTTAATTTTTCAACAAGGAATTCATTCTCTTTTTCCAAACTCAAAGTTGAGGAGACACCAACATACTTCCACTATTCTTTTATGATACAACTGGAAATTGATAGTCCAGAGCTATGAAATGGTTTCATAAATACAGTATTCAACCCATCAAAATTTGCATTCTTTATTTGTCTTATTTTCACACCTAGATCCCACATTAGTATGTATAAACAACTTTGAGCCTTTGGAATATGATCTATCTCTTTGGCATTCTCTTCATCACGATAAAATTTTTGTGGTAACATAGAGAGTGAACTGCTGCAATGATGAACACCAAAATCAAACCACTTATCATACTTGTGGATAGTAACTCCATAGCTATCCCAAATCACTTGTGCCTCTTGAGAAAGATGCTCAACAAACATTTGTGCCTCTTGAGGAAGATGCTCAACAATATGACATCGATCATCACTCACATGAAGCCCTTGCTCAAAATCATCCTTCATGCATGCATTGTGCTCAAAATTCAAAACATCATCATAAATACTCCTTTTATCTAAAAATACACAAGTAACACCATCGGATTTATCAATCTTAGAAACATCACTTGCTAATATTGAAATTAATCCCAAAGTTGATGTTCGATCCTTTTCTTCATGCACACCCTCAACCTCATAGGTTAGTTTTGTGAGATCTTGTGAATCAACCTTCACTTTCACCTATTATTCATTATTTTTGGTAATTTCAGCCTTGTTCATGATGTCTCGTGTTTCCAAATTTGATTGTTCATTCTTTGGTTCATGCTCAGTGAATTGTTCTGCTTCTGATGTGTATTTTTTATGAAAATATTCAAGCTTCAATTTTGATTCTTCTTCCTTATCTTGATCTTGTAATGATGTATCCATTATCCTTTCTAGTTCCACCATCTCATTCATACATGCTTCTCCCTTTGCTTCTTTATTGTTCCCACATCTATAACTTGCTTCCCAATGTTCCTTGCATGTAAAACAAAGCCTTTTTCTTCTGAGTTCACTTCTAGTGTCTTCTTTCATCTTTGTAATAATTGTGCTTGGAATCCTTTGCGTAGGTACAATTTATGATAATACCTTTCCATTTGTTCTCTTCTCTTTGGATCCTTTTCATAAATATCTATAATTTTCTCAAAGGGAACAACTGCTTTGAAAGCATCAAATTGTTTAATATAATCCTCGTACCATTTGGTAGCTATTTGAATCGAGCATGGCCTTGGTTATCTTTGTGTTGAATACTGACTTCTTCCCTCCAGAGGTACTTCTCATGAAGTAATTGAAAATTCCCCCCATTATTTGCAACTCAGAACCCTACAAGTTGGCTAGATCTTAGCTCTGATACCACTATAATAACCCTTGTTGCAATTTTATATCAGATTTACAAAATTTCAATAACCCAACTCAGATTTACAATTTGCAACCAAACAATGAAATCGGGTGTGCCAAAAATTGCACCAATGAGCTTATTACACTTAAACCATCATAAAAACACAAAAAGAAGATTCTGCAGAAATTTTGGCATTATTATAGCATGCAAAAATATGTTTATAACAGTCTACAAATCTGCCATGAAGAATTACAAAATAGACTCCAAAAAATGGAGCTTAAAGTTTCACAAATCCACTATAAAATCCAAACTCCTCACAATTCCCCACAATAGCAAGATGCATGAAATAAATGTCTAACAACAGCCAAGAACAACAATATATGTTGTTATTACCAGCAATACAAATCTGAAAATGAACTAAAAAACTAAAACACACTAACTATTACAACCCCTGCCAAAACAACCCACATAAAAGTCTCTTTGAAGCACAACTGCAACCCCTGAATGTGATTGCCACTAGAGACTCGTAAACACACTGCCTGCAAGCCTCTATCCCCCTGATTTATCAACTTGGAAGATCACTCCTTCAATGTTTTCTCAATGTCTAAAGAAGAACAACAAAACCTTGTTGAAATGATAAGATAGAATGAATGAAATTGGAACCAAAACAATAGTTAAACCCCAGAATAATTTTGAATTCAAACTTGGCACCCAAATCCAACGCCCAGGAGGGAAATATGTTTGTAATTCAAATTTAGAACATTCACTTGCCATTTGTCAACCACCTTTCAACATTCCATTGCAAAATCCATTTCTCTCTACTAATTTAAGCACCCAAATCCAACGCCTAGGAAGGAAATATGTTTGTAATTCAAATTTAGAACATTCACTTGCCATTTGTCAACCACCTTTCAACATTCCATTGCAAAATCCATTTCTCTCTACTAATTTAACAACTTCTATTTCCCACTTCCTATTTCCAAACTCATGCCCTATTTTTTTTTATTAGTAACAATTCAAATTAATTTCCATTTATTCAGATTTGAAGAATTCCTTTTGGCAATTAGACTTTCCTAGTTTATTTGAAGGTTGCGATTGACTATTTTAGATAGCTGGGCTTACTATAAAGGGGACATTACAGCCATTTTGAAGTGATCCAAGACTTTCATTGTGATTGAGACAAGGAGTTTTATACAGGTAATTCAATATTTGAGAAACCTTATCAAATCATATTCCACAGTTACAATGCTTTATATTCGCTGATGGCAATTGGTAAGTCTTTTATATACGGTAGAATTCAACAAAAGGCATTTGTTTAGCTGAAGTAAAAGATTAGCAAGCCACTGGTTTTGGCAATACCTAGCTTGCAACTACTATTTTAGGTAGACAAATTTTAATGATTGTGTGTTGGAGGCTCTATATGATCCAGATATACCTGTAAAGGCTGTTCATGCTAGCTTTCAGCAGTTGTTTTGTTATATGTGTTCACGGTAATGTTCAATGCTTCAGCTGTGCCTGTTCCACCCAGTTTGGGTTGATCTTACATGCATCTTGATCTATATGTTGTTTGTTTGTTATGGTTATGCTTAGGGCTGGAGACCCTTACTAGAACTCCAAAAACTTAATCAAAAAACACAATCAATTTAAAATGCTAGAATAATAAAAATCCAACAAAGCATTACAACCAAAGATTGTGGGTAGTATCCATGCAGCTGGTGGCATCAACTACCATCTAAACCCAGTGATGTACACCAATGAAACTGCTACAATGAATATGAGGAAAATGAAATCTCTTTTATTGTGGATCCCCAGAATAAGAGCTTATTTTCGTCATTTCAACTTTCATCCAGTTTAACCTTGTACATATTAATACTATCAAATCCCCAGGGAATCACTATATCCCCCACCATAGAATAGTAGGAGCCCTGCTGCAACTACCTATCCCACTCATAAGTAGTTGCTAAAGTTATAATGGCCAGCCTCTACAATATAATCACAACTCTGGCCATGACAGAGTACATCATCAACAAATTATTTGTGAGGTGTCTGGCATTTTTTTATGTTTTATATAGCTAAGTAAAGCCCTTATAAACACTGTGGGGGGTATTTTAAGATCACAATCATAACCAAAAACCTCCATAATTTAACATTATAATCAGAAATCTGGGTACAACATGTGCAGTACAACCTCACTATTTTGGGGTGTGTCTGATGCATGTCTATATGTTTCTACTTCTTTCAATTATTTTGCAGGGTGAACACCTTTTAAACAGTGCAAAGGGTGCTTAACTCCATATGTGCATGCATCGCATCAAAACCTTACTCATGTCAACACACCTGACTTATATGATGCCAACTATAGAAATGCACTCTCTTTTTTCTTTCTTTAATTATTTCAAGTGGTATTTTCAAAGTGTGTTAAATTATGTGAGCTTTTTTAAGAATCCAACAGCCTTAGCCACTTACCAAAACTCGCATTATTTCTTTAATTATATTTGCTAGGTAAGCCCCATATGAAAGTAGGAAAATTAGGGCTTCATTGTGTAAAATTGCACCCTTGGAGCTTGAAATTTTCAGAGCGAAATTTGAGCGATTAAGGAGCTATGGTGTGTGTTGGAAAAAGGCAACACCTGTCGGAGCGAGTCAGCACATTTGGTAGACCAGAGGGCTCAGGCGGCAGGGTAAATAGATCATCCCTACTTGTTGATTTTTAGCAGTAATTGCTCATTGAAAAAAAAATTCCCTGCAATTTATTTTTTAAAGAGTTTCACAATCGTAATTCAACTTTTTTCACAACTGTTAAAACTTTTTCGCAACTGTTACTTGTATTTCACAATTGTTAATTGTTCCACATTTGACTATCAAATTTTGCATCTGTTAACTAGATTTCTCGCATTCGTTAAATGTTTGTCACATTTATTAATGATATTTCGCAGCTGATTATTGAATTCTGCAATTATTTAAGAGTTTCGCATTTGATAGTGTTGTATTTCGCAATTGTCAAAATAGGGATCTTTCTGCTTTATAAATCTTGGGTCTGCCTTGAACTAGATCATTTTCGTTCTGTGATGGGTTTAGTCTGACCATAGGGTTGATTTGCAGGTCGTTTTCCCTTATTGAGTTATGATTGGATGATTGCTAATAGATCTAGGTTTCGTGGTTACCTTTAAGTCTATTAACACTGATAAATTTTTCTCATACACAGAAAGCAGACATCACAAGAATCCAAAATAAGACAATTCCATAATTACAGACAACATGTATCCTATGGGTCATGGTGCTATGTGTTGATGTGTTTTTTGTGCACATGCAAACACAGAATAAAATACCTAAGGGTACCTTATCCTCTCTTGAACAAAATTCCCGACTGCTGAAGATTTCGCCGAAGGATCAGTCAGAGTAACTCCAAGATTCTCGTGTGTAGGATCTCTACTCGTGGATAAGCTCTCTGTGGTATGATGTGATTTTGCTGGAATCACAAGGGGACTTACACTTGATGACTAAACGTCTGATTTGCTTTGAATATTGCTGGAATGTGAGATTTTATACTGGTCCTAGATTTTGAAAAAAAAGGAAAAGGATGAGGGCGAGGAAAGGATCTAATTCTGACACTAAGAATGTAGGAGCAATGAATGATCTTTGATGAAATTCTAACTAAGTCTTATTTTGACATCCCAGGACCATCTCCACAAGATTAGTGTGATCTTCGGAGGAAAGCTTTATGATGTTCAGATCATCGCTACAAGCATAGACACCATCAGGCTGATGCATATCAGTGAAGAAGCGACAATTGAAGTTAAGCTTAAGCTGAATGATTCCAGTTGCCTACACAAGGCAAGTCTGCAATCAACAAACTGCTAGTAGTATGGATATACAAATTTCACCATCAATCAAACACATTTCTTCCATTCATCTAATAACATGAAATCAAATCTGAGAAGTATAGAGACCATGCCAATTGTTGAATCGACCCACAGATTTCACCATTTCTTCAATGAAGTTTTACAAGCCTTTTACAACAACATCTTGGCAACAATCTTTGCCTTCTCTTTCTATTCTACTCTAATTGCTATACTATTAACTGACTATTCACTATTTCTAACTATTCACCTTCTAACTACTGACTAACTATTGTCTATTCACTACTGACTAACTATTAGCCTTTACAAATGAGGAGCCAGGGCTTATACAATGCCCTCAATACAATTCAATGGCTCAGATCAACTTGAGATCAATGGCCGAGATTTTACAATGAAAACCCTAATTAGGGTTTGTTACAACCAACTCAATTCCAGCCAATGAAATAATTGCATTATTTGGACACATGACTTCTCTAGAATATTCGACCAATGGATAACCAGGGTAGGTACCTCGAAGTTTGTGCCATCTTTGATGAGTCAGGTACATTGAATCTGGACACACTGAGGTGGACCAATCCGACTGGAGGAGTGATGACTGGGATGCCACCTTGTCTGACACTTGTAACTTGGTAGATATTCAATTTGATGATGCTGAGAAGCTAACTTTAGTTAACTCTTTTGAAACTGTCTGCTTCTCCAATGGACCCTTGCTCTGACCTCCTTTGTCTTTGATGTGCAGGATGGATGGTGTACCTTTCCTTGGAATGTTGGACTGGAAGATGTCGTCCCTGATGATGCTAGACTGGAGAAGGTCGTCCTTGTTGATGCTAGACTGGGTAAGGTCGTCCTTGTCTTGGCCTGGTCTTCTTTCATCTGCAAGACAAACCATAAGATGATTAAGGACACATAATATATTCATTTCAGCATAGCATTTTTTTTACCTTAAATCATCAACAAGAAGATGTTAAAATGAAGCTTGCTCAAGATTCTCCCCAGGAACAGGCCCTATCCAGAATTTCGCTCTGGACCCTCTGGAAGGGTCAAGAGCGAATTTTGCAGTCCTAGCTCATTTAGACCTACTTTCAACATTACCTCACAATTAGCTCCTCGCCTGGCCCTAGCAAGGTGAAAAATAGCAGTTTCAAAGGATTTCGCCCTGGACCCTCTGGAAGGGTCAGGAGCGAATGTTGCACTTTTGGACAAATTCCATCATGTCTCTACTCCAAAATGCCTTCCAAGGCAAGCATATGCTAGTTTTCCTTCCTCCAGAGCCCAGGGATCCACGCCTTGACCTCTATCATGAGCAATTTGAGTGGAATTGGGAATTTCGCTCTGGACCCTTTGGAAGGGTTAGGAGAGAAATTCAAGCTTTAGGTCTCAATTCCTCATCTCCTTCACTTCAATTCATCTTGCAGGGCAAAGTAACATCATTTCAACCTCAACTACGCCTTAGGACTCCAAGTCTTGACTTGACACAAGGAGAAAAATGGTAGATGAAGAATTTCACTCTAGACCCTTTGGAAGGGTCAGGAGCGAAATTCACCTTTTAGCTCAAAATTCACACTTTTGATGGTCAAACATCTTTCCAAGGCATTCCAAATAGTTTTTCTCACCCTAGTCTAAGCCTGACTTAACACAGAATTTGGAGAAAAAGATGGTTTTAGTGTTTTTCGCTCTAGACCCTTTGGAAGGGTCAGGAGCGAATTTCTCTCTATACTTGCCTTAAAATCATCATTTTTGGAGACGACAACCCACTCAAGGGCAATCTCAAGGACCTCTACCATCTTAGTCTAAGCCTAGCTTGGCATGAATATGAGAGGAATAGATGGATTTTAGAATTTCGCTCTGGACCCTTTGGAAGGGTCAAGAGCGAAAATCTTGTTTTAGGCTCATTCCTCCATCATTTCAACTTGAATCCACCTTAAAAGGCAAGAACATCAATCCTCACACTCATACAAGCTAAAAAAAACCCATGTTTGACTTGATTTTGCTAGGAAAATAAGGGATCTTAGGAATTTCGCTCTAGACCCTTTGGAAGGGTCAGGAGCGCATTTCCTATTTTGAGCTTGTTTAGGCTACTCCATTACCTCAATCTAATATTCAAAGGCAAGAACACATCAAAGTCTATCTAACCATTCCATAAAACTCAAGAATTTGACCATCTCCAAGAAGAAAATACGAGTTTCCAAGAATTTCGCTCTGGACCCTTTGGAAGGGTCAGGAGCGAAAATCTTGTTTTGAGCTTATTCCTCCATTATTTCAACTTGAATCCACCTCACAAGGCAAGAAAACACGTCTCCCCACTCATCCAACCCAAGTTTGACTTGATTTCGCAAGGGAAAAAAGGTGATAGAAGAATTTTCGCCCTGGACCCTTTGGAAGGGAAGGGTCAGAAGCGAATTTCTTCATTTGGCAAAATTCCTTCAACTTCAATGATTTCTAGCAACTTGAAGTCACTCTTAGGGGCATCTCCTTCTTGATTTTACCTTAGCCCACACTTGATCTAGCACAAAGTTAATAACAAAGAGAGGTTTTGAGAAAATTCACTCTGGACCCTTTGGAAGGGTCAGGAGCGAAAATCTCATTCTTGACCAAAAATCATCATTTTTTCAACTTGAAACTTCATTGCAAGGTAAAATCTCATCTCTCTTCGCCCTAGGAACAAGGTCTTAAGCCTAAGAAAGGTCAAAAAAGTAGGCTTGTAAGGAATTTCGCCCTGGACCCTTTGGAAGGGTCAGGAGCGAAATTTCCTTTCTTGGCTAAAAACCTCATTCCTCAATGCTATCAAACACTCTCAAAGGCAAGATAATGTCCATTTTCCCTTTCAACATGCTTTGGACATCACAATTTGGTCAAATAGGGAAGGAAATGAGGTCTAGGAGGATTTTCGCTCTGGACCCTTTGGAGGGTCAAGAGCGAAAATCATGATTTGGGCTTGATTGTTCATTTTTCAAACTTCAATTTTCTCCTGGAGGCAAATATAGATCGTTTTCCACTTGAGGAACCAAGTTTTAAGCCTATTCAAGGTAGCAAATGAGGTTTATAGTGAATTTTGCTCTGGACCCTTTGGAAGGGTCAAGAGCGAAAATCATCCTTGGGCTCAAATCTTTACTTCATTTTCACATTTCCTCATTCAAACAAGCGTTTTTACTTCATTCAAGCCTAGGAATGCGTTAGTTCTAGGTTTTGGTCAAAGTAGAATGTCTTATGGAGAAATTCGCTTTGGACCCTTTGGAAGGGTCAGGAGCGAAGTTTGACATTTTGGTCTCTTCGTCAGGATCATTTTATGGAATATAACATTTAAGTATAAGAAGTCACTTATACTTTAAGTTATATTCCATATATACTGTCAGGATGTTTGAGAGTGGTTTCGGACCTCCAGGAGTTATATTGCAAAATCTAGTTTTTGGAGGATTCTTCAGTTTTCCAAACTTAGTCAAATTTCAGAATCAGGACATTCCAGACTTAGCCAAATTTCAGGATCAGGACATTCCAGACTTAGCCAAATTTCAGGATCAGGAAATTCCAAACTTAGGCAAATTTCAGGGCATTTGAAGATCGGGATGACATTCCAGACTTCATCACTCACCAACTTGACCTAGCTCAGACCTTCAAGAATGATACTCACTCACCAAGCAAGACACAACTAGCAACAAGAGCGAAACCAGGCCCTAAGGAAGACTATCAAAGAAACCCTAACTCGAAGCATCCACTGACTCATCCTAGCTCTAGCAGAGCCTGCTATCTAGCGATCCTCCTGACAGTACTCATCATGCAAATGCTAACAGACAAAACCCTAGAGACCCAGAAAATGAACCCTAGAAGGCAAAAAGCAAGGGTCCCCATTTGCAATGGGGCGATGTGTGAATACGTCACAACACTATGGTAACAGGGACCCTTGTAAGTACCAAAGTTTGAATCCTTCACAGTAAGGTAGCCCATGATTGCAGTATCACCAGATTCCACTTAAGTACAAACAATAAACAGTTAGACAAAGATAACTCGGAATTGTTGCCAGTTAAAATTTTGGATGAAGAGATAGCGGAAGGCAATTTAGGGCCACAATCATGTAGGGTGTAAGCCATAATATATTTTGAAACTTGCCACAATGGAAAGGTACAAGAGATATCTGTTTAATGTGTAGCGATACCCTCTCTAATAAAATTGCATTGTTGTTTTCTCCTAACATTCATTCAATTCTTCAGGTTTTTTTTCTGTTGTTTAATAAACTTCTTTTCTTATTTCTAAGGTTCGGCAGACAGTTCTGTTGCATTGGAAGTTCTACTGCAAAATCAGCAATCGCCAGTATTGTTTTGAGGCAAATTCTACTCAACATATGGCAGGGTGATTTAACAATTATGGTATATATTTTGGCATATCTTTCTAACAAAAAAATCAGATAATGTAACGAGGTAATCGCATAATTATTGTAGAGTACATTCAGCACAACCAAAGTTTACAAATCTTATGAATGCGGTCCACTCTTACGTTAAACAACAGCTTAATGGGCAAAATAATTCTACATGTGGGTACTTGGTACTATAATTTGAGCAAACCCCACAACAGACTTACTTGTTTGTGCCATCAGCATTAGGATTTTGATCTTAAGCTTCACCAATATCCAAAAGGTTGTGGTATAATAGTGATGGCAAGCGTTCGTAACAGCTTCAACCAGGATCCGGTCTTCCCCATAATGATAAAGCAGACAATAATCACAAAAAAGTATCATAAATCCGGTGATTGTAGACACGCATAATAGCGCGACCCAGTTTCAAATTATAACCGTAATAGGGCAGACTACAACCCAAATAGAACAGGATATGAAGCTAACCGAGACAATTTTGCCTCTTCTTGATACCAATGAATCGAACTCTGATTTCTTTATAGCTATTGAATAACTTCACCCAAGAACAGATGCATATGAAGGCAAATGGCAATGCTACCTAGAATTTAACTATATTTATTTTTACTACAAACAATGTATCTTCTGTCCCTTGAAAGAAAGGCTAAAATACATCAATCTTAGAAACCTGATGGCACGGGAGATCTCTTCCTTTAATAATAAAAAATTAAAAACGGCATTACTAACCTATGCGGCATTCCCCCAGTAGGCAGTGTCTCAATGTCTAGGTGGATTCTCAAGGGTTTACCATTAATAAACAATGTCAGTTCCTGAATAAACGTCTTCAACTAGGTTTCTTTCAAATTATAACAAACTTTTATTAAAAAAGAAACAACCATAACACACCTGAATGTAAAGCATAAAAACTGCAAGGGTTTGAATTTTGTCGTAGTCACCCCACCATACCCTAATCTGTGCCCATGCCGATGAGCAAAGCATGTTATATTGTGATCTCTTTCACTCCGCTCCAAAACATTCATGAAACTGCCCACTAATCAAACCTAATTTTATCAAGCTAATGTAACCCACTTCCGCAAATGTCCAAAGAATAACGATGCCCTGTAAGATTCGCCACAATTCGAGCATCTGATGTGAGGAACTTTTCGGCAAATAATTAAGCCTGCCCAAATCCCCATAAATCAAATTGCAGATATACAGTTCATAAATCAGCAGGGTGGATATAAATTAAGGCGGGAGATGCCACCTGGACCCGGCAATGGATCGTGCAGTGACAAGAAAAAGTGACTGTTTGTATTTATAGACTGAGCGTATGGACAGACGCGATTCTATATATATAGCGGGAAGAAAAATATATGATTTTCGGTGAATTACGAAAACTAATGAAAAGGGAAAAAGCGTATATAAAAAATAAATTAAATACACCTAATATTGAGGTAGTTAGAAAGAAATACACATGCACTGGGACAAAGAAGTTTGAGCGGTTGGTTGTCTTCTCTTTTTATGCTTTCTTGTTTTTTATCCGTTCTTTCTCAATTTATAGTAGGATGCAAGATGTACTTAGTGAGAATGTTCTAAAATCTCTTCATAATTAATACAGTTTAAAAAAATATTATTCAAAATTAGACCCAAAAAAAATATTAAGAATACAAAGTACTAAAATATATTAAAATTATATAGTTTAATATTAAGAAAAAAATTATTATGTTATTTAATTTATTATTATAAAAAATAAAATAGTTGAAGTAAAAAAATAGTTTCTAAATAGAATTTTGTTAGGATTTTTCAGATTTGTGGTATGCATGTCATATTATATTTTTTTGTAGGATCTTATTAGCACTTGTTCATATTTATTGTGGTCTTTTTGTATTCGTTAAGTTTGAGGGCCTTTTTTTGTCATCTTGTATGGCCCAGCATTTTATTCCTTTGCAATTGTTGTTGTTGGAGTTGAAAGTTTCACTACAATATTTCATAGCTTCCCCGCTCTAGTGACCTAATAAATTCATCCTAAAGGTGTTTCACAAGGTAAGCCCCCTAACCCGCTTGCAGATATTGTTCTTACAATTTCAAAGTTTGATGAAGCCTACAAATGGCTTGAGAATTTCACTCTTGTTGGATATTTCATGAGTAGGGTCCAGTGATGCTTCTATAAGTTTTAGGGTTTTTCTAAATAACCTAGGGCTTATCCTTCTTTTTTGGCTAAAACCCTAAATCCTTTGTTTAAGGTACGGTGCTTTATCTTCTAAGTTTGTGTTGACCTATTGAGCTATTTACCCTCCACTTAAATTATTTTGTGAAGTCCCTTTAAGCATGTGTTGACCGACCCCTTTGCCCCCAAGTATCCTAGTGTTCCTAGGTCATGCATGTGTGTTTAAATTAAGTCATCATTGTTAGGCTTGTAGGTTGTGGTTTGTACCCTTATCCATGTGGCATCTCTTGATTGCATCACATCTAAATTTGTTATCATAGTTTAAGTCCTAAAGTATAAGTCCTTGTGAAACCACAATACCAACTATGTCAACTTCTCGTACTAGTTGCCATCATTTCACCAATGCATGCATTTCTTATTTTTCAAAGCTTTGAAACCCCAATACATTGACTTGGAGTCCTCGTCACCATGTTGCCTTTATATCACACTTAGCCTACTTATCACAAAATATCCTAGTTGTAACCTTTTGAAGTCATGAATTTTTTTAAAGGCACTGTGTTACAAGGTGTGAGTCCTTGGTTTCCTTGTGTTATGTAGCATAGTGCTCGAGTTTGTGACATGGATTAACCGCCTCTTATGGATTCATTAAATCTTGCAATTGTATCAGCCATTAACAGGTCAATTTTTTGGTGCAACGGTAACTATGTTTCTAACAAGTGGTATCAGAGTCTGGGTCACGAGTTCAAACCCCTCTCTTGCATGGTGGGAGGGCATTATTGCAAGGTGTCAGCCCTTAGTTTCCTTGTGTTGTGCAGTGCAGTGCTAGGATTTGCGAGATGGCTTAACCACCTCCCATGGATTCATTAAATCTCACAGTAGTATCAGGCATTAATAGGTCAATCTTTTGGTACAACGGCACCCATGTTTCTAACACACTACATGTCACCCAAGTTTACCTCATCCTCGTTTTGCAACTAACATTTGTATCACAGGTTTTATGGTGGGGCTTGTCTTCAAAGTTTTGAAACATTGATATCTATTGGTATTACTATTTCGTAGGTCAGGGATACTCTTTCCTCTAGGGGAAGAGCACCAATAGCTAACATAGTTCCAATACCCGCACACTTATTGCCATATTGACCCCCCAATAGTCGTCATAGTGAAAACCCCATTAATAAATTTGTTTTGTACCAATAGACAGACATTTTTTGTTCATAATTGGCCCATTTGTGCACCACTATTGGAACATTTGTGCAAAACTATTGGGACATTTTTCCAAAGTACCGGCGATTTTGAGTGGACGATTACTAGAACATCTTTAGTTAGGTATCAGGTGACACTTTGAAATGTGTAATTTTTGACCTTTGTGTGCATAATTGATTCCACAGCATGCATCGTTACTACCCAGAAGCCAGATCAATAGCTATAAGCAGCTGAGTCGCATACGAAGACAACTATATATATATATATACACGATGTACCGTTTAGGATCTTTGGGTGCGTGAAGTTAGCTACGACGGCTACTGGTGCTCTTCCCCTAAAGCTTACAAAATTGTGAAATGGACCCACACCTTCAAACAAAAAATATGGGGCCCACTTTTCCCAGGTAGCGACTTCCTATTGGTTTTGTTGTTTTGCAACTTAAGGGTTTTCTTTCCTTTTGAGCACATGATAGTAATATAAAGCCATAGGGCCCATTCTTTGCTATGTGTCAATGTATTGCACATCACAAAAAACTTTGTTTAGAGCTTTTCTTCTTGTGAATTTATCTTCCACACATCCCCAATTGAGTCAATTTATTCAAAAGTGTAAGTCTTGTCATTATTAATGCATTTTTTCAAAAGGTAACTATGAGATCACCAAAACAATCAAATTAAGGAGATCAATGACTGAGATTCAAATATAGTGAAAGACTAGTTTTGCCTACCTGTTTCATGTATATAGTGTTAATAGTGTCTCAAGCCACTGCAAAGCTAATTCCAACGGTCATTTCTCAATCAATCGCAAGATCTTTCTTACCTCTAGAGCTATGTAAAAGTGATCAATTGTCTCCATTTGCAAAATTGAAGTTACAAAAGCTTCTCAAAACAAATTGAGATTTTCAACAATAGTAAAATAGTAAGAGCAATCCTGCCATATTTATCAAATTTCCTTGCTAAAGGGTGATTTTCTTGCTTCCTAAAGTTGCCTGATTAAGATTATAGGTGTTAAAAGTTGTATCTCCCCATGAATTCATTGTTAGAAATTTTAAATTTATCAAGAAACCCTAGCCCTTTTTCTTTTTGCAAAATCCTAGTTTCTTAAAAATGGTTGAATTGTCAAGGGGGGAAAAAATGAATTTAAACAAGGATATCACAGCCCAATTACTTGGTTCATCATAGAAGGGTAGACATTCTCGGGGTGCAATGATTCTATTTGATAATCTAGTAGACAAAATGCATCATATAGAGACCCTGGCATCCCAATCCATGGATTCACTCTTTATAGTATAGTTGTAACAAATGTAGAGCCAAGGCCCCCATTTGCAATGTATAGAAACTAAGATTGGGTAAATTAGTAGTGCTAAATGTGTTTGATAGTATGGATTTCATCAGAGCACTTGCCAAAGATTATGATTCAATCAGAAGAGGCATTCTTAATCCATAAGGTCAATTTCTCAAAGTTTTGATAGGTAGTATATCTATAGCGTGTTTGTCTTGAATGCAAATTCTCAAGTGCTAATTGATTTTGGAGACCTTATAAGAGAGTATGAGAGGCTAAAGAGAAGCTATAGGATAAAATGGCTATATGATTTCAAACCTAAATCTCTATCAAGGGAGAAAAGGAGATTTACAAACATGGACATTAAGCCTTTTAGTTAAGATATATTTGAGGATTACCTTGTGAAGACATACTTTTCTCTATGCCACCTCTTTAATGTGGATTATGAAGATTCTAATGCCTATCCATTTTATGGTCCTTGTTGCTAATGTACAATCATGGGATAAAAATAGGTCATATGACTATGCTTTCTATGTTGGAGATGACATTCATAAATCCTTCACTTCATTGAAAAAGGATTCTAGCACAGTGTCCTTTAAGTGGTATTCAATTCTTTTCCATGTCATTCTTTATGGTAGAATTAAGGTTTGACAACCTCCTCTCAAGGTAAATTCTCATGATGAAAATGATAAAACCTTTCCAATCTAGAAATAGACATACATATGGGACATGCACTGTAACATTTGAGAAAATTATTGTGTATTTAAAGAGTATTTTGTCAAATAAGTATTGGCCAAAATGGGGGAAAGAGCGGATTGGAGATTATCAAAAGAGGTTAAGAGGTTTTTGAGGCCTAAACAATTTATCCCAAAAAGAGGATTGGTCACAATTAGGGTGGTTGGTTCCTATATTCAAATTATGTAGTTATCAAGGTCTATGGTTCACTAGTAGCACCACATTTATTGCCAAGGTTTTTCCCTAGCATAGTAGCTTTCCTTGAGATTGTGTGGCAACTTAATGAAATATATAAGACTCGCTTAAGTAAAATGAAGAAAGGTTTCTCGTTACCCTCAACAATTATTTTCTTATAATTTTGAGTAATAGCCAAGGAGGGGCTTCAATTGATTTACAGGTTGATGTTGTTGTAAGATTTAAAATCATAAAAGAATGCATAAACCATCAAAGGCAACCACAAAACCTTAGATTTACACTAAAATTATAATCCTACTCAATGAAGAACAAAATTGAATGCAACCAATAATAAAATCAAAACATAATTATACCTTTGGAGCATTCATGTTGAATCACCTCCATTGTTCTTCTCCACTTCTTGAATTTATATTTGTTGCTCTCATATTTTGATTATACACAAGATTGCATAAATGCTCAAAATAATGATATTATTTATTGAAATTTCTAAGAGTGTGGTTAGATTGAAATGAGAAGATGATTTGAATTTATAGATAATTTGAGGTTGATGGATGGCTAGGTTTAAAAAGGGATCTGGTGGAGATTGAAGGAGAGGAGAAGTTAAGTGGAGAGGGAGGTGAGAGAAATTAGTAAGTGGGAGAGAGAAGTAGAGAGAGGGAAGAGTTAAGTGAGGAGAGAAATTTGGTAAGTGGAGTGAAGAAACTGGCATGTTAGAGTTAAGTGGTATGTAAAATAATGATGCCGAAGCATCCCTGGTTCATGGCAATCTTGCATCAACCAAAAATATTTTCTTTTTAGTTTGTTACCCGTTTTGTAGTTTCAGCATTTCTTTATGTGTTTCTTTGCATTTGGTCACTAGATCTTGCAGAGCTGGATTTTGTTCGTGGACATGTTCATCTACCTTATCCTAAGTTCATGAGACATTTGGATATTTTTTCTGACAAGTTATCACTTCCAAAAGCCAAGACAATTTTCTAGCTTGGAACACCGAAACCGCTTGGACCTATTTGCTATTGGTGAGTCTTGCGGATCACTTTCGTAGATTGCAGAGCTTCATTTCATTGTTTCCAATGTTCCTTGGCATGTGGTCGACCTTCCCTTGGGTCTGCACTTCATTCTTTGGATTTTTCAAAAGGATTTCTTTGGCAGAGGTCAACCTTGTTGTTTTACACATTACATCTTGTTCATCTACATTTGTTTCATCTTGGACCTACACGGATCATACTTGATCATATAAATCAATGTAATTAAGCATTTAGAAATTAGTTAGGAGAACATAGAAGATAAATTTGAAGGTTAGGAGGTCTGGATTTGGCTCGCAATCTTGCTTGAGCCTAGATATTGTATTTGAGCATGTAAATATCAGGCATGTGTGCTGAATCTGGGAAGCTCGCATGTTGCCGACAGATCGTAATTGATTTTCATGATATAATTAAGTCTATTTTGCATTGCCTCCATCACATTGTATTACTTCTGTTGTGTTAACTCTTGTTTCACGGTCTGAACTGTTCTCTTTGAGGACCCTCTGGTCATGACTACACCGAGTGGTATCAGAGCGAGTTTTAGTTTCGAAGATTGTAGAGTCCTATAAGATTTTGTTGTAGGGTGGCAGATTGAGGATTCGACCTGCAGCTACAAAGGACTGGCATGAAGATGGTGTGAAGAGGAAATGTTAGAGGTGGTGGAGCGCGTGGAAATGTAGACCCTACTGTGATGGAAATGTTGAGATGAATTGCAACCCGATTGGAAGTTGTTGAAACGGCCCAGAGAAGAGGTCGACGTGTTGAGGATATGAGTGATGATGAAGAAGAAGAAGTAGCTAGAGAGAAAGGAGCAAATCCACCAGGGAATGACCTGGACGAAGAGAATTTTATAAGAGCATTGTCTAGAGTGAATACCAAACCACATTTTACCCCACCGCATTATGATGGCAAGTTGGATTCAGATGAATAGCTAGATTGGATCACGGAGATGGAAAAGTATTTTGATTTGAAGGCACCATTGACGATAGAAAGGTAAGATATGTTTGCACTAAGTTGAAAGAACATGCATCTCTTTGGAAGGAGCATTTGCAGGTTGATAGACAAAGAAGAGGTAAAGAGGAGATTAAATCTTGGGAGTGGAGGGTTAGCAAGTTGAAATCAAAGTTTATGCCTGTTGATTATCATGTGAATCTGTTTTGAAAGTTGCAGAATCTGAAGCAGAAGGAATCTAGTGTGAAGGAGTATACTGAAGCATTCTACAAGTTGAAAATCAGATCCAGACATAAAGATGATGAGATTGAACAAGTTGCTAGGTATTTGAATGGATTGCGGATTTTTATACAAGATGAACTCATTCTAATTAAGTTGCAAAGTGTTGAGGAAGCCTATTAAATCAGAAGAGAAGTTGAACAAAAGACATGAGCAGAAGCAAAGAGGTAGAGGTGGAATGTTTTCTGAAGGAAGAATTTCAAGGAGGAAGAAGTTATTCCGGAGGAAGAGGACCCTATACAAATAAGAGCAAAAACAAGGAAGTTAGTAGAGATAGTAGTTCATACTAGAAGGATGATAGAATTTTTTACCGGAGAAGGGAACCTGATGGATACCAGAATGAGGATTATGGAAAAGAAGATAAAAGAGTGTTTAGAGGAACCTCCTTTAAGTGCGGAGGAGAAGGACATCATGCTTTTGAATGTAGGAAGGTAGAGAGCATTGGGAGAGCAACATTAGTAGAAGAAGACCGTTGCAGATCAACTAATAAACTGAAGATGGAGAATTATTGGTGATGAGGAGAGCTTTGTGTCATATCGGAGATGATGAGGAGCCCTTGCAGAGGAGGAATTTGTTCAAGACCAGATGTAAGGTATTCAGTAAGTGTTGTAAAGTCATTATTGATAGTCGTAGTTTAGATATCCTTGGGGAGAAAGACAAGGAACGCGTCGACAATACAAGTATTACAAAAATATCACAAGCATTTGAATTTGGAGAGATTGAAGCACTCTAAGCCTTATCAAATATCATGGATTTAATATGATCGTAAGATATTAGTAAGTGAACAATGTTTGATAAAATTGAAAATTGGATCTTATCATGATGAAGTTTTGTATGATATTATGCCTATGGATATTTGTCATATCTTGTTGGGTAGACCTTGGCAGTTTGATAGACAAACAATACATGATGGGAGGAAGAAAATATAAACTATTTTTGCAAATGGGATGAAGCAAACCTTGTTACCCTTGTAGGAGCCTCTGAAAACTGAAGTTTGTACAAGTGCTAGAATTTGTTTGGTGGATGGAAGGAAATTCTTGAATGGGATGAGACATGAGAATGTGTGTTTTGCCCTAGTTCCTAAGAAGACTAACAATCTGGAGCACGAAGGAGAACAACCGAAGGAGATAAAGGAGTTGTTGAAAGAATATGGAGATATCATTTTAGATAATGTACCAGATGGATTACCCCCTATGAGGAGTATCAATCATTGCATGGACTTGATTCCTAGAGCTAGTTTGAATAATAAAGTAGCACAGTGAATGACACTAATAGAGAATGAGGAGCTGAATAGACAAGTGTAGGATTTGTTGAGGAAAGGTTTGATCAGAGAAAGTTTGAGTCCTTGTGCAATGCCAGTAGTGTTAGCACCTAAGAAGGATGGATAATGGAGGATGTGTACCGACTCCAAAATAATAAACAAGATCACAGTGAAGTATAGATTTCCTTTGCCTAAGATGGATTACATAATGGATTGTTTGAGTGGAGTTAGATACTACACAAAGATAGACTTGAAAAGTGGACACCATCGGATCAGAATCAGAGAAGGGGATGAATGGAAGACAACATTCAAGACAAATGAAGGACTATATGAATGGTTGGTGATGCCTTTTGGATTGACTAATGCACTATGTACTTTCATGAGGTTGATGAATGAGGTCTTGAAGAGATTCTTGGGTAAGTTTGTTATTGTGTATTTGGATGACATTTTGATTTTTAGTAAGACAAAGGAAGAACATATGTTGCATTTGAGACAAGTTTTGTAGAGGTTGAGAGAAGAGAAGTTGTTGATAAACATTAAGAAGTGCAGTTTCATGAAGAAATAATTGGTCTATTTGGGATTTATGATATATGTGGATGGATTGAAGATGGATCATGAGAAAGTAAGAGCAATTGTCGAATGACCTACACCAAAAATAATTGGAGAGATAAGATCATTTCATGGGTTGGTTAGTTTCTACTGGAAGTTTATCAAAAATTCTAGTTCAGTTCGTAGCCCTATGCTAGAAGCAATGAGAGGAGATAGGAAGGATTTCAAGTGGACAACCAGAGCAAACAAAATCTTTGAGTTGTTGAAGAAGAAGGTGACTAAGCAACCTGTGTTAGCCCTACCGAATTTCAGTAAAGTATTTCAAGTAGATTGTGATGCAAGTGGGAATGTGATTGGAGCAATGTTAAGTTAGGAAGTAATACCGGTAGCTTATTTCAATGAAAATTTGAATGATGCAAGAAGAAGATATTATGTGTATGATCAAGAGTTTTATACCATAATTCAAGCATTGAAGAAGTGGAGACATTATTTGTTGCCTAAGGAGTTTGTGTCGTATACTGATCACTAAGCTTTGCAATATTTTAATAGTCAGAGTAAGTTGAATCAGAGACATATGAGATGCATGGAGTTCTTGTAGAGTTATACCTTTTGTTTTGAAGCATAGAAGTTGAAAGTCAAATAGAGTTGTTGATGCATTGATTAGAAGGAGGAATTTGTTGATAGAGATGAGAATGGAGGTATTAGGTTTTGAAGAATTGAAGAACTCGTATGAGGAAGACCTAGATTTTGCAAAACCTTGGAAAGCTTGTAAGGAACTGGTTATGGAGGATAGAAGTGAGTGGTTGGACTATTTCATTCAAGATAAGATGTTGTTTAGAGGAATTGAGTTGTGTATACCTAGAATTTCTATGAGAGAAAGTCTGACAAAGGAGAAGCATAGTGGAGGGTTAGCCGGACACTTTGGTGTTGATAAGACAACAACATTGATCAATGAGAATTGCTTTTGGCCTCAGATTCATAAGGATGTCAAGAAATTTGTGTAAAGTTGTAGAATTTGTCAACTTGCAAAAGGTAGTAGTCAAAATGTTGGATTGTATAAGCCTTTGACAATTCCGGAGAGACCTTGGGAGGATACAGGCATGGATTTTATACTTGGCTTGCCTAAGACGCAGAGAGGAAATGATTCTATATTTGTGATGGTAGAAAGATTTTCAAATATGGAACTTTTCATACCCTGTAAGAAGACAATAGATGCAACGCATATAGCAGACTTATTTTTCAAGGAGGTGGTGAGATTACATGGGTTACCTTAGAGCATAGTTTTTGACAGAGATACTAAGTTTGTGGGATATTTTTGGAGAGCACTCTGGAAAAAAAGATGAAGATAGATTTGAAGTTCAGTTCTACTTTTCACCCACGGACTGATGGGCAGACAAAAGTGGTAAATAGAAGTTTGGGAAATTTGTTGAGATGTTTAGTTGGAGAGAAAACTGGAAGTTGGGACTTGATCCTTGCACAAGCAAAATTTGCCTACAATAATTCAGTGAACGGGAGTACCAGAAGAACACCTTTTGAGATTGTTACTGGAGCACACCCTAGAGGCATATCAGAGTTGAGGGACATCATTAATGAGGATAAAAGAAGTGTACAAGAAAAAGTATTTGTAGAGCATATGAAGACAATGCATACTCAAGTCAAACAACACTCGGAAGACATGAACAACAAGTATAAGGAGAAAGTAGATGAGAAGAGGAGACATAAGGAATTTGAAGTTGGCAATGAAGTAATAGTATATCTAAGAAAAGAGAGATTTCCAGTTGGAACCTATAATAAGTTTTAGATGAGGAAGTTTGGACCTTGTAAGATCTTGAGAAAATTCAGTTCTGGCAACGCATATGAAGTGAAGTTACCAGATTGTTTGGGTTTTTCACCTATATTCAACATTGCAGATATACATCAGTACCATGAGGCAAAATTTAGTGAGGACATTGGAGTAGAATTGGAGAAGCAGATACCCCTGAGGGAATTGGATCAGATTGAAGACATTTTAGACAGTAGGATTGGGCATAGCACCCGAAGCAACCAATACAGCGAGTATCTTGTGAAGTGGAAGGGCAAACTAGTTGAAGAGTCATAATGGATTTCTCAGGTAGAGGTAGACCACCTTGGTTTTCCTTTGACCCCAAAAAAGTGAGGGAATCACTTTTTTCAACAATCCCAGATGTCTAATGCAAAAGCATCCCTAGTTCATGGCAATATTGCATCAACCTAAAACATTTTCTTTTCAATTTGTTACCTATTTTGTAGTTTCAACATTTCTTTTTGTGTTTCTTTGCATTTGGTCACCAGATCTTGTGGAGCTAGATTTTGTTTGTGGACATGTTCATCTACCTTATCCTAATTTTGCGGGAGGTTTGGATCTTTTTTTTCGACAAGTTATCACTTCCAGAATTTGAGACAGTTTTCTAGCTTGGAATACCAGAACCACTTGGACCTATTTGCTATTGGTGATTCTTGCGGATCACTTTTGAAGCTTGCAGAGCTTTAGTTCATTGTTTCCAATGTTCCTTGGCATGTGGCCAACCTTCCCTTGGGTCCGCACTTCATTCTTTGGATTTTCCAGAAGGATCTCTTTGGCGGAGGCCAACCTTGTTGTTTTACATGTTACATCTTGTTCATCGACATTTGTTTTTCTTGGGTTAATGTGGATCATACTTGATCATATAAATCAATGTAATTAAGGATTTATAAAATCAATTAGAAGAACATAGAACATAAATATGAAGGTTAGGAGGTTCGAAGTTGGCTCGCATTCTTGCTTGAGCCCAGATATTGTATTTGAGCATGTAAGTATCAGGCCTGTGTGTCGAATCTAGGAAGCTGCATGTTGCCAACAGATTGTAATTGATTTTCATAATATAATTAAGTCTATCATGCATTGTGTCCATCACATTGTGTTTCTTCTGTTGTGTCAACTCTTGTTGCACAATCCACACTATTCTCTTTGAGGATCCTCTTGTCATGACTGCACCAAATAAATAAATAAAATTTATTTAATCTCACCCACATGCGAGGAGACAATTAAATCAATATACTTATTTAATTATGAGGTTTGGAAAATAGGTAGATTAAACAATTAAAGAATTATTTCAATCTTAGAAGAATGGTCAGGTCAAAAGGGATTAAATAATTAAAACAATTACTTAATCAAAGAAGAATAATTGACTAGGTTAACGAGTTAAATAATTAAGAATTATTTAATCGACGAAGAATAATTAATCAAGGTGATTGGATGATGAAAGTTACTCAGTTTAGGGAAAATGATGAATTATTTAATCAAAGACGTTAGTTGAAGTCATAATTAGATAATTATATAACTATGAAGAGATAAAAGAACGACACTAGTCCTAATTGAATAATAAAATCATTTGATTAGTGCAAACGAATAATTAGTGAAATATGTTGTCATAGGTGAAGAATGATTTCTAATGTCTACATTTTGCTCCTCTTTGAGACAATGCGATTCTGAACATTATTTCAAAGAAAAATTAAGAAAAAAAATTCTTTAAATCATACTTGGATGGTGATGGGATAATATTGTGGCCCCTCAAAAAATTGGGCAATTTTTTTTAAAGTTGGGTCTAATTTGTCGATAGTGTTATTTTCAACCTATAGACACATTCACGAAGAAAAATGGGGCCTGTAAGTTCAATTTAAGAGGTTCAAAAGACAAAAGGCACCATGGCCAATACAAAATGTGCAAAAGAGAGGTCCATTAGGCCACACTCACCTTCTAAATAGGTCATTTAGGGATTATTTTCCTCATTTGTGCTTGTCAAGTTTAGAAATTTATGAGGAGTGAGTACTCAGAGAATTGTAGTGGAGCTATGGTGGGTATTTGGGATCACAAGCACCAAGCAACACAAGTGAGGACTTTTCTATATCTTGTGGGAGTTGGTAGAGTAGTGAGTGCTTTGTCTTTGCTTGGTCAATTTTTGTAGATTTAGGGATCAAAAAATGGGCAACAATTGTAGTGTGCCACAACTTCACTCGCATATGATGCAAATACAAATGTTGCGATACAATTGTTGTTTTAGCAATGTATTTGTAAATGCATCACTTTTGACTAGAAATTTAGTTTTATTAAATGCACCACAACTAAATATGTAGGGTGACACATTATGTGCACTGGACAATCATTAAGTGTAACACATATACATAATTGAACCACAATTATCGTTAAGTTTCACACATATGACTGTTTAGGCAAAATTTTCATGTTTAGGGTAAAAGTAATGACCCCCATAGCTCCAATTGGCTAAATTAAGACTCATAGTAGATGTGAAACGTTGATTGACCACATGAGGTGTTGTTTCATTTGTATACATGTGAGAATAGGCCTACCTGCATGCAATTGTGGCATCATTTAAATCAAGGTGAGTAAGAAATCTTACTTGTCTTAGAGATATATCACATGTGTTTCATGTCTGAGAGTAGAACTATTTGAGGATTAATCATTATACTTGTCAAGTGATGACACTCAAAGACAAGTTCTTTTCATTTGCCTACAGGGGAGACCTTAGTGACACTAGAGGACATTTGGTACATCTTCCAGATCCCTATCATGGGCACATAGTTGTTTGTGAGAGGGCCACAAGTGTAGTATATTTGGTTATCTTGTTTGATTATGATGCCCAGTACCTAGTGATCAATTTTGATTCAATGGAAGGAGGGTGATTCTATGGCTTTCTCTTCTTCCCTATAGTAGTAGCAAGTGTGTACTTAGGTTTTTTCTTGTTCAACTATAGGGCTTTCATCAATTTTAATTTTCTTTCCCTTCTAAGGTTTGGATTTTTCCTCAATTCTCTTCCATTTTGCAAAGGAAATTTTCTTCTTCTTTTTAGTTGGGGTAGCGATAGGGGTTTTATTTGTAGGGTTTGATTCACCCTCTTCTATTAGAGTTTTAGCTTTTTATTTACCCTTCTTTTCTCTAGGTATGAGCTTCATAGTAGATTTGTGAGCTAACTTTTAGCTTTGATTTTTGGCTATAGGAGGAGTCGATTGTGGTTCTTGTAGACACCTAAAAATGTCTCACTGATCATTGCTAATTATTCATCTTATTAATTGAATAATTCTTCAATTTATTTAATTAAGCTAATTAAATCTTCTCAATTGACCTAATCATCATTATTCATTTTTCTTACTAATTATCCATTTTTTATCATTTCTTAATCATTTCATCATTTAACCCTTTCTCAAATATTAATTATGATTAATTCCTTGGTTAAATAATCTCTACTAATATTAATTATTTAATTAATTATGATTAATTCCTTAGTTAAATAATCTTTACTATTTAATTAATTCTATTTCTAATGTTTAAATAATTTCATTCAAATTATTTAAATAAATTAACCCATTCCTCCAATTCCCCAAATTATACTCTAAAATAATTCCATCTAATTTCATTTCTCTCAAATTCCAATTCCCTAAATTCGAATTTCAATTAATTTCATCCAATTTCAAATCATCAAATTCACATTTCACCAAATCTTAATTTCAAAGAATTTCAGTAAATTTCATGTGCATTTCAACATTTGAAAATCCAAATTCAAATGCAAATTGAAAATGAAAATGAAATTCAACTTCAAAATCCTACAACACATGCTAGGACTGATTGATTAAATAAGTCAACTCATCAATCTCCTCTTTTCACTCCAAATCACCTTTTCTGACTAATCAATCAATCCAGTCATCTCCCCAATCTATCCAGTCAACTAACTAATCTATTCATTTCATTATTCAATCTATCTAGTTGACTACTTAATCAAATGAGTTAACAAGTCAATCAATCTGAGTTAACAAATCAATCGACTCTGTTAATTGATCAATCTAAATCAAGTCACTCCCAATCAGAACTTGAGTTCAAAATCCCTCCCCATCTCTCATGAAAATCTATATAAACAAGATCATTTTCTCAATTCAAGGTAGATCACACTCTTCAAAACAATTACCATCTTTATGCAGGAATCCTAGTGCAATACCTGAGAGCCACCTACACTAGCAATTTGGAGAAGAACAATGGAAGCACAAATGTGGAATAGGGAGTTTAAATTAGTTTAATTCTTCCATTTATTTCATTTATTCTATTGCACTGTGTTTGAATTTATCTTGATTAGTTAAGGATCTGTGATCGTCCTTATTTCTTTATTAGCTTAAATTTGTGATTTCAAGCATGAAAATAGTTCTTTTGCGTCTTCTCCAAATGACACAAAATTGAGGGTTATAGAGACACAAATTTGAGGGTTATATATAAAATAAATAATTGTCTCTTTCTTCAAAAGAAGTTGATTCTTCTTGAACTAAATGCACCAAGGGATTATGACCTCCCCCTTTTTCCAACCCTCTAAACTTTATTTTTCTACCTCTTGAACCCAAATTCACATGTTTAATCTTCTTGACCTTTAAGAATTCCTCGTAGCTCATTCTAGGAAAATAGATAGCTACAATTATTTTCACAAGCATAGTTATTAAACAATGGTGGGATAGCAAGGCATCCTTACTTTTTTACACCTTTGTTGCCATTCTAGTGAGGTAATGACATATGTCCCTCACAAAAAAAATATTTAATTATGAATTATATTGCTTTATGCCCACTTTCCTAGTAAAGAAACTGTCCTAGTTTCTTGTTGATAAGTTTGCAATGGCGGGTCATTTGGTCTAGTAAACTCTGCTATGGTTGAGACTATGTCATGGGCACATCCATATAATCTTCCCCTTATGTGGAAAGTGTAGATACTTTTGTAATGGTCATCATGTTGGCTTCTACATGCAACCCCTTAACAATGACTATGTTCTCTTACTGAGTCCATGCAAACTCCAAAGCTATTTGTGTCTCATGTTCACCCAATTTGTGAAAATAATTTATCCACCCTGTATTTACCAACTCATCTCTATAATGAACCACATTATCAACCATGTTGTGGACTAAAGGTTCTTTCTTGATAGGGCCTCTATCCATCTCTATTGCAAATGCAGGTGTTAGAACAACTTTACTTGAAAATTATTCCCAAATTCTCACTCTTGAGCACTGCTTTACCCAACTATCCTCTACCTCTGCCTAATTTCACTCCTTTGTCTAAATTCTATAACTGATATTTTATTACCAATTCTCTTGAAGTTTTAAAATGCTCAATTTGAAACAAAGAGCATGACATATACAAGAGGGTTTTGACAAGATGGTATTCAAAAATAAAATTTTGACATTAATGAGAGGTAAAGGATAATTATTTGGACATATATGAATATCTTGTTGCATTCCACAACCAATATGCGAATAAAAAAAATTGGTATGCAATTTAATAATTCTCACAAAAGTTTGTGACAATACTTCCCTCCCCCAACTTAATCTAAGCCGAGTGTCCACACGTGCTAGGTAGAAAGGTCAAAATTTTAAATTTGGAAAGAGCACAATTAACATGCAGTTACAAATCATAACATAATAATTTTAAATACTTACCATAAATGTTATGTGCTTTTTAAAACAAAAAAATTACATGATAAAACAATGATGTATATACAAGATATGAATGAAAGTACCTGCAACTAATCACTTTGACATGATGTGAAGTTTGTGATTAATGAGAGGTAAAGGATAATTATGTGGACATATATGAATATATTGCCACATTTCACAACCAATATGCGAACAAAAAAAAATGGTATACAAAATAATGATTATCACAAAAGGTTGTGACAATACTTCCCTCCCCCAACTTAATATGAGATAAGTGTCAACATATGCTAGTTAGAAAAGGTCAAAAGTTAAAATTTTGAAAGAGCACGATTAACATGCAGTTATGAATCGTAACATAATAGTTTTAAATACTTACCATAGATGTAACATGCACTTTTTAAAACAAAAAAATTACTTAACTAAACAATGATGTATATATAAGATAGGAATGAAAGTACTTGTAACTAATCACTTTGACATGATGTGAAGTCTACTAAATGCATGAGTAGATCATAAAGTCAAATGGAGTAATAATTAGATGGAAAATAAAGTTTGAAATTGAGTGACATTAACTGGATGATGTGGAAAGGGATGTTTTTTATTACGGTTAAAACAAGTTTTGAAGGGACCCAAAACCCTTTAACAACTGGTCTTAAACCATGATTAACATTGAACAGTACAAACACAAATCTAGAAAGCTGCCAAAAAAATGAACAAAAAACTAGCAACCAAAAGACATCAAAAAACCATAAGACATCAAAAAACCATAAGACAACAAAAAACATAAAAGATAGTGAAGAGACTAAACCAGATTCCTCAGGGTGTCTGCAACCTCCGCCTCATGCTAAATAATATTCAATGCCAAGGAAGGAGTTATTTCCTCTTTCGTCATTCTCATCATACTTAAGAAATGCAATGATACCTTTATCCTTCTTATCACTTAGGTTCCATGCCATCCTTTCTCTAGCCACACCCCCTTTATTAGCAAAAAGGTCTGCCACCATGTTAGTTTCCTAGTAGGCATGGGAAATCACACACTTTTCAAAAGTTCCAATAATCTCCTTAGATAAATTAATCCATCCCTCTGTAGTCCAAGAAGGCTTATAGTTGCCTTTGAGACATTGGATAATATTATTCGAGTCTCCTTCAAGCCAAACACATTTACAATTGAGATGACGAGCCAAGTTTAAAACTTGATGGCTTCAACAAGGTGGTTAGTTTGGCAACCCGAGGGGAGTGTCATTGCTACAATAAACCTATCATTATCATCTCTTATCACTCCCCCACACCCAACCAACCCAGGATTACCTTTGGCTGCCCCATCAAAATTAATTTTCACCCATCCCGGGGAAGGGAAATTCCAATAAAATCCATCTTTGGATTTCTTTGCAAGTCTTAAAGCATTAGTAATATCAATATTTATGAGCCAAGCCTCAACCACCCTATGGTCATAATCTTGGCATATCAATTTCTCCTTAGACTTGGGGTTGGTATTAAGACTATTCAAAATTTCCCCAACAACTCTAATAATTTTTCCAAAGACAATGTCCTCCGGAAGAGGCTGATCTTTGAAAATTTTGTTGTTTCGTTCTTTCCAAATTCCCCAAGCCACGTGCGTGAAGGTATAAGACCATAGAAAATTTAAAACATGGTTGGCTAAGGCGCCTTCCACTAAGGAAAAAAGGTCCAAAATAGACTCAAGAAAAACCCAACTAAGATTCCAGAGCTGTAAGATTTGATTCCAAATGGCGAAAGAAAAATGACAATGAAGGAATAAGTGGGAGACAGATTCAACCTTAGCTAAATAGAGATAACATTTGTTGGGGATAGAGAAGCCCCTCTTACACAAGTTGTATATAGTTAGAAGTTTATTTTGAAGGTGAATCCAAGCAAAAATGTTAACTTTAGGGATAAGATTATGAATCCAAGCTTTAGCCCATGGTGAGGGGAAGCAAACTGATACAACAAAGCAACAACAAAAGAAACAAAAAAATACCCGAGGAAGATCCTTTCCAAACCATAACATCCTCCTCCCTATGCTGACCCACATTAACCAATAAAGATATATCTGAAGGAGCAAAAGGGCAGAGCTAATATGGGTTAGGTTAACCCACTGACCATTTCTCCAGTAATCAACAACATACGATCCATATCTATCTTTACAAACAACCATTAATTGCCTAAAATTTGCGTTATTACATAGCGGCTTATGTCCAAACCAACTATCTTTCCAAAAAAAAATCCTTCTACCGTTACCAAGTTTCCAACAAACTCCCTTAGCTACCATATCCTTGGCTTTAATAACATTGTTCCGCAGTGAAGAACCATTCGGAAGATTTTGAGACTCAAGGATCTCCATAAAAGAATTAACATTAAGTAGATATTTATTGTGCCATATAGAGCTCCATTCTCTAAAATTATGAAAATTTCTCCAAACTCGCTTAGCTAAAAGGGTTTTATTGAAGGTTCTTATATCCCTTAAGCCGAGACCACCATATCTTTTTGGTTTACAAACAACTTCCCATGCAATTAAAGGACTTCTCTTTTTCTCCTCTACTCCCGGGCATAGAAAAATGTTTCGGAATTTTTTCAATGATGTATGCAAACTTAGAGGGTATTTTGAACAAGATTAAAGAATAAATAGGCAGATTCTATAATGAAAACTTTAGGAGCTGAATTTTCCCAATTTGGCTGAGAAGAGCCCCTTTCCACCCTGCCAGTTTCCTGTTAAACCTATCCACTAAAGAGAACCAGAAGGAGTCAGGAGGTTTAGTATAAAGTGGGAGTCCCAAATAGATTGATGGAAAGGATCCAATGTACACCCCAAGATATCATCAATCTTCCTTTATCTAGCTTCTACAATATTAAATAAGAAAAGAGAACTCTTTGCCCTATTCACAATCTACCCCAAAGCATCTTCATATTTCACTAGGATTTTCTTTATAGTTATGGCTTGCCCAATGGTATAACTTCCCATCATTATGGTGTCATCAACAAATTGTTGATGGGAACACACTAAATCTTCCAAAGAAGGTTTTAGGTCCTTTAAAATTTCATCACAAACCATTTTATGCACAAACCTGCCAAAACTTTCAACCATGATGGTAAAGAGAATAAGAGAAATAGGGTCACCCTGTCTCTGTTGGCATATGCACACTCCAATGAGACATTAAAGGTGATTGAAGGTTTTGTCATTGATGGCAACCTTACAATCCTATGGCACCAACAAGGCATTACACCGGCATCAACAGATCACACTCAGACCATCGGCACCGGCAGAGAAAGGAAGCATACTGACACAGAGGCCAACAAGATTTTTGTTACATTATATTTTGTTATTATTGTAAAAACTTTGAAAGCTGACTTGATATCATTGTAAAATGACTTATATATATAAGAAGTCATTGTAAGACATTTGGTAAGGAAGAAGGGAAAAATAATTAGGCAGACCTATTATGCAAAATATAGGTTAAAGGGTTTATGTAAGAAGAAGAGCATAAACCAGTACTGAATCTGGCATTATAGATGCTATTGTAAAGTAGTACAAGACATTGGATTTGTATAATCCACATTGTAAGTCAGTGAGACTTCCCATTGAGCAGTGAGCTCTAGGCAATTGGCCTTCTTGCATGTGCAGGCCCCTCTTGTAAGTAATATTCTCTTATTGGCCAGTAAGTGAATATTGTGGGTCACAAATCCCACTGAGGTTTTTCCCACACCGGGTTTCCTCGTTAAATCAGTGTGTTATGGTGTGATTTTCATGTGGTTGCTTTCATTTCTGTTTATTGCTTTATTTCTTGCATACCGGTACACTGTTTTAATATGCTCTACATGTTTTAAGTTAAGAAATTCAATTCACCGGTTAGATATTGATTCACCCCCCCTCTCAGTATCTGTGGGAATCCTAACAATTGGTATCAGAGCTTGGTCCTCCATTTTCAGAAGCCTAACAACTTGAGGAAGATCTTGACACTAGTAGACATGGAAAATTTGGTGAAGCAAAGGATCATCGACAAACAACAGAAATTCTAACTTGAAAGGAAAAGAAAAAGTTGAAGAGGTTAAGAAAGAATTCTCAAAACAATGGATTAGAAAGTCTGACCTAAATGTTGGGAATACTCCTCCACCGGTAGAACCAAGCAATGCTTCACCGGCAGGACAAAGCAATGCTTCACCGACAGGACAGAGTAGTACTCCACTGGCAGGAGCTCTTCATCAAATTGAAGAAAATCTTCTTTGAGGGTTTGGCATTAAATGAGGCATATGCTATTATTCCCTTGGTTAATTGTAAGAAGTTGGAAATTACTTCATTACCAGTAGACAATGTTAAGTGACTACTTAACCGGCATGCATTAAATGTGGTAGATGGCAAATAGACCTTATAAATTTGTGATTTAAGCTCCATTTCACTTCATCAAGATTTCAAACATTCGAAGAGCATGAAATTTGCAGAGTTAAAGCATTTCGAGCAAAGAGGCAAAGGCATTTCAGCAATCAATCCATCCAAAGGTAGAAAAAGGTATTTATCTTCATGGCATCCACCTCTGCACTTGAATATATACCAAACCCTACTGTAGTCGAGGTTATAAAACGCCCTAGGCCCGTGTTTCAACTAGTTCCCGAGATAGCAAAGAAGGATGACAATACAGGTGCTTTTTCTCAAATTCCAAAAGGAGTTGTTTATGCTAAAGATCCCAGAATTTACATCCATTGCAACATAGAGGAATTAGGAGATGAAGAGATCAAAACAGTGTATAAATCTATCATATGTGATGATTCCAGAAATATAAAACCCGAACATAAAATTATCGAAACCCTAGGATTTACTGAAATCCTCAGCATTCCTGAATTTCCCAAGGATGTGATTAGGACAGTCTTAAGCAGGGTACATGGTGAATTTTTCTGGTTAGATGCAATTCACAAAATTACCAAGGAAGCTGTCAAAGCCGTGACAGGGTTACCTTCCACCAGTAAAAGACTAGACAAGACTAAAAAGGTCTCAAATGACCTAGTAATTAAACTAATTGGTGCAACATCCGATAAAAGGTCCTTAAGAGTCAATGATGTAACCGACATAAATGTGAGATTCATCAGCATGATTTTAGGGTATAAAGCTACTCATGCAAATAGACTTAATTCAGTTTCAAGTTTATGCATTAAGAGTGCTTATGACATGATTATAGACAATGTGAAAATTAATATATGTGAGTGGTTAAAAGATGAGTTGATTGATAACTTAGGCAAAATCAAGAAGGATAAGAAAGGAACTTTTAGGTTTGGAAATCTACTTGTATACTTGATGCTACACATAACCAAACAGGTTCCCGGTATAGGCTGTAAAGAACTTGGATTTGATATACCGGTAGGTAACAGTTATCAGAACTATTCAATAACATGGGTGAAGACAAGGAAAAGAATATCCGTGAATACTTTCAAGCATTAAAGGCCAAAATGAAGAAGAGAATCAGATTATCACATAAAATTGTTGAGAAGTATAAGGATAACATATGCTTTGTAATAAAAAAGGATGAGATATGGAAGGAAGCAGTCATCCCAAGAACAATTTGGGTAACAGAGATGGGTTATGAGACTGATGACCTTATTATTGAAACATATGCTAAAGCACTTTTGGAAGCTCCTAGAGAACCTAAGGATGAAGTATTTGGTAGTGCTGAGACCATAGAAAGTCAAATTCAATCTCATAAAAGAGTGAAAAAGGTTGAAGCAGTAGTGAGAAGAGGTTCTAGACAGGCAAAGGCTATTAAAGAAAATGTAACGAAACAAACCGGTATCACTGAGGATGAGTTAGCAGCCCCACGGCCTGAAACTCACCTATCACAGGTAGCTACTTCCTCAGAGAATGACATGCTTGCAACTTTCAAGAGAGTTGTAAGGAAAAGAGATCCTTCACCAGCAACCACACCTTCACTTAGGAGAACAAGACGGAAACAACAAGTAGTGAGATCTTCAGTTATAAAGACTACACCAAAGAAGAAACTGACACCCAAGAAGAAGAAGAGGACAAAACAAAACATGGCCCCTGTTGACATATTGCTAAATGAAATTACAGAGGAAGGGAAACTAAAGAATATAGAGAAATTGTATGATACTCTGACAACAGATGAAAAAGAACAAGTTGAGAATAGTGTTATTTTGCACATGGACATGTATAAGAAATTTTTTATGGAAGTGGTAGATGAACTACCAGATGAATTATTTAAAAGATTGGAAGCAAGAAGACAAGCTATTGTAGAACTTGACAAGAAAATCAAGATAGAAAGATTACTTGTTGTTTACCCAGTGAACTCACCTAAAGAAATAGATGATTTAATTGCAGAAGCCAACCGGTCAGTATTCTCTACTGCACACCAGCACATTGCATTAATGGTTGGAAGAGTCAATGAGGTAATTGAAGAAATAGAAAATGCATGGGATATATTCCTAGTTGAAAAAGAAAAACAGGAAGAGTACATGAGCCACAAACCTATAAAGGTATATCAGAAGGACAAGGACAAGGGTAAAGGAAAGGTTGGTGGACCTCCTAGTATAAAAGTAAAGGATAACTTACTCCCACCTCCTCCAATTACATCACCGGTAATAACAAATACTGAAGATCGACCGACAGTTGAGAATATGAATGTAGAGGATACAAATCCTAATCCTGAAGTCTTATACACAGTGGATGTTGATACACAAAAGATCAACATTGTGGTAGATAAAGAACAACAGGTAGAGACTTAGACTGAGACTGAGACTGAGCAACAAATAGAGAAACAAGAAGAGCAACAGGCTCCAGAACAGGGACAGGTTCACATGGAAATAGAGCCACCGGCAACAGGAGAAGATCTAAAACCATTGCTTAAAGAAATGGAAACACAGACTGACCTACTAGAGGTCACAACAAGCTTGGTTACTTCTACCACCGGTGGTATTCAGAATGTTGGTTCCTCATCAGCAGGCTATAAATCAACAAATGTAACAAAAGTACTCTTAGATTCAATCAAAAGGATAACAGGTTGTAGTTCACAGGTTTACAAAGCTATAGATGACACAATCCCAATTTTGAAGAAGTTAGCTCCTAACTACAATATAGACAACAAGGATTCTTTAAGTCAAATCGATATTTTGTCCAAGTACATCACTGAGAACATAGTGACAATTGAGCAAATAAAGGAAGAGGCATTGAAGAATAAGATGGAAATTGAAAAGCATAAATTCTTTGAAGATTAGATAAAGAAGTGTACAAGGGATTTTGACACACTTATATTGGCACTATGCAATTTACTGAAAGAGTTCAAAACTTTGTACAAAGACATATGCAAGACAAACCTACTAACAACTGACATAGATAAGCAGATGAGCAAGGTACAAGATGAAATCAATAAACTTGCAGACAATTTTGTTAACTCACTTGATACTTTATCAGTTTTTGAACAGAAGATAACAAGTTTTGAGGAAGATTTAATTAAGTTGGGAAGAGAAAAGGAGAGAATAGTAGATAAGGCAATGAGTTTGAGACTAAGACTGAGTCCAAGACTGGACTATCTAGCATTCATGCGGAAGGAAATCTTTGAGGCACTTGTACAGGGACAAAGAACACCGACAGAGCATATGCAACACCTCACCAGTACAGTTCAAAGAACCGAGACAGCAATAAGAGACAGTAAGAAATTTATGGAGAGTATAAACTTAATTTTGGCAGATCTATTTCAAATTGTGACCACACAGGTACAAGGTTGAGACTACAACTCTATTGACATCTTGACAACCTTTGTCATTGATGCCAAAGGGGGAGTAGTGGTATGAGAAAATCCAATATCATAGGGATCATATGCTCAGGGGGAGCACACACATTTTTGGTAACTTTTTTGGACTTCACATTTTTGGATACACCTTTGAATTTTCTCATGAGTGTTACCATCAATGCCAAAGGGGGAGATTGTTGGCATATGCACACTCCAATGAGACATTGAAGGTGATTGAAGGTTTTGTCATTGATGGAAACCTTACAATCCTATGGCACCGACAAGGCATTACACCGACATCAACAGATCACACTCAGACCATCGGCACCGACAGAGAAAGGAAGCATACCGACACAGAGGCCGACATGATTTTTGTTATATTATATTTTGTTATTATTGTAAAAACTTTGAAAGCCGACTTGATATCATTGTAAAATGACTTTTATATATAAGAAGTCATTGTAAGACATTTGGTAAGGAAGAAGGGAAAAATAATTAGGCAGACCTATTATGCGAAATATAGGTTAAAGGGTTTATGTAAGAAGCAGGGCAGAAACCGGTACTGAATCTGGCATTATAGATGCTATTGTAAAGTGGTACAAGACATTGGATTTGTATAATCCACATTGTAAGTCAGTGAGACTTCCCATTGATCAATGAGCTCTAGGCAATTGGCCTTCCTGCATGTGCAAGCCTCTCTTGTAAGTAATATTCTCTTATTGGCTAGTAAGTGAATATTGTGGGTCACAAATTTTAGGTATTACATTAATTAGATCTTGTTGGGCCTTCACAACCAACCTATCATTAGCTTTCAAGAGGTCAACAAAGAAGTGAACTGCCTCTCTTTTTATTTCTTCATCCCTTTCAATCTTAGATCCATTCTTCATAACATGAGATATTCTATTCACATCTCTATGCTTAACGGTGGTCATATGTAAGAATTTGGTATTCTTATCTCTCGAAGTGAGCCATAAAGATTTGGATCTTTGTTTCCAAAACTCCTCTTCTTTGAAGATAATGTCATGATACTTAATAAGAATTTCATTCTCTCTTAGCAAGTAATCCCCAATATATCCATCTATCTGAATCGTATCTTGGATCTCCTTTAAATTAGATTGGATAGAAGATTTCATAGCAAAAATGTTCCCAAAGGTCTCTTTATTCCATTTTCTAATATTTACCTTAACCTCTCTTAATTTTTTAGCCATCTTGAACATAGTCATGCCACTGACATTTATGTTCCACTAATATTTAACGTAGTCATGAATCTTAAGGTGAGACAACCACATTCTTTCAAATCTAAAAGGGAAGTTTCTTTAACCATCTATAGAATTTGCCACAAAACTAATTGGGTAATGGTTTGGACCAATCCTAGAAAGAGCATTCAGGGAGCAACAATAGATAATTAGCCACTCATTAGAGATTAAGGCTAGGTCCAATCTTACTTGGATAAGATCATTTTCGGTCCTCTTATTAGTCCAGGTAAAGGTAGCTCCCTTTAAGTCCACATCATGCAACCCTTGAGCATTTATAAAGTCCATCGGGTCCATTTTACTATCTAACTAAATTTGAGAGCCACCATACTTCTCCATATCTTGGAGAGGGGTGTTTAAGTCCCCCATAATAATCCAGTTATCATTGGGAAATTTCTATCTGAAGGAAGCAAGATTAATCCAAAATTTTCTTCTAGCCACTTTATTATTTGGTACATAAATGTTGGAGAGAATGTAGCAAAAACTATCTCTTAAATGCCTAAATCTAGTAGCCACATGATTCACATCCTCCCAAATAGGATCTCCTTGAATGTGATTAAGGTTTTGGAATGTAACAATGCCCCAGAAGCTCCACCCGAGCTATTCCCTTGCACACCGCATCCTTTAAAAACCTTTATCCTTTCAACTCTATCTTTAGGTATCTTTGTTTCTTGGACTAACAAAATATCTTGTTTGTGATCCTTAACAAATTTGTGCAAATATATCTTGTTTATCAGAGCTAATTAGCCCTCTAACATTCCATGACATAAATTTCATTTCTTACCTGGGGTATTATTTTGGCAAATCTCCAGGATAGTTCTTTTAACCCCATCAACAATATTTTGAAGGCATTCCTACTCCCTATGCCATTTGGAAGATTTTCTTCCAAAGTTCTTCGTGATTCCACAATCCGCTTTCGACTTGTTCCTGGTGGAGACCCCCAGAGGAGTATTATTCGATCTCTTCCCTTTTCTCTTTTCCACCCTAGTAAAAGAGCTATCCTCTTCCATGCCAGCTTCTTCAAAGGTCATATTTTCTTTATCCTCTCCATCCCTAACTGCAAAAAATTTATGGGAAAATTTTAGATTGGGAAAATTCTAATCCATATCAGCTACAATGTAAGTATAGCCCCTTTCACTTAGATTATCCTTGTTGCTCGAAGATTTATCCACTGTATCAGGAAAGGTAGATTTTGTTGGAATGCACTGATACTGACATTAAACTGAGAGGGGGGGGGGGTGAATCAGTTTACTAAAAATAACAACAATTAATTCAATTATAAACCTTATACCAGAGCACAACCCAATAAAGAATATGACATGAAAGCACAACACACATAACACCAATATTTTGACATGGAAAACCTGGAAAGGGAAAAACCACTATGGGAAACCCTACCCACAATCAGATGAATACTCTGTAGTACCATTGTGAATAATTACAATGGCGTTTGCACATGCAGAAAGGCCAACATCCTAGAGCACACTGCTCATCACAAAGGGAAGTCTCACTAACTTACAAAATCATCGGACTACAATCCCGAAAATAATGAACTATGAAAGTAGCATCTACTAATGCCTGATACAGTTCCGTTTAAGCACCAATGTCTACCCTGCAATACAAAACCTTTCCAACCTTCACCTGAATGATATGACTTTATTCACACTTGATTCTTTCTATGATAATGCAAACTTAACCAACCATAACCATCACATTGCCCATTAACATGAATAGGTCACCTATAAATACAGATCATCAACCTTATTGACAAGGTCGGCTAAACCCTAAACCCATAATTACAAAATTACGTCACATGATACCACCAGACCAATATTATGATTTACATTACATACCATGGACCTAAATCAAGTAACAAAACAATTATATCCATCGGAGATTTCACTAAGATCAAAATCCAACATGCTTCACTTGCCGGTAGAAACCCTTAGTGAAAGTTTAACTGGATCCAAATAGGACCACCATAATAGCACACCATCCAATGCAAAGTTTCCAAATTCTTAGGATATGATCAAGAAGAACCAACAACATGAAAGAAACTGATTCCATAAGCTGGACCCAAAAACCATTGACCAAGTCACCAAAAAAACATATCGGTAAAGCTAACTGAGAACACTAGAAGTCAGTAAAGCCAAAAGCTTAGCCGACAAAGCCAAGAACAAGTCGGTAACTGGAAATACCAAAAGCGATAACCAAACCATGAAACCACCAGAATATAGAAAGCATATAACCATCTGAATAAGTATCATAAACCAATTCCAGAGGTATGATCATATCGGATTAGAATGATAGCCAAAACCAAAATGATCACCAAGACTAACCAAGATAGATTTAACCAGGATAGTCTCTAACTGAGATACAATGTTGACATAAATGACAACACTTAACCAAATCCATCATATTGCCAACAATCTCCCCCTTTGGCATTGATGGCAACACTGAATGTAAAAAACATCCAAGTGCCAAGGAATGCCAACAAACTCCAAAACACACACCAAAAGATCTAGCAGTTTTCACATGAATACCTTCTCCCCCTTTGATATCAATGATAAAGGATAGATACTAAACCAAGAGTACATAACCAAATAGCTAACTACTCCCCCTGAGTAGTAGCACCATCTTCATCAACCCAGATAAGAAAAGTATGTCTGACAATCTCACCATATTGATGCATCTCTGGATCTCTAAGTCTCTTTCGGAGGGTTGGTAACCCCCAACCGATCTCTGATATATTCAAAAGTGTCTTTAGGAAATTGTTTCGTTAGAATATCTGCAATCTATTCTTTAGCAGGCACATAAACCAATCTGACTTCCTTTGCTTCAACCTTTTCCTTCAAGAAATTATACCTTATAGAAATGTGTTTTGATTTGGAATGAAATACCTGATTCTTTGACATATCAATAGAAGCAGTATTATCATAGTGAATACAATAGGATCATCATAGCTTACCCTTATATCCTTTAACATATGTTTCATCTATAAAATATGAGTATAGTTGGTAGCAGTTGCAACATATTTTGCTTCAGCTGTAGACAATGAAGTGCATGATTGTTTCTTACTAACCCATGAAACCAACTTCTTCCCAAGAAAGAATGCACCACTAGTAGTGCTCTTTTAGTCATCCACATCTCCTACCTAATCAAAATCTGTATATGCAAATAATGTGAAGTCATCATTCTTTGGATACCATAACCCAAAGTCTATTGTACCTGCCAAATATTTGAATATCGTCTTGACAACAATATCATGACTTTATCTAGGATTTGACTGAAATCTAGAAGCAATAAAAACAACATTCATTATATCAGGTCTTGTTTGAGTTAGGTACAACAAACCGCCAATCATTGATTTGAATCTACTTGGGTTCACCTTAGGTGATTCATCATCCTTTGACAATTTGCAACCGATTATCATAGGAGTACCGACAGGTTTAGAATTCTCAAGTCCAAATTTCTTATGTAATTCCTTCACATACTTAGTTTGACAAATGAAAATACCTTTATTAGTTTGAGTAATTTGCAAATCTAAGAAAAAATTCATCTCACTAATCATAGACATTTCAAATTCATTCTTCATATCATTAGCAAATTTCATGCATAGACCTTCTTCTCCTACAAAAATGATATCATCCACAAAGACTTCAATAATCAATATGTCATCATGCTCAATCTTGTAATATAAGTTACTACTTACTATCAACATTACCTTTACTGAAACCAAGCTTTGAAAGATACTTATCCAATCTAGCATACCATTCTCTAAGGGCCTGTTTTAGTCCATATAAAGCTTTTTTCAATCTGCAAACCATGTCCTTGTCTTCTGATAAAGAAAATCAATCAAGTTGTTCAATGTAAACTTCCTCTTCAAGATCTCCATTCAGAAAAGCACATTTAACATCCATCCGATATACTTTGTAGTTCTTGTGTGCAGCATAAGCAAGAAAAGTCTTACCGCTTCAATTCTAGCAACCGAGGCATAAGTTTCCCCATAATCAATTCCTTCTTCCTGTGAATAACCTTTGCAAACTGATCTATCCTTCTTTCTCACCACTTGACCTTCCTTATTCAATTTTTTCCTAAAAACCCACTTAGTTCCAATAATGTTCTTGTCTTTAGGTCTAGGTACAAGTTCTCATGTCTTATTCTTTTCAATCTAATCTATTTCCTCTTCCATTGCTTTTATCCAATTTTCATGCTTACTTGATTCAATGAAAGATTCTAGTTCAATTTGAGAAATTAAACATACCTCTTCAGCAACTAACCTTCTCCTAGTCATCAAAAGCAGTCAATTTCCCAAGTAGTGTATCTCTAGTCACAGGGCTACTTGACATTGTCCAGAGTTCATTAATAGTAATAGCCTTCATCTTGTAAGCTGGAGGTAGAACTCTTAGAACTTTTGACACTATCTCATCTTCACTAACATATTCGCTACAACATTTGATACCCATGACAATCTCATTGACTTTATCCATAAAATATCTTATCTTCTCATCTTCTTCCATCTTTAAAGTTTCATCTCTTACCTGGAAACCTTCAAGTTTAGAAATCTTCATAGCCTGGTCACCTTCATAAAGAGTTTCAAGCTTTGTCCATATCAGCTTAACATTCTCTAACTCTATGATATTCAATATCTTTTCATCAGATAGGGCGCTCAACAATGCTTCTTTTTCTCTTACATCATTTTTAGCTCCCTTTTGTTCACCAAAAGGTGCCATTGTTCTAGAATTAGGATCATGATGTATATACCCTTTTTCCAATATCTCCCAAACTTCAGCTCCAAGACATCTAAGATGAATCTTCATTTGCTCCTTCCATATCTTGTAATTTGTACCATCAGATTTGGGACTCTCCTTCTGGTAAGGATTGAATGTGGAACTAGATGCAGTTGCCATCGGATCTCCTCAAGTGGTTAAGCTTATGCAGAGAGGACCTCGCTCTGATACCAATTGTTGGAATGCACTGATACCGATAGTAAACTGAGAGGGGGGGGTGAATCAATTTACTAAGAATAACAACAATTAATTGAATTATAAACCTTATACTAGAGCACAACACACAACACCAATATTTTAACGTGGAAAACATGAAAAAGGGAAAAACCACGGTGGGAAACCCTACCCACAATTAGATGAATACTTTGCAGTAGTATTGCGAATAATTACAATGGGTTATGCAATGCAAAAAGGCCAACAACCTAGAGTGCACTGCTCATCACAAAAGGAAGTCTCACTAACTTACAAAATAATCGGACTACAATCCAGAAAAGAATGAAGTGTGAAAGTAGCATCTGTATATTGTTAAAATGGATAACAATAATAACAATATTGAAAGGCTAAATGAATTCAACCATAAAACCCTAGCCTAACAACAACAAATATCCACCATAACATATGAAGATTACCTAAGACAATGCAAATCAAATGAAATCACAAAGATTATACCATCACATGTCCAATAGGGTTTGGATCTCCATTCTTCCTATCTCCATTGATCTTGTTTGATATATTTGCTCTCAGATTTTATGTGTGCACAAGAGCTCAACAAAGAACGAAATGTGGTTGCAAGTAGGATCGTAGTGTAGTCAATTGCATAAAAGATGATTAGCATGAATGATTAGGGTTTGATAATGAAGGAAGCATCTCCTTATATAGAAGACACTATATGAAATGGAGGGATAAGATTGAGAGGTGTAAAAAGAGGTCAGCTATGATTAGAGGGTAGGTAGAGAAATAATAAAATAATAAAAGGGGTAGGTAGTGTACGAATTAAGAGATGAATGACATGTGTCATAGGTAGAAAAGGCTAATGAATTAATTAAATAAATAAAGATTTATTTAATTAATAGAAGAAGTAGGATAATTAAATAAATAAGAATATTTATTTAATTTAGGAAAAGGATAATTTAAATAAATAAATGTATTTATTTAAATGAGAAATAAGGCTAGAAGAGGATAAATGAATTAATTAAATAAATAAGGATTTATTTAATTAATAGAAGAATTAGGCTTAGATAATTAAATAAATAAAGATATTTATTTAATTAGACATGACAATTTTAGATGTCTACATTTTGCCCCTCTTTGAGACAATGCGGCTTGTCACGTTGTTTCAAAGAAGATAAGATGACCTGATACAGAGTTGCCCCAGAATGGGAATGATATGCCCCCTTAAGAGATTGGATGAAAATGTCTGAAAAAGATTGCAGGCAATCTCTCGATAAGAAAGAAAAGCTAGAATGGACTGACCGGATAAAGTGACAAAGTAATGGGATAATGAAGACTGACTCGGGAAATGAAGGCGAGGGCTAGGGTAGGCTATAAGATAGACCACGAGGGAAAATACATCCTCATTGTCATCTACGCATTCACAAGAGCATATTGCAGAGCGAAAATAGAGCAGGAGCAGTCAGCAACGATGGCTTTCACTCATAGGTTCAACTGCGTTCGTCGATTTCAGAGGCCAGCAGAGGCAGAAGAGCTGGTAAGTTCCACCAAACCTCCTCGTACTTTGACGCATTTAATTTTGTCATTAATGCATGCTAGGTAGGGTCATAAATGCGCTTAGACTAGGGCCCAAAAAGTGTCAAAAAATGTTTAGGCGTGTTTGCGTTGGTGCTAGGCGCATCTATGTTCGCTAGGCGAGTCTGTGTTTGTGCCAACCACGTCTATGTCTGGACCCACGTCTGCGTCAATTGCGGCCGCGTCTGTGATGGACAGGCGCGTTTGTGCCAAGAAGGCACGTCTGTGCAGAGCATAGACACGTCCGTGTCAAGCAGGCGCGTCTGTGTTTTTCAGGTGCATCTGTGCAGTTTTTGAGCGCATTTATGTCATGTAAGCGCGTTTGTGTTAAGTTTTGTCTTCTAGGTCAAATCGACAGTTCTGTGATGAACATACACTATCGATTGGATAAGCTATTAAGAGGATACACTCAAGCAGGTCCTCTAGGAAGACTAGGATAAATCAAGGCACTTTGTGATGAACAGTGAGTACCAAGATAGAGTACTTTGTGATGAACAGGGAGTACTGAAATATGAGCAGCACTTTGTGATGAACAGGGAGTGCAAATGTGAGTAACACTTTGTGATGAACAGGGAGTGTCACACACATAGTACTTTGTGATGAACAGGGAGTACCACTAGGATAAATAGCAACACTTTGTGATGAATAGTGAGTGTCGCTCAGATAGATAGCCATATGCATTTAGATAAAAAGTAGTATTTTGTGATGAACGGGGAATGCCACTATGACTGACATGATTTGATTTGCTTGACTGTAGGAGTATTTGCCGATGCTGGAGTCACGGGAGAGATTCTCGTCGACGCAGAGGTTGCGACCCGAGTTGTCGTTTGAGGACAGAGCTGCCGTCGAGGAGATGGGATTGAGACATGTACTATATGTGCCTGAGTTTTGGGCAAACATGGGTTTACTGACTGCGCTAGCTGAGAGATGGCACTCTGAGACGTGCACGTTTCATTTGTCGATGGGTGAGATGACATTCACCTTGGAGGATGTCTACAGGTACCGATCGATGGGGAGCTGATCCCATACGATGGAGATGGAGACAGAGAGGCCTTGAGACGGGTGTTTCAGGACCCTGGACTGGAGATGAGGGCAGGACACGTGGCATGGGACACCATGACAACCATAGGACTAGCGCTGCTGGCAATGATAGGAGGAACTATCAGTGGGTTCTTGTGTTCGGATAGGGCAACACGGGGTTTGGCTGTGGGCTGGGAGGAGCACTGGAGACACTAGTGACGCAGCACACCAGATATGCCTGGGGACCATGTGTGCTGGCCCATTTGTATTATGAGCTTCATCAGTTTGTTTATCATGGATCAGTAGGATTGGGCTGTGAAGTGACACTGCTGCAGGTATGGGCCTACGAGCATCTATCGGTTACCCGACCGATACACTTCAAGGGCAAGGGTCATGGACGCAGCTTTGTACATTTGTATGATATGATCACATCACAGCCACGGGTTTGCAGGTTAGAGCATTGGTGGCGAGTGTTGGACGACATTGATGTGGTCATATGGAGACCATATCTGGGCTATGAGGAGTGGGAGGATGACGCAATTGAGTTGCCCTACACCTTCCGGAGCAGGTACTTGATTGGGCGGATGCCCTATGTGTTAGAGAGACAGCTGGTGGACAGGGTTGGCCGACAGTTTGGCTGGATTCAGAGGATGTCCCGGGGCTTAGGCATGTATGCCCACACAGTTAGAGATCAGGCACAGTTTGGGCTGTTGCTGTCATATGATCATTCAGTGACACAGCTGGTGGAGATGATGCCCCTACCCTAGGACATGTGGCCTGAGATCGAGGATGCCGACATGGATGCCGAGTATACAGCTTATTGGGCAGAGCATCTGTTCCCACGATTGACAGATCCAGGAGAGGCATTGGAGGGAGATGGGGGGGGGAGATGATGAGGAGGGTGGAGGTGATGGGGGCAAAGGCCAATGGAGGAGGAGGGGAGTAGTTGGAGAGAGGTGGGTTGCACCTCGGAGGGAGGGTGGAGAGGAGAGGCAGACTCAGGTGGTGAGGGGTCGCGGTGGATTGCCTTTACAGGTGCCAGCAGCATAGGGTCCCAGGCAGGTACAGATATAGGGACAGGGATAGAGACAGGTACCAGTACAGGCACCAGTACAGGTACAGGTACAGGCACAGGGGCAAACACCCGCAGAGGGGGAGCCACAGGTAGAGGCAGAGGGGGTTGACCCAGTGGAGGCTAAGCTACTAGATCTGAGGGAGATTTGCTAAGGCCAGGCAGATGAGATCCAGGAGATGGAGAGGGAGAGGGATCGACTCAGGATGAGGCTCAGAGATACTGAGTGGGAGTGGGATCAGGCTATCCAGCACTATACAGAGGCTGAGACAACACTGAGGGTAGGGAGATAGGTAGCTGAGGATACAGGGGCATGATACGCTTATGTCCTGCGAGTAGGAGAGGAGAGAGCCTACTGGAGGGACCTCTACTATGGTGCAGTGCTAGCAGATCAGCGGATGAGGAGCTTCCATAGACCGTCGCGTATAGCAACAGCTACGGGAGGGAGCCGGAGGAGACAGGCATCGAGTGGTGGGGTTATGGCTCCTCCACCACCACCAGATAGAGGGGACAGGCAGGATGATCCTGGGGCGGGTCCTTCAGGGGCTCAGATTCCACCGAGGCCAGGCGGCTCCGAGGGAGGGAGTTCATCATAGCCGTAGAGGGCTCCCTTTGTATCAGTACTATACCATTTTTGTATTGTAGACACCTGCAGGTGCTTTTGTAGCCATATGATTTTGACATCATTGTATCATGACACTTATGATTTTGATATATATATATATATGAGATGATTCATCTTTGCGGCAGCTATATGCATGTGTACCTATGTGATGAGATGTTCTTATGTGATGTTTGTTTATGAGATGGATGCAAATATGTATATGTTGCAACTCAATATTTTTGTTCTTTTATGTTTTAAAATGTTATGCATGAGGCAAATGTAAATGTATGTAATGCAGATGAATATGATAATGCAAATATAAATTGTGCTAACAGGTGTTGTGTGCAGGATGTGATGCAATTGTGATATATATATGTATGTATGAAATGCTAACATGTGATAATGTAGGTGTAACTACATGAAATGCAAATATTTTTGGCGTGTCATTATACTCAGTGATGTGATAGTAGGCTACGCGGACTCGAGAAGGACGATGGAAGTCAATCAAGAAAGGGGGATGAAAGACAAAAGATATGAAAGTGAAAGAGCTTCTTGTGCGTTATCATCATTGAGCTTTATTATGGCAAGTAGGTTATGACAATCGAGACATATGTTCGACCCAAGAAGTCATTGTACCTGTTTGCATGGAGATAAGACAGTCACAAACAAGGAAGGCCCCAGTTCACACTAGACTCGCAGTGTCTTCATATCCTTGGACAAGTCATAGCATTACCAAGAGACAATCCACAGACAACAAATACAAATAGGTGACGATACCCCATCCTCGCCTTTCTAGTCAAAGACATCCTGGAGATAGAATCTCTAGTCAAAGACATCCCAGAAAAGCTAAAAGACATGTCACCAAAAAAAAAAAGATGAAATCAAAAGAAAACCAAGACTCGACACCAACATCCACTATAGTCCTCAAGTTTAGTGTCTCTTGTCACTTGTATAAGTCTTATTTGATTGTGGTCACAATGTTTACTTTCACAAAAAGGATAGATAGCACTGAACCATATGTTGTTTGAGTCTGTTGAAAGATTTGATTTGTTGAAGCCCATTGTTGCTACTGTGTCCCATCTGAAACTGACTAAATCCATGAAATTGATACCTTATTGTGAAGAAGACGAAACTTTATTGTGGATTGTGTGCGGATAGACTGAAGGAAGCTGGAAGAAACTGTACTCCTCGAAACATGTGATGTTCTCCGTTCCACACCCATTACTAGACGTAAGATTTGCCTTAGCCACAGATAGGATTTGATTTATTATAGATGGAAAGGGACGTTTATTATGAATGGCTAACCAATCTTAGGGAGATCAATAACAAGCCATGATGGGAATGGGTAAGTTTATTATGAACGAATAGGTTGTGAGTGTGTGCAAGGTGAAAGGATGAAAGTGAATCTTGAAGGAGGGAGGAGCAATGTCTCTACGCATGGCGCTGGTGACCCAGTTTTCACCATGGTACTTGCCCAGGGCACCACCGAAGTGGTTTTCACCATTGGAAGAAATTATTTCTCTTGAATTTTTTTGATTTTTCAATGTTTTTTGTGTCACAAGGCGCCTGTTTGCCAGGTTTTCACCAAGTAACGATTTTTTTTGTTTTTATAAATTTTTTTTTGTATTTTTGAAATTTTTGATTTTTTTGTATTTTTGAATTAGGATATTCCGAAGAGCTATGTGTAGAACCTACGAAGGTGCATGCTGTTGATAGGATCTTCTGTAGTTGAGAGTTGATATGCACTAGATCCATATGCTGTTGTAATAATGTAAGGACCAAGCCAGTTTGGTTTGAACTTGCCCTTCTTCTCTCTATCTTGTTGATTTTTAGGATTTTCTTTAAGAACCAAGTCACCTACCTCAAATGTGCGAAGCTTAGCCTTGTGATTGTAGCTGCGACTCATTCGTTGTTGGTAAGCCTTGAGATGATTAAAAGCAGTTTGTCTTCGTTCATCCAATAGTTCCAGCTCTTGTAAACGAGAGACCCTATAGTCTTCATCACTGATGATGTTTTGTAGAGAAACTCGTAAAGAGGGTAGCTCGACCTTAATAGGCAAGATAGTTTCAGTGCCATAGACAAGTGAATAGGGTGTAGCTCCTGTAGGTGTGCGGACACTTGTGCGGTAGGCCCAAAGTGCAGGATTGAGTTGGATATGCCAATTACGACCAGCATCGTCGACTGTCTTCTTTAGGATTTTAAGGATTGTTTTGTTAGACGCCTTAGCTTGGCCATTACCTTGGGGGTAATATGGTGTGGAGAAACGATGAGAGATATGGAAGCGATCACAGAGTTCACGAACATCCTGATTTTTGAAGGGATGCTCGTTATCAGTGATAATGGAAACAGGAATACCGTATCGACAAATGATATAGTTAAGGATGAATGTAGCAATCTGTTTTCTGGTAACTTGTGTGAGAGGCACGACTTCAATCCATTTTGTAAAATACTCTGTGGCAGTGATAATGAATTTGTGACCATTGGAAGAAGGAGGGTGAATCTTGCCTATGAGATCGAGTCCCCACTAACAAAAAGGCCAAGGAGACGCAAGTGGTTGAAGTTCTTGTGCTGGCGCATGTATGAGATCTCCATGAATTTGACATTGCTTACATTTCTTGACAAAATGATATGAGTCTTTCTCCATATTGGGCCAGTAATATCCAGTCCTGATGAGTTTCCTGGCCAAAGTAGGACCACTAGCATGTGGACCACATATCCCTCCATGCACTTCCCGTAATGCAATCTAAGCTTCGTCGCTTTCTAAACATCTAAGAAGAGTGCCATCTAGACCTCGTCGGTATAGGATATCAGCTAAAATGACATATCAAGAGGATTGGCAAATGAAAGTGCGACATTGGTTATTTGAGAGATCAGGAGGTAGAGTATTGTCACGTAAGTATGTGAAAATGGAACCATATAACTGGGACTCGGGACCGACAATGCATATCATCTCAATAGGCATGATCTCATATGAAGGGACCAAAAGGTTATCCACCAAGAACTCATAGCGGGTCTCATTTGGAGGTAGATCAATTAGTGAAGCAATTGTAGCCATGGCATCTGCGGCGTGATTTTGCTCTCTTGGTATCTGGTCAAAGTCTATCTTTGTGAAGTGTTATTTCAGATCATCCACCATTTGTTTATAAGGCATTAACTTTTCATCTTTTGTTTGGTAATCATCAGTTGCTTGACGGATGACAAGTTGGGAGTCCCCAAAAACGCGAAGTTCCTGGATCTTCCATTGAACTGCAATTCGTAATCCTGTTGTTAATGCCTCATATTCCGCTATATTGTTAGTGCAAGGAAATGATAAGCCGTATGATTTTGGTATAGAATCTCCTTGAGGAGTTATAAAGAGGATGCCATCTCCTGCCCCATGCTGTGTGTATGAGCCATCGAAGTACAATTGCCATGGCTTCGCATGTGACATTGTCAAAATGGATTCATCTGGAAATTCGGAACTTAGAGGAACATCATCTATCATGGGAGCATCTGCTAATTGATCTGCGATGGCTTGTCCTTTTATTGCTTTTCTGTCCACATACTTGATGTCGAATTCACTCAGTATCATTACCCATTTGGCTAGTCGCCCAGTAAGTGTCGCTTTGTTAAGAAGGTATTTCAATGGGTCTATCCTTGCAACTAACTTAGTCTTATGAGTGAGCATGTAATGTCGTAATTTCTGTGAAGCAAAGACCACGATGAGACATGCACGCTCAATTGGTGTGTAATTTAACTCGTATCCCACTAATGTGGGACTGATATAGTATACTGCTTTTTCCTTGCCTTCAGCCATTTGTTGTGCTAAGAGTGCCCCCAGTGTTGTTGGAGTAGCTGATATGTATAGTAATAGTGGTTGACCTGGAACTGGTGGCATCAAAACTGGCGGATTCAGAAGATAATCTTTGAGCATTTGGAAAGCCTGTTGACAGTTATCATCCCACTTGAATTTGATGTTTTTATGCAGCAGGTGTTGAAAAGGATTGCACTTATTTGCCAGTTGGGCTATGAATCTCCGGATAGACTGGAGTCTGCCTTGTAAGGATCGAAGTTGACTGATATTTCTTGGTGGTTTAATTTCCAAGATGGCCTTGACTTTTGCTGGATCAACTTCAATTCCCCTTTTGGATACAATGAATCCTAGGAGCTTCCCGGAGGTTACTCCAAAGACACATTTCTTGGGGTTTAATCTTACTTTGTATTTTTCCAATTGATCAAAGATGACCGAAAGTATGTCCAAATGTGTATTTTTATCTATTGATTTTCCCAAGAGGTCGTCGACATAATCTTCCACGGTTACATGCATGAGATCATGAAAGATAATAGTCATGGCTCTTTGATATGTGGCACTTGCATTCTTTAGCCCGAAAGGCATGACATTCCAGCAAAAAGTTCCCCACGGACAAGTAAATGATGTTTTGTGTTGATCCTCGGGTGCGATCCTTATTTGATTATAACCAGAGAATCCATCCATCAATGATAACATTTCATGACCTGCTGTGAGATCAATAATCAAGTCAATATTTGGCAATGGGAAGTCATCTTTTGGGCAAGCTTTGTTGATGTCTCTGAAATCTATACATATTTTGATGCTGCGATCTGGTTTGCTAACAGGTACCAAGTTAGAGATCCATTCAGGATAATCGATTGGGCGTATGAATCCGACATCCAATAACTTCTCAAGTTCTGCTTTGACTAGTAATGCCACTTGTGGATGCATTTTTCTTAATTTCTGTTTCATTGGTTTTGCCCCTGGTTTGATTGTCAGATGATGCATTACTAAATCTGGATCTAATCCAGGCATATCAGCGTATGACCAGGCAAAGTTGATTTGTCATTCTTTAAAGAAACTTATGAATTTTGACCTTTCGGACTCTGTCAATGATTGAGATAGGAATATGTTGTGTGGAACCTCTTCTGTACCAATGTTTGTTTTGATAGTCTCCTCTACCAACATGGATGACTTTTCCTCATATGATGCTGGGAGAATGTCGAGCCTTCCATCTTCAGGTGCCTCAGAGAGGTTTTCACCCTCAGATACGTCCTTTCTTTTTTACTTTTTTGAGGTCAGACAGCGCCACAGTGTGGTTTTCGCCATAAGACCCTTGATTTGTTCTTATTTTCACATTTTTGCGACTGGAAGGTCCGACACCCTCACCAAAATATGCCACACTATTGAGTTCTATAGTGTGTCCCGCTTTATGGTCTCCAGGGGGAAGATCGTCTCGTATGCCCAAATAGTCAATAAAAGCTTCGTCATTTTGGAATGTATCAAATTATGCAGGCCCTTCATGATCCCAGTCAATGAGTTGGTGGTGGACAAGGGGAAGGCCATTAATGTCTTCGAGGTTAGGGGAGCTAAGAGTGAAGATGTGGTTATATTCGGGTATGTCAAGGTAATTATCGAGGTCATCGATGGCACTCTCCTCATCAGTCTCGATCACGAGAAAATCCAAATTATCATTACTAGTAGCGCACTTCGGGACAAGTGTTCTCATCCTATGTGATTTCAACCTAGAACCTTGAGACAAGGACTGTGTGGAATCCTCCTGGGTTGTTTCTTGACCAACTCTGAACTTGTTATAAAATTCCTCTTCTTCTGTGGGTTCATCTAGCTCTCTGAATGTCTCGGTGAGCTCGTAGTCACTAGAAGACTTGTCTGAACCCCATTCCCATTCGTTAGAATCTGTGGAATAGAGATCCTCTTGTTGCATTTTGGCAGCTTTGATTTGTAAAGCTTCTTCTGTCCTTTGGGTGTGGACCTTGGAAGTTAAGAAACCAAGTCCTTTTGAGCGTTCCTTTTTGAAGGTCAATTCGGGTTGTAAAGGTTCCATGATGCCTTCCTTTCGTAACCCTAGAGGGCTTTTTCCATCATACCCAAATTTTTGTAGAATTTTGAAGCCTTTGCCATATTTCTCACATGGTAGGTTAATGTGGTCTTGTGTTTCCTCTTCATTGTCCCTGAAAAGCATTTTGTATAAATCTTCCTCTTCTAGTTCACCCCATCTTTGAAAGGTAGTAGGGTCCCATTTGAGCATCATGATGGATACTTGCTTGTTAGGATGTGGTCTTCCATATTCTTTTGGGGAATTCATGACTTGTCATAAGTACATGGTTTGATTGAAAGTATATTCCCCCATGCCTTTGTCCTGAAACTTGCCTTTAAGCTCACCTTGTTTTGAGGTCAAGGGTTTTAATGACTCAGGATCAATGTATGTCGACGAAGGAACAGCCTCCCGATTACTAGAAATGATGGTCTCAGTCTTTGATTTCAGGTTATTGCAGTATATGAATGGATTAGGATCACCGTTAACTGTTACTTCCACTCCATTATGAGGAAACTTAATGCATTGGTGATATGTGGATGGGACTGCCCTCATTTCATGAATCCAAGGATGTCCTAGCAATATGTTATAAGTGAGATTTAAATCTAGAACTTGACAAACCACATCCTTTGTAACTTGCCCAACTCTGAGAGGTAAGGTGACTGTGCCCTTGGATGAACGCTCTTCATCATCATATGCCTTAATGGTGATTTGATTTGTAGAATTTACAGCTTTATCATAATATCCCAATTGTGTGATAGTGCTAAATGTGCAAATGTTTAGACCTGCTTCTCCATCTATCAGGACTCTTTTTATTCGATGCTTGGGTATGAAGGCTTCAATGTGTAATGGTGCATTATGTGGCTGACTTACAGAGGCGTCATCGGCTTCTGTGAAAGTAAGGGAGTGTGGAATGGAAAGGTATCCCACCATGGCTTGAAACTGGTCCACATTCAGATCAGTAGGAACAACAGTATCTCTCAAGATTTTGTCAAGAATAGCTTTATGTGCGGGAGATATGCGTAATAGCTCAAGGATTGAAATGAGCGCGGGTGTCTTCCCTAACTGTTCTACAAGGTCATACTCAGGTTTGGTTGATGAAGAAGTGGTGTTTTTAGTTGGAGCACCTTGCAAAGTGAATTTACTTTGGCGAGTTGTAACATGACATTCAGAGGTAGGTTCCGAAGAAGATTCAACACCTTTTAGGACAATCTTGGGTCTCTGAGTAGAATTCTCAAACGCTTTGTCCTTGATGATAATAGTAGAGACGTAATTGTCCATCGATATGTGATTGATAGTTGAATCATAGTTATAGGATGCTCTGGTATAGTTGGTTTGGTCATCTGTGGCTTTAGCTTTTCCCTTGTCATGTTTTGGGAATGGTTCCTTAAACATTTCATGTTCTTGATTGGATGAATGTCCCTCAATCTCAATATCACGTCTATCAATGAGATCTTGTATGATGTTCTTCAGTCGATGACAATTTCCTGTATTATGACCCTTGCTCTTATGAAATTCACAATACTCATCATCATTCCACCAATTTGGTTTGACCTTTGGTTCATATGGCGGGAAATCTGGAATTGTGATCACCTTGTTTGCCACTAACTTCTTGAAAACTGACTCAAGTGGTTCTCCCAACGGGGTATACTTCCTTCGCGATCTGGAAGTTGTTTGAGTATTCACTTGATTGTTTGTAGAACTTGATCCAGAAAAAATGAATTTGGGTCGCACTGTGTTGGCATCAACAACACCATCATTGACTGTGTTCTTGTTTTTATTCCAAAATCTTGGCTTGTCTTTTCCTTTAAAGTCATCTTTGTTTTCCTTGAATATCTTAATAACTCCTTGTTCAATTAGGACCTTTTCTGTTGCTAAGCCTTTTTCAATAACGTCCTTGAAGGTCGACAAACAAGCTTTCCTTAGATCATAGCCAATGTCTTTGTTAACATTTTGTGTGAACATTTCTACCATTTGTTTTTGGGGAATTTCACAAGAGCATCTGCTGGCTAGATTTCTCCATCTTTGTAAAAATGATGCAAAAGATTCTCCCTCTTTTTGCTTGGTGTTGCACAAAGTAGTGACTGATATGTCTGTCTCTATGTTGTAGGAGAAATGTTGAATAAATGCCTCTGCTAGGTCACCCCATGACTTAATGCCAGGTGGAAGTTGGGAGAACCATTCCATAGCTTGATCACCTAGGCTTTGTGGGAATAATCTCATCAAATATGTCTCTTCTGCTGCTACCTCAATGCAAGCTATAAAAAACTATCTTATGTGTGCCTTAGGATCCCCTTTTCCTCTATACTTATCAAATTTAGGGGTCACAAAATGTGCAGGAAATGGAGGCATTGAAATGCTCTTGTCAAATGGATAAGGACATATGTCTCTCATTGTGTATGTTGGCTTGGGTGTATTTATGTCCTCCATTTTCTTTTGTAAGTCCCTGATTTGTTGTTCCAAACTGCTCTTAGGTGGAGATCAACTTCTTGGACCATACCCTATGCTTGAGGCACCAATTGGAGGAGGAGCATGTTGCATATATGGATGATATTGGTCATACACATGTTCATATGGAGGAGGTGTATAGTGATGCTATGTATGTGGACCACTTGGTATAGATTCATGTTGAGGAACACCATATCTATTTTGTGCATGTATACCATATTCTATAGGCATGTCATGTTCTATTGTGTTGCCCCCAAATTTGACATGAGGTTTCCTTGTGTCCAAATTTTGAGCATGCCTTTGAATATCCAATTGCTTTGGTGGTTGATCCTTGGCATTGGTATGTGATTGAGCATATCTGTCTACATAAGACTTCCATAATGGTCTACGAAGGTAAGTATCATATGCTTGACCATGTGTATGTGGGACCTCTCATTTTTGAAGCAAAGCTGATGGTGATTCAGGTACCATGTGTGGTCCTCTATTTCCTCCACTATTAGGTCTCCTTTGATCCATGTTGGAGTGAGGTTGTTGCAAAGGTCGATTTTCCATTATTTGAGACATGTCAAAATCATGAGGTATCTTGGCTCCAATTTGTGCCATCATTTGTAAGAAGTATTGTCTATCCCTCCTCACTTTCCTCAACCAATCGATTGAAATGGGGATTCATAATGGATTCTTCCACATCTGTTGAATGTACTGAAAAGTTGTCCACATTGTCATTTTGTGTAGCATTGTTGTTTATAGTGTCCATGTTCTCAACATTTGGAATGTTTCTATAGGTATCCATGTCAGGTAATGTACTATGATCAGAATTGAAAAAGATATCATTGTCATACTCATAAGAACTCATGTTTGCGGACTCTTGAGCCTCTTTAGTTTCTCTCCTAGATTTTTGAAGACGGGTTTCAACCATGAACTAGGTATTGACCAAGATGTGTGAGACTAGATGAAAATGGAAAGAGTATGGAAGACCAAGAGTTGGATGGAATGTAAATGAATCTAAGGTGTACTTGCAATGTCCGAAGTGTAAGACCAAGTATGTATGTAGTAGAGTAGGTGTGACTTCCAAAGAGAGGATAGTTTCTCTTGATGAGGTAAGTTGACCTTGACTCTATGTAAGACCAAATGAGACCCAAAGGTAAGAAACCTTGATGAGGGACCACTTAGCAAAGTGTTGTTGTATGTAGTATGTTGACAAAGTATGACGAGGACAAGCAAGTGACCTTTTGACTCAAGACAATTGTGAATGTAAAGTGAGATGTAAAGCAATAATGGACTTTGTGAGACCCAAAGACAGGTTGAATGCTAAATGAAACCCTGGAGAAATGACCTAGGAAGCTCAAGAATTCTGAAACTGATTGTGTTTTCTTGCTGGACTACAACGGTTTTTTCAATTCTGGACACAGACATGCCTGTATACTTCACAGACGCGGTTTCCCGACACAGACGCTGCTCTGTTTAACACAGACGTGTTTCTGAGATTTTTTGCCAAGTGCACTATTGATTTTGTGGACACAGATGCGTTTCTGCCCTTCACAGATGCGGCTAGACAACACAGACACTATTATGCCCGACACAGATGCGTTTCTGCAAATTTTGTGCAATTTTTCCAATCTGTGAAGTTGTTTTGTTGTGACCAAATCTGACTGTTTGACATTTTTTCGTGACAAGAGGACACAGTGTTGATGGGGACTCAATGTTTGCAAGTGTCTAGACTCCAAAATGACTCCAAGAAAAGTGTGTTGTTTGATGTAAAAATGTTTTGCATACACTTGAAGACACAAAAGACACAATGTTTTGTTGTTTGGTCTTGAATGTTTTGAATGTTTAACATAAGTCAAGCACAATTCTTATGGCTGGCCAAGACAATAGTTGTTGATCCCACATGGGGTTTTACCCCCGAGGCTACGCTATTCAAAGCGGATACTTAGATGCTTGACCTCACTGGCTCCACCCTTGGCACTCACTTCTCAGGTCAGCCAAGCATTAGTCCCCACGAAAACTCCCCATGGCGAACTTTGTATCTCTACTAAGAACCGTATGTGTGTGGGCCGCTACCAGAAGTTTGACCTCCTGCCCCAACAACTAGAAGGATTTGGGCTTCTAAAACAAAAAGGTGCTAGTAAGGGCATCCACTTGTGTGGCCATACATGTGGCACTTTCAGCTTTGTAAATACAGAAGACTCCCAGCTGGTAGGGGTTATGCCCTACAACTGATCAAATAAATTTGATCAAACGGGTTTATGGGGAGACATAGTGTCGGTATGAACTAATCAGCACACATTATTCATAGTTTTCACCATGAATACAATTATTTATAGTGGTTTGGAAGAAGATGGCTTTTCTTTTGCTACCACTTGGGTCGTTCTCTTCTCACTAGTCCTAATGACCACACGGAAAGACAGACCCTCTAAATATTAAACAAAAAGAGCCTATTGCTCAAGACACAAAAGACAATGATTCAATTTTAGTGCACCAATTGAAGTCTTTGCTAGTCTACGAAAACAAGGCACACAACAAAAATCCAAAAACCCTTGCCAAGGACCTGCAACAAAGAGTTGTTAGTAGTTTGGATTGTTTCAAATGATTACCCCTTCCTGCAAGCATATAAGTTAGGTAAATTTTAAACCCAAAAGACTTTGTGAAAATAGGGGCCTTCAACCAAACGATTTTGCTTTCAAGACAAGCTGCACCACTTTTGTTAGCTAGATCTGAAAATGTTAGCTCAAAATAAACCAGATTTGAAACCCTAGATGCAAAATCCGAAAACTGAATCAATAAAAACCCAAAATTTGAAACTGGTGAACACAGACGTGGTTACCCTCTACACAGACGTGCCTTTGTGACACAAACGCAATTCTGTGATGCACATACGCAACTACAGAACACAGACGCGCTTCCTGGACACAGACGCGTCTAAAAACATCACAGACGCGCTTTCCTGGAACCTGCAAAATAAAATATTGCCAATATCGCAGACATGATCCCAGATGTCGTAGACGCGTCAAAAAATCAAAAACGCGATCTGAAAGTGCACAGATGCAAAAATGTCGAAATGTTGCCGAAAACATCAGATCTGCAACTTCAAAATACAAAATCTGCAACAAGATGTTAAATGCAAAAGGGAGAAGAGTCCCACCGGGCGTGCCAAAATGTATATGGTGAAAATGGATAACAATAATAACAATATTGAAAGGCTAAATGAATTCAACTACAAAACCCTAGCCTAACAACAACAAAGATCCACCATAACATATGAAGATTACCTAAGACAATGCAAATCAAACGAAATCACAAAGATTATACCATCACATGTCCAATAGGGTTTGGATCTTCATTCTTCCTATCTCCATTGATCTTGTTTGATGTATTTGCTCTCAGATTTTATGTGCACAAGAGCTCAACAAAGAACAGAATGTGGTTGCAAGTAGGATCGTAGTGTAGTCAATTGCATAAAAGATGATTAGCATGAATGATTAGGGTTTGATAATGAAGGAAGCATCTCCTTATATAGAAGACACTATATGAAATGGAGGGATAAGATTGAGAGGTGTAAAAGGAGGTCGGCTATGATTAGAGGGTAGGTAGAGAAATAATAAAATAATAAAAGGGGTAGGTAGTGTATGAATTAAGAGATGAATGACATGTGTCATAGGTAGAAAAGGCTAATGAATTAATTAAATAAATAAAGATTTATTTAATTAATAGAAGAAGTAGGATAATTAAACAAATAAGAATATTTATTTAATTTAGGAAAAGGATAATTTAAATAAATAAATGTATTTATTTAAATGAGAAATAAGGCTAGAAGAGGATAAACGAATTAATTAAATAAATAAGGATTTATTTAATTAATAGAAGAATCAGGCTTAGATAATTAAATAAATAAAGATATTTATTTAATTAGACATGACAATTTTAGGTGTCTACAACATCTACTAATGCCTGATACAGTTCCGGTTAAGCACTAATGTCTGCCTTGCAATACAAAACCTTTCCAACCTTCACCTGAATGATATGACTTTATTCACACTTAATTATTTCTTTGATAATGCAGACTTAACCAACCATAAATATCACATTGTCTATTAACATGAATAGGTCACCTATAAATACAGATCATCAACCTTATTGACAAGGTCAGCTAAACCCTAAACCCATAATTACAAAATTACATCACATGATACCACCAGAACAATATTATAAATTACATTACATAGCATGGACTTAAATCAAGTAACCAAACAATTATATCCATCTGGAATTCCACTAAGATCAAAATCCAACATGCTTCAATTGCTGGTAGAAACCCTCAGTGAAAGTTTAATTAGATCCAAATAGGACTATCATAATAACACACCATCCAATGCAAAGTCACAAAATGCTTGGGATATGATCAAGAAGCACCAAAAACATGAAAGAAACAAATTCCATAAGCTGGACCTAAAAATCATTGACCAAGTCACCAAAATAGCATACCGGTAAAGCTAATTGAGAAAGCCAGAAGCCAGTAGAGCCAAAAGCTTAGTCGGTAAAGCTAAGAACAAGTCGATAATTGGAAATACCAAAAGCGATAACCAAACCATGAAACCACGAGAATATAGAAAACATATAACCATCATAATAAGCATCAAAAATTGATTCCACAGGTTTGATCATACCAGATCAGAAGGACAGCCAAAACCAAAATGATCACTAAGACTACTTGGGATAGATCTAACCGGGATAGTCTCCAATCGAGATATAGTGTTGACATCAATGACAAAACTTAACCAAATCCAGCATATTGCCAACAAATTTCACCACCTCAGGAGTATTCTGGTCAAAATGAAATGTGGAATGATCCATACCTTGATCATCGCCAAGAACCTTAGGAATCTTTGGCTCATCATTCTTTAATCTATCCCCTTGGGACTCCTCACTATTCTTGGTTGATCCATTTGAGCCCTTATTCCTCCCAAAGTGCTTACCATCCATTTGAACATATTCTTGATTATGGCCTTTATTAGGATCTGACTGCCCATTGCCATCAGTTGGACTAGATTTGCTTTTTATTCCTCCCATCATCTTTCCCTTATGTATGTACAACTCTATCTTTTTCACATACATTGTTTGAATTCGAAGTCCCATGGTGCTCTTCAGCATTAAGACCCTATTTAGGGTCTAGATTATTGCAAGCATCCTTATCCACAACACCATCAATATGTTTAGCTTTCCAAACTTTAGATACTTTAGCCCTTGATTTAGCAGATGTTTTACTGGCCATAAGAGGACATTTTTTACAATGAAAGTAGACAAGAGGAAAGGTTTCAAACTATATAGGCTAAATCCATTTTCCAAGATTAGAAACTATATCAATGGAGGAAGGAAAATTAGCAGCTTAAACTATTCCAACACGAATCCTTGCAAACACCATCCTCTTCCTTGTCATTTCCATAGCATCAATCGATAAGAGCTCACCAAAATATCTTGCAATACCCCTAAAAATATCCTCATTCCAGTATTCCAGTGGTAACCCAAGAAGCCACACCCGAACTGGTACAACCTCAAAACTGGAGTCTGAAAGATCTAGATTAGGGGTCCATTTTTTTAAAGCTAGGGAAGATTTATCGATAACCCAAGGCCCTTCACATAAAATGGCTGAAATTTCTTCTTCACAACAAAAAGAAAAAGAGAAGAATCTTTTTGGCATAGCCAAAACTTCAACCTAGTCCTTAAGCTTCCACCTTTTTCTCACAAAAGCCCTAACCTCTTCAATATTAGGTCTAAAACCCATAAACTTTTCAACTAGAGTTAAGGCCATCATAGAAATGTTATGATCAATCACAGAGTCTAGCATAGATATAGAAAACTTCCCATTACTTGGTCTAAGATGTTGTTGATAGGGGGAGAAGAGATTTACTTGTGGGTTTAATCCCCAAAATATATACCCACTGATTTTTATGCTACTTAAAAAAACATACCACAACCATACCAACCTTTTCAAATTCCTTCCCTTCAAGAATCTTTGCTTTGAAAACCAAATCAGTCTTATGCTGGGATTTAAAAATTTCATTTGGGACTCCTGCCTGAATATCCTTTGTATGGTAATACTATCAATGATGAGGATGTCGTAAATCTTTCTGCTAGGGGGTATGAGTCATGTCACAAAACACACTAAATCACCATGCTTAACTTGTCATTATAACTCGGTTTTATATGATCAATTGTGTATTTTCTCAGACTTGGTTATCATTTTTCCTGTTTTCATTCTCAAAAACCATCTTCCCTATTACACAAACCATCTTTCTTGTTATAGACACCAATGTCTTTGCCTAACCAATTGTTGAATTGTATTTACCTAAAATGGGGGGTCCTCACAATTGATAGGATCCCACTAGTATTAAGACAACAAAGGCTAAAAAGAAGGCATATGGGAACTTCAAAAATGCTAGATGGTCTATATATTTTAAATGCCTTTGTGGGTTGGATGATGACATATCCTTCGATTTTTCTATGGGTTTCAATATAGAAGAAAACACATTTATAGTTTGGGGCTTGACATTCTTGGTAAGTGAACAAATTATAGAATAAATTATAGGACTCCCTTCTACTGGTGAAACCTATTTTCTAGACATTGCAAATTGTAGGAATCATTTGCAATTGTACTCTCATTGCTTCCTAGAACATGGAGAAATGGTGCAAACCATTCCAAAGCAGGGGATTTTGCTAAATTACAAATCCAGTATGTTACAGGGGAGGGGAGGTATGTTTATATTTTCGCTCACCATTTCAAACTTTTGTGTCATCTAAGACATAATGAATTGTTTAATCTTCCCTTTTATTCTCTTCAATCACTTAAATGTATGAGAATAAAAGTCCAAAAGGGGAGTTATAATTCTTTAGTGCATCATGGGTTAATAAAATTTATTTGTTTGAAGGGCTTGGAGCAAAGTGTTTCCCCAATCCTAGGCCATATTTTTAGGGGAATAAACCTCTTCGGCTCCAGAAGATGAGCTAGAAGCTCACGAGACCAAACACAAAATCACAAACCCCCAACCCTCAAGTGCCAATAAACCTAATGTACATGTAAAATCAAAACAACCTAAAAAGCAGAGCAATAATACAAATGGTAACTTATTAGGACTTGAATCTAAAAATACTGGAGGTTATGAATTTAGACCTCAGATTAAGGTTTTGATGAGCAATTTTGTCACTTGAACTTGCACTCCGTCAATTCAAAGCCCTTATAATACAAGTGCTATGAGGAAATATGAGGATGAGATCTCTTAGCTACAAAACCTTGCAACCACTACTTGCAACATGCTTGAAGAACCTCATGAAATTGAGATGTTGGGTGTTCAATGTGTAGGGCTAGACAAACAAAGTAGAGATCATAGGATACAAACCCTATGATAGAAGAGGGAGAAATAAACAAGAAAATATAAAAAAATTTCGTCGAAAATGGAATCCCCTACAAATGAAACCCTTGAAGAACCAAACTAGGAAACTGATAGGGAAGAAGTAAAAGACTGATTTTATAGAGATGGATATTGGTGTAGGAGCACCTAGGCCTCATTTCAACACAGGTTTGAGAGTAAGTTTGATTTTCATTAGCTTTGAGTGGGAATGGTTGTTTAAGTTGTTTTTGTGTTGCTTTAAGTTGTTTGGATGAGTTTTGAACTCATTATGTGGTTTTGATTTCATGTTTTCATCTTTTGCTCAAAATTGCCAGTTTTGGAGTTGCTTGGCAAAATGTTGTAAAAAGTGAGTTTTTAATGTGATTTTGTTTTGAAAAGGTCTAGGCATGTTTTGTGTTTGGTTTGTAGGTGTGAGAAGTGTTCTTAGGTGTTTTGTGGGTTTTGAGTTCAACCCTGCACCTTCTAGGCAAAAAAAAGTGTCATTTAGGCATCAAAATGTCAAATTTTAAGTGTTATTAGACATGTACCTGTCTGTATAGGTGGCTAACCAACCTAGAGTGGTATTTATTCTCCTGTTTGATCTATTGTAAGGGTTGATCATTCAGAATTATGAAGTATTTTAAGAATTCGCACTAAAAATTCCTTGTTTTTCATTATGTTTTGATTCCAAGTGAGCAGCAGTCCGTACACCTGCTATACTTATCCATACTGTTTTTGCATTTTCTAGTTCTTCTATGTTTCCTTAAGATTTTTCCTTTGGTGGCATTGAATTTTATCAAGTTTTGAGTTTTGTGCAAAAATATTTGGTTTTGATAGTTTCATTGCCTTGTCTAGGAATTTGGCAAGGATGTTTGACCAACTTGGTTTCTTGAGGCCCTAAAATGCTCATGGCTTCCCAAGAACCAGTTGGTCAATTTGTAAGATGTGTACATACTTGTTTTGAGTTCAAAAATGCAGGTGTAAAGAGGTTTGTGGCCATGAAGCCCTAGGCAAGTGTGCCATTTGGCTAGGGTCTTGGAAGAAGTTTGATGCTTTGCTTTCTCCATAGCAAATGCACTCATTGGATTATCAGACCTATTTTAATGTTTATATTTGAATGTAAAGACAAAGAGGCCTTCTAAGCCATTAAGAGGTTGATTGTATGTTTCAGTTGTGAAAATGATGTAAAAAAAACAGTGAGTTACTGTTTTAGAGTTAGTTTCTTGTCACTTGCTTACTCTCCACAATACATTGGAGTTTTTTAAGGTATTGTACCTCCTTATAATTGCTTGCCAACAAGAACAAGGAGTGAGTGTAGTATTGCCCATGGGTCAGAAAGTTGCCAAGATCAATTGATGGTCTTTGAGGCAAAATTTGTAATGCCCATTTGGCTATCACAGTCAAGTATGACTGATTTTTACATGTTTGTTGAAGTTGTGCATGAATTTCTCCTCTCCAAGTTGTAGGAATGAAGGACATCAAGCATGAAAAGGTAGAGCATTGCTAAGAAAGCACAAAACAAATTTTCAAATAAAAGTTTTGTCATTGTAAAGTGCAGGTCCAAGGGAAAAAAAATAGTGAAAAGAGGAAAGTGCAGTCATAAATGACTTAACAGTGAATAAACCTTCGTTTGTAATTGCCTAATGGATTTTGTGCAGGGCTAATGTGTTATTTGAGTGTCTTCAAAGATGGACATGTTCTCATGTTTTGAAATGTAATTTCTTTCATACTAAAAATGTGCTTGTAGACAACAATAATGGGAAAAGTTGTCAACATTGCATATGCCTTTTGAGCAACTTTTTGTGAACTTTATTTCCTAATCTTTGGAAGGTGGAAAACCTGTCTTTTCATGGCCTATTTAGCAAGTAAAATGGTAGAGCCAATTTTGTTTGGTCTATATTGAAAGTCTCCAACTTATTTGTCATTTGTTGCTACCAAGACCCTTGCAAACACTCTTTTTTGCACCCATTTTTGGGATAGTCATGGAGAAGGCTTAAGGGACCCTAAAACTCAATAAATCTTTAAGAACTCACAAAAGGGTATCCATAAAAGTGAAGATTTCAGTCTGGAAGCCCATCGTTGGAGCAGGGTGAGTATAAAACCTCAAAAGGAGGGCTAATTGCTTGTAGCCTTTTTAGGCCTTAAAATTGGGTTTTTGTCAAATCGGGTACACAAATGGAGGATGTAAGACACAAAAGTCATCATTACTAATTGAAACAAGTTGTCCTTACATGAATTTAACCATTTTTGTATGGTAGACTCCAAAAACTTAGTTTTAGCACTTGAGGAGGACTTCTATATCTCAAAGCGTAGAAGACAAAAGACACCATTGGGAGCAAAACTTGGTATCAATGTGTAAACCAATAAAAGGAGACCTTGTGCAGTCAGGGAGCAGGTTAGGGATAGAGGAATGAAAGCCAAGAGGATGAATAAGGAGTTAGTTTACCAAGCCAGAGTGATTATGGGGTTGAAGCCCTTGAGCAACCAAGAAGTCTTGTCTTAGGGAGGTGGATCAAGAGGAAGTTTCAGGTTGTCTATGAACCTTGCACTCTAATTACAACAAAAATAACTTGAAATTAGTAAGGACCTATACTTAGTGAACATACAAGTCACTTGAGCATTCCACTTGCACTACCTCCCTATCAGATATTTTGACTAAAAGGCTAGGAGGAGATCAGGTAGAGGAAACCATGGTTGTGTTGGTTGACAGGTTTATCACCTAACTCTATATTCTCATGCCGACAAAGGTGAAAAATGTAACCACAGTTGAACCAACCTAAATAAACTATTTACTGACTGAATCTCTGCTTATTTTACAAGGTGTTAGCTACCTTCAGATGATATTCAATTAATAAAGAATTAACTAAAAATCTTTTAACTAGAAAGCAAACAAGGAAAGAGATTTTAACAAGAAATCTTTGTGAAGGCATGCATAAAATACAAAACACTATTTAGATTTTCCAAACTTTGAATCAAATAGATCATCACAAAATATCATTCACAGATAATATTCTTGCAAGAATAAATTTTTTAAATCATCCACCATGTCAAATATAAATCCACCCACTGATAATTATTCAAAAGAACAAAAAGCATTCAAATATCATAATTCAAAGATCACGAATATCTGAAAACCATCAATAGTCTTTCTATATTCAAAACTATAAATTGAAATATACTTAAAGAAGTTTTTTCTCTTAAGAGTAAAACAAAGTTTTGCCAAAAGATCCCCTAAAACTACTAATTAACTTTCTTTATAACTATTATCCCAAGTCTTTCCATTTCAAGAAACGATTTCTTTAAAGCTAACAATCTTGATCATGACCATTTTTAAAACATAAAAGATCCACTAGCAATAGAATCCAAATCACATCACAAAACCATAAGGTTATAAAGCCATCGGACTCAGGCTCCAACATTAGGTGTTGGGTGTCATTCTGCAATCTATTTGTCAATCTCTTCTACTATTTCCTCTTCTTCAATCAATGTCAAAAGCAAATCTGTAAATTCTTCTTCATCAAGTACAGTAGCTTGGAAAAAGTCAATCAAGTCCATGATGATATCTTCTTGCAATTACTAAACATCTGATTGTACCAGAGGGCCTTTCTTGGCTTTAAGAACCATCTTGTTGAATGCGATTATCCAAGTTCCTTCCTGCTGCGAGCTCGTCCTACTAGTGTTGTTCATGATTTTCAGCTTGCTCTGCAATCTTTCCTAATATAGCGACGACCTTCCTATATTTACTTAAATCTATTTGTGCTTTCAATACAAAAGACTGTAATTGTTGGACTATATCCTCTTGCTCTTTCTCTTTCCAATTCAAATATGAGTTGTGAAATGGAAGCTCACTGTCATGAGGCAAAACCATTATGATACAGGTGAATAATGACAACTTCCTCTTTTAGCTATCTTTAATGTTTTCTGCAAAAATGACAACATCAAATGTAGTAACGTATGCCACCACCTTTTTTGCATCCTTAGTTGTGTTGGGAATTCAAAAAATTTATCTAATTTTGAAGACCCAGACTCAAAATTTTGTAGATTGCATTCAGAATCGCCTTTCAGAGCAGGCCTTTGTAGCTCAGTTGGTGAGCTCATATTTTTGCACTAGAGAATTGTCAAGAGAAATACCTTTGAGGTATGATTATAAACCTTGTAGAGATGCCATATTACTATTTGTAGCTTCCCTATATTAGTTATGATGCATTTGTGAAGTTTCCTTCGGAGGTCCTGAAGTTAGGGTTGTTGATTTGCAGTTATTCCACTTTTCTGAGTAGCCCTGTTGGAGGCATTATAAATTTGTACCGGTTGATTTTCAAGACAAACAAAGAGTTGTCCATGATTCTCTGAAATTTTTTGAATCCCCATGCCAAGTAGCTTAGTCCGATCAATCCATTTGAGTAGTTTTCAAAGTCAATTCCATTTGCAAAAAAATCAGTTTTGCAGCTAAACTGTGTCAAACAACAGTCAAGAGGCCACTTTGAGAATTCATATTTCATGTCCAGTTGTTCTACAATTTAAATCAAATGAACCCCATGATCCTCACTAAAATTGTCTACGTTTTTCCGGGTTTGTAGCCCCCCAGCTCATCATTTGACCCCTTTTTGAAGCCCATTCTAAATGAACTTTTATAGGGTTCAGAAGCAGAACTTTCCAGTTTTTCTGAGTAGGCAAATTTGATGGTTTATAACTTTTGACTCAGATGTCATATTGATGATCCATCAGATGCCCTAGATTCTATGTTTTACAACCTTTCAGCGTGCCAGCTCCCAGTGTTGAATCAAGTGATTTGGTCAATTTTTAAAGCTTGTTCCGCAGGCTACTCAGGGGTTTCGCGTCAGAAGTCAAAGTTGCATAAACATCAAATTTAAAGATTCTGGATTTATCTTCTCGGATCCTAGAAACTTCATGACAATGAATTAGAGCATGTTGAGCAGATCGGTGGTTTAGAAACATTTTTTTTTTAGCCGGGACCACTTTGGGGCCAGACTAAGGTTGCTGCGCAGTATGACCCGTTAAGGCCTAAGAAAATAAACATACATTATTTTAATCATGTTGATTAAAATAATATTATATTTAATGCAGATGAGGGTGATATAGTTTTATTTAAATCATTGTTGATTTAAATAAAATTTATTTGAAAAGGAAAAGTTAAAGTATTTTAAATCATTTTATAATGATTTGAATGACAAAGGTGATTATCTTATTCCTTTCTAATTTTCTCAATTGGAGGAGTAAGGTCAATGGTTAAATCATTTCTATAGGTGATTTAAAATGTGGAGGGACCCATGCCTATAAATAAAAATATTTTAATAGGGCAAGGCTTCTTGGAAAATTGTTACCTCGCATGAAAAATTCCATATCCCAGATGAGCTACGGGACAACAATAGAGGAAACTCATTTGAGAATCGTTTCTTTAATGAGTTAAAAACATTCATTGCTTCTAAAGTTTGGTGGTGGGCCTACAAAAAATATTAAAGAAGGTTTTATTTAATCATTCCTGATGATTTAATGAGAATGGAGAATTTTATTAAAAGGGGGACTTCATAAAGATTTTTATTTTTCCCTACCCCGCATCTTATGAGGAGCATGTCTGAGGTAGCGCAGGGCAAAGAGATTGAGTGGCAGGTGTGATATTTTTCTTATCCCTCATGTATGGCAAGGGTGCTGAGCAAGGGTATGGGATAAGATATGCAAAGGGCGACATTGACAAGTGTTATCCCACGCGTTGAACAAGAAAGGCAAAGTATGTTGCGGGATAAGGTGAGTAAGGCAAGGTATACGTTGATGCTTACCCCACATGAAAAGAAGGGAGACCCAAGCAATGCGTGGGATAATAAAGAGATGGGGAGATGAAAGACTCTTATCCTGTGTGCTCAGAAGCCAACCCAAAATGCCTCATGGGATAGGAATTTGTAGCAAGCACATGAAATAGTCTTATACCACGTCATGAAAGGAATGGGTCAAAACCATCGCAGGGTAAGCTCGAATAAGAAAACAAGGATAGCCTGTGGAAAATATGAAACAAATGCCCACGTGAACAAAATAAAAATTTAGGGCAAATATTGAGTAGGGATAAGGAAAGAACGCAGGATGTGTGAGCACGCAAGGTGAATTGTTAGGGATCACTAAGGAAGAGAAATCATGAATGAATACATTGCGGGAGACTTGCAGGAAATAGCAAGGCCTTCTCCTTCATGTGACTTCGAGGAAAATGGAAACCAAGGCAAGCCAAGTATGGAGGTTTCAAAAGGTAATCAGTCCAAGTATGGAGCCACGTCATGTCCCCTTCTCTCAGCTTATGCTGCTTTCCAAAGGGCTACATCGACAAAGGGTGCTGTTGGAGGATCCAAGGCACCAAGATGGCGGTTTTTCTTAGATAGTCACCGAGAAGTAAGGAGATGCAAAAAATATTTTGAAGTATGTAGTAGGCAGCATGGCAAGCATGATCATGGAGGATTAGTCGGTTGTAGGCCGATGAGATGATCGGTAGTAGGGTAAAATCTATGGAGATGAGGGAGCGTTGGGGAGCGCTCAACCAACATAGAATCCAGACTTGCAAAGGTATATGAAAGTGGGAGGTTGTAGTAGGAACGACATCGGTGAATTAGATGGTTTGATTCTTCATCTTTTGACTTGATCTCGAGAACATTCGCATTGATTTGAAGATAATGCATTTGGAAATTAAATCAACGGTGTGTAAAGATAAAAATGCACTATTGCATCGTGTTGATTATATAAACAACGCCATGACTGCAGGTGTGGTGAGATCAATAGGGGGAGGCCAATTTTCAACTTAAGCAACCTGTGTTTGGTGTATTTATTTTACGTATATGAGTACTCTCTCTGGTGCATTGATATAGATCGATAAATTTTAGGGCACAAATGTTACATTCAAAGTTCGCACCAAATGTAAGCAAAAATAAATTGTAGGGTTTAGATGTGATTTCTCCTGTTGCAATGGGAGGGGTTATTCTTCTAAATAGGAGAAATCAACAAGTTCAATATTTTCCTCAGAGAAATCAAATGTGAAAAATTTGTTTTATCAACTGGCACAGAGTAAAATTGTGAGGATACAGTTTTCAAAGGGGAAGAGTAATTTCATGTAGGAAGGTGTAAAAGGTTTAGGTGAATATTATTCACCTAGCAGTATTATGAAAGCAAAATAATTATTTTCTAAGAGTATTAGTGGGGAGAATAATGCAGCATAGAAAATATCATATAATTGTTCTCACTATACGAGGAAGGTATTTCTCTGACTATTAAGAGAGGTAAATGAGCAAGAAATATTTTTCAACCAAGGGAGATTATTTTATCGAGGGGTAAATGTGCAGAAGCCTTTTTCATAAAATGAGAAATTTTTTAGTTTTCACGAGTAGTTGGAAAAGGTAGCTTTTTCAGTCAAGTGGGCAGTGGACTAAATATGGCAATTTTGGCAAGAGTGCAGATTTTGAAGTGACAAGTGCCTGAAAATGGTATTTTCAGATTTCAACATTTTGCAGCAGGGTATAGTGGCTCATTTTTGGCAAATTTCTAAAAGGAGAAGAGTAGATTTCAAAGTTGGAGATCTCAAGAGGAAGACATGTCAATTCTGAAGATTCTTTTAGGGTTTCTATTAGGTTTTTCTTTCTTTGATGTATGTCTTTATCTTCTCTTCTCAGTTATTAGGATTATGAATGTAATTTTTCATCCTGGAAGCAAGGATTCCATGCAAGAGTGCAGGATTTTAATGACAATTAATGATATTTTCAGTTTGTATATGCTTTGCATTTTTAGTAGTTGTAATCACATATGTAAGAACATAATATTGGTTTCTCTTGTTGCTATCTCCCACATGTAACAATGTTATTTATGAAATAGATAATCAAGGATTGTATGTTTTGTCCTAGCGAGCCTGGTGTTTATTCTATTTTCTGCTTCTCTTCAGGAAAGAGATTAAAATGCTTGAATAGGATAATGAATAGTATCTTTTGTATGTAGGGTCTTAAGTATGATTGCAGGGAAAAACCAAGCTAATGGGTGTTGATGTCAGACATTGATGCTAGGATTTATGTGGTTGCAATTCAAAGCTACTGAGGTGTAAGGTTGCGTGCTAAGAGTAGACTTTGTTGCCCATACAAGGCACTGGTCATGGGGTTGTTTCCAGTTTTCAGAACATGTTTCATAATCAATCTTTTTACTTTCTGCATTTCTTTTCAGTATTAGGAGTAGGATTAGTGTAGAAAAATCCCTCCTCAATGAGTACTTAGATGCTTACAAACTAAGGTTAAAGCCATAACCAGGAGTTTATCCATCTTCCTTAGTATCTTTCATTGGGATGATATGTAGTAACATGTAATGTCAAGAGTATTTTGAAGCTGAAAGTTATAGGACATTGCATAGGTTCACTCGCCTTGGTCTCACGAAGCTAAAAGAGTAGGAGATCTCAGTCTTATGACTGAATCTCGTTAGTTGGCCAAATCCTTCCCCTAGTTTGTCAATGAGTTAGTGACAATTCCTCTAGGACTCGGGGACTGTTGGTTTGGGAACCAACATAATGGCGACTCTGTTGGGGATATTCTTAAAAGAAAAGCTTGTTAAAGCTTAGTTGGCTGCCCATGAGTTTCTGGTTGCATGGTTTTAAGCTTGGAAGGTGTCTTGTAGTAGCATGTGTGAAGAAAAATCAAATGATTCTGCTGTTGGAGAAGACCTAGAATGATAAAATCGTTTGAATAGTTTTTTGTTGTTCTAAAATTTGTTCCTTTGCAAGGAGGTGGCAACTCTTTCTCAAACAAACTGATAATGAAGTAGGAAGAGCTCTAGTTGTGAAGAAGTTCTCAGTCAGAAGTAAGAAACCAACTGCTACAACTTTTCTAGGTATTCTTCTTTTTTTGAAGAAATTTTTGAAAACCAAAAAGTTCAAAGTTTTGTATTGTTCTCTTATTCAGTGTTGTAGCACTTGTTAGAAGGAAAAAGTTTTATAGTTCCAGTTGTCATACTTCTTAGTTGTATGTTTCAGTCATTGCTTTATGATAAAGAGAAGTGTGTTATGTTGTTAGTAGGTTCATTCAAGAGGTCTTAAGTCTGATTTTCGGTCTTATGTATTGCTTTTGCTTAAGATCTTGTTGTAAAATATTATCAAGTCATGTGTGACTGCAAAGTTTGTGTGAGAAGATTATAGAGGCAAGCAAGATGTATGGTCATTATGTTGTCCCAAGCATAATGAGTGATTAGCAATCTCAAGGTCAGCCTAGAAGGGTGTTCATCCCTGAGAGGTATAGGCCTTTAAGTTTTAGGAACATTGAAGGGTACCCACATCCCTTCCCCATTAAGTTTAAGGATCAAGTGCCTTTGTTTCGTACACATGGATCTGAGTTAGCACTACACCACATTCAGTCATTCAATGAGTTTGTTGAAGACTTTCAATTTTTCAAGGAAGATATAGTCATGAAGTTCTTTGTGAGGTCATTAAAACATGGTGCAAAGGACTGCTATGAAAGTCTACCAACACAAAGTGTTTCCTCATGGGATTGCTTCAAGAGGTTATTTTTGGAAAGATTTGGTGATGCTACAGTTAGTTATGAGTAGTCTCTTATTTCTCAGAATATTCCAGCATATGAGGATGCAATGCGTGCACAAGAGCAACATGTGTCAAGTGCTAAAAATGGATTTCAGTACATAAGTGTCCTTGCTATCCCAACTTATACTTTTTAGTAGTATGAGCAATTATATCAGCCCCAATTAGTGCAAGAACAAAGCTCCTATGTTGTGAGCCCAATGGTGTATGTAAGCGCTTAGCTGGACATGAAGAAACAAGTGGGTGAGAAATATTATGCGTTGTTGTCCATATTTTTGGAAGAACTTTTAAGTGTCCTAATGAGCTTCATGCTTCAAGAATCTGAATGGGTAGACTTATTTTTGTAAGTCTACGAACCTAGTGTTGTTCAATGTCAAGGAGTTCAAAACTAGCTAGTATGGATCAAATTATTGCATGGATTGACATGTTTAAGGATGTCAAGTCTAAGATGCAGCTTGGTAATGAAAACATGCATGTTGATAATGACAAGGTTGAGCAAGAACATGCTGAGAATGTGCAAGATGACATTAGTTCTTCCTACATTGTAGAAGACAAATCATATGATCAACATGGTGAAGATTACAACACTTGTGAACAACAGTTGGTTGAAGAGTTTGAACCTGAAAATGAATGTTATGACAGCAAGATGAAGATGAACATCTAGAGGGACAACACCTTCTTTCGGATGGTGTATGTGACTTTGAGAAGGTTGTTGCATATGCAATCTCCTATGATATAAAAAATGCAAGCTCTTGTAAATCCACTGATTTATCAGTTGAAGAGGACAACAGTATGGGACACATGAGTAAGCAAGAGGACACATGTTCTATCAGCAGTGAAGGCATCTCAGACTTGCTAGCAATGGAGTACTTGAGATATGCATAAGGAAAAAATGAAAGATCTATGTACCCTGCTGATTTGGTTTTTCACAGTGAGGTTGTCCCTTATGATGCATTAAGAAAAACACCTAATGTCAATCTCCATCCCATGTTTGAACCAGTGGATGTGCAAGAGGAACATGAAGATCTTGAATGCACAGGATACTTTGAGTATGACTATGACATGTGTGCCGATAATAAGGATAAGCATGTTGATAAATTTTTTTTTTTTTTCTTTTGATAGCATGTGTATGGATGCTAATGTGGGCACTCCTTGTAAGGATGATAGTGCATATGAAGGGGAAGGGGATTTTGATCGTTGTGATCAAAGTGGTGATGGGATGGGAGAGTGTGATGATGAATCCAATTTAACTAATGGATGCCAACCCCCAGCCCAATGTGTTGAACCCCACGGTGATGAGCTCTTATTTTAGTGGGAAGACAAAATGCATACATTTGAGGGATCATGGAAAAGTGATAATATTGATCCAGCATGCATACAAGTTGCTAATGTGAATGACATCAAATGGGACTCAGAGCTAGAGGCTGAAGTTTCTTTTCACCTTGATGATTTGCAGTTACACAAGAGGGTCATGATTGATCCTTTCTCTTTCTTGACAATGGGTTGCATGGTGTCCACGATCCACAAAGAGATTCTTTTCAAAGAAAAGTTTTTTCCATGCAAACTAATAATGTGAATGAGACCTATATTCTCAATTGTGTACCGATTGATGAGTATTTTTATTTTCAATTGAGTGATATCTTTGGGATGTGTGACAATGATTTGAGCCTTGATGTGTACTATGATCAGCATGCCAGTGTGTTGTTTGATGAACGCAACACATTTTTGTCACACAGTGATCAATATTTTCATTCATTGCACGGGTTTAGATGTTTAATGACAGTAGGTGAGATGATAGTTTTCAGTATGGTGGCTGGATAAGAGATGCCAACATGTTTTATTAGTGGTATGCCAGCTATATCATCAGATTGGTTTCAATGCAGTCTGAGGAAAACAATGTTTATGACAGGGGTAAGCATTGGCTAATATTTTGAGGTGGCCTTGAGCCATCATATGTTGTTTGATCCTCAAGTCACCTCAGTTTGGAGCAAAGAAGACCTTTTTTGACTCTGCGCCCAATGGAGTAGGCACCCGGTTTGCTCCCCAGAGATCTGGGATCTTTCCATGCCTGCAAGGGGAATGCATCCCCGAGCTAGAGCCACTATTGGGACTTAAAATTTTTTGCCTAATATTGAAGACCCAGGCTCAAAATTGTGTAGATTGCATTTAGAATCGCCTTTCAGAGCAGGCCTTTGTAGCTTAGTTGGTGAGCTCATATTTTTACACTGGAGAGTTGTCAAGAGAAATCCCTTTGAGGGATGGTTATACACCTTGTAGAGATACCATATACTTGTTTGCAACTTCCCTAGATCAGTTATGATGCTTGTGAAGTCTCCTTTGGAGGTCCTAAAGTTAGCGTTGTTGATTTGTAGTTATTCCACTTTTCTGAGTAGCCCTGTTTGAGGCATTATAACTTTGCACCAGTTCATTTTCAAGCCAACCAAAGAGTTGTCCATGATTCTCTGAAATTTTTGGAATCCCCATGCCAAGTGGCTAAGTCTCATCAATTCGTTTTACTAGTTTTCAAAGTCAATTTCATTTGCAAAAAATTCAGTTTTGCAACTGAACTGTGTTAAACAACAGTCAAGAGGCCACTTTGAAAATTCATATTTCATGGCCTGTTGACCCACAATTTAAAAAAAATAAACCCCGTGATTCTCAATAAAATTTTCTACCTTTTACCAGATTTGTATCCCCCCAGCCCATCATTTGACCACTTTTTGAAGCCCATTCTAAATGAACTTTTACAGTGTTCAGAAGCAGCACTTTCCAGTTTTTCTGAGTAGGCAAATTTGACGGTTTATAAATTTTGACTCGGATGTCATATTGACGATTTGTCAGCTACCCTAGATTCTATGTTTTACAACCTTTCAACGTGTCAGCTCCCAGGGTTGAATCAGGTGATTTGGACAGTTTTTAAAGCTTGTTCCAGAGGCTACTCAGGGGTTGCGCATTAGAAGTCAAAGTTGCATAAATGTCAAATTTAAAGATTCTGGATTCAGCTTCACGGATCCTTGACACTTCGGGATAGTGAATCAGAGCATGTTGAGCAGATCAATGGTTTAGAAACAAAATCTTTTTTAGTCGGGCCCACTTTGGGGCCCGATTAAGGCTGATGAGCAATATGACCCGTTAAGGGTTAAGAAATTAAATATACATTAATTTAATCATATTGTTTAAAATAATATTATATTTAATGCAGATGGGGGTGATATAGTTTTATTTAAATCATTGTTGATTTAAATAAAATTTATTTGAAAAGGAAAAGTTAAAGTATTTAAAATCATTTTATAATGTTTTGAATGATAAAGGAGATTATCTTATTCCTTTCTAATGTTCTCAACTAGTGGAGTAAGGTCAATGGTTAAATCATTTCTATAGGTGATTTAAAATATGGAAGGACCCATGCCTATAAAGAAAAATATTTTAATAGGGTAAGGCTTCTTGGAAAATTGTTGCCCCGCATGAAAAATTTTATATCCCAGATGAGCTGCAGGACAACAAAAGAGGAAACTCATTTGAGAATCGTTTCTTTAATGATTTAAAAACATTCATTGCTTCTAAAGTTTGGTAGCGGGCCCACACCAAATATTAAAGAAGGATTTATTAAATCATTCCCGATTATTTAATGAGAATGGAGAATTTTATTAAAAGGGGGACTTCATAAAGAGTTTTATTTTTTCCTTCCCCGCATCTTATGAGGGGCATGTCCGAGGCAGCGCGAGGCAAAGAGATTGAGTGGCAGGTGTGATATTTTTCTTATCTCGTGTGTGTGGCAAGGGTGCAAGATAATATATGCAAAGGGTGACATTGACAAGTGTTATCTCACGCATTGAACAAAAGAGGCAAAGTATGTCGTGGGATAAGGTGAGTAAGGTAGGGTACATGTTGATGCTTACCCCTCATGAAAAGAAGGGAGACCCAAGAAGTGCGCGAGATAATAAAGAGAAGGGGAGATGAAAGAGTCTCATCGTGCGCGCTTAGAAGGCAACCCAAAATGCCTCGTGGGATAGGAATTTGTAGCAGGCACGTGAAAGAGTCTTATCCTGCATTGTGAAAGGAATGGGTCAAAAGCACTGCATCATAAGCTCAAATAAGAAAACAAGGATAGCCTGTGGAAAATATGAAACAAATACCCGTGTCAACAAAATAAAAATTTAGGGCAAATACTAAACATGGATAAGGAAAGAACACAAGATGCGTGAACACGCAGGGTGGATTGTTAAGGATCACTAAGGAAGAGAAATCATGAATGAATACAATGTGAGAGACTGACAAGAAATAACAGGGTCTTCTCCTTCATGCGAATTCAAGGCAAATGGAAACCAAGGCAAGCAAAGTATGGAGGTTGCAGAAGGTACTTGGTCCAAGTATGGAGCCACGTCGTGTCCTCTTCTCTCAACTTATGCTACTTTCCAAAGGGCTACACCGGCAAAGGGTGCTAATGGAGGATCCAAGGCACCAAGATGGCAATTTTTCTCAGATAGTCAAAGAGAAGTAAGGCGATGCAAAAAATATTTCGAACTATGTAGTAGGTAGCATGTTAAGCATGATCATTGCGGAGGATTAGTCGGTTGTAGACCGATGAGATGATGGGTAGTAGGGTAGAATCTGCGGAGATGAGGGAGCATTGGGGAGTGCTCAACCAACATAGAATCTAGACTTGCGAAGGCATATGAAAGTGCGAGCTTGTAGTAGGCATGACATCAGTGAATTATATGGTTTGATTCTTCATCTTTTGGCTTGATCTGGGGAACATTGGCATTGATTTGAAGACAATGCACTGGGGAATTAAATCAAGGTTGCGTAAAGAGAAAAATGCACTACTGCATCGTGTTGATTACATAAACAATGCCATGACTACACAAGTGTGTTGAGATCAACAGGGGGAGGCCGATTTTCAACTCAAGAAGTCTGTGTTTGGTGTATTTATTTTATGTATATGAGTCCTCTCTTTGGTGCATTGATATAGATCAATAAATTTTATGGCACAAATGTTACATTCAAAGTTCTCAACAAATTTAAGCGAAAAATAAATTATAGGGTGCAGACGTGATTTCTCTTGTTGCAGTAGGAGGGGTTATTCTTCTAAATAGAATAAATTAAGAGGTTAAATATTTTCCTTAGAGAAATCAAATATGAAAAATTTGTTTTATCAATTGGCACAAAGTAAAATTGTGAGGATACATTTTTCACAGGGGAAGAGTAATTTCATGTAGGAAGGTGTAAAAGGTTTAGGTGAATATTATTCTCCTAGCAGTATTGTGAAAACAAAATATTTTTTTTCTAAGAGTATTACTAGGGAGAATAATGCAGCTTTGAAAATATCATATAATTGTTCTCACTATACGAGGAAGGTATTTCTCTGACTATTCAGAGAGGTAAATGAGCAAGAAATATTTTTTCAGCCAAGGGGGATTATTTTACCCAGGGGTAAATGTGCAGAAGCCTTTTTCATAGAAGGAGAAATTTTCAATTTTCATGAGCAGTTGGAAAAGGTAGCTTTTTCATTCAAGTGGGCAGTGGACTAAATATGAAAATTTTGGCATGAGTGCAGATTTTGAAGTGACTAGTGCCTGAAAATGGTATTTTTAGATTTTCAACATTTTCCAGTAGGGTGCAATGGCTCATTTTGGCAAATTTCTGAAAGGAGGAGAGTAGATTTCAAAGTTGCAGATCTCAAGAGGAAGACATGTCAATTCTAAAGATTCCTTTAGGGTTTCTATTAGGTTTTTATTTCTCTGATGTATGTCTTTCTCTTCTCTTCTCAGTTATTAGGATTTTGAATGTAATTTTTCATCCTAGAAGCAAGGCTTCCATGCAAGAGTGCATGATTTTTATGACAGTTAATGATATTTTTAGTTTGTATATGCTTTGTATTTTTAGTAGTTATAATCACATATGTAGTTTGTATATGCTTTGCATTTTTAGTAGTTGAATCTTCCCTTGATTTGTTCCCTGGAAGTAGTGCATGATGTGGCAGCTGATGAGGCAGAAAGAGTAGCAACAGGAAGAAGTTATTCTTATCGACTTGATAGGTTTATTTAATTTTGACGATACCCAAGCATGCCCTATCTTTACTATCACTCATGTTGCCACCCCAATAGGGTATTGAATAAGCCTGAAATTACATCACCAAGAATGTCCTTATTTTTTTAAAATCAGAGGCATCCTTCAAAACTTTAGATAAGTCCAACTTTTACACGATAAAAATATATCGGAGGGTTAAAAAATCAAGCAAGTTCACAACCATTGAACTCTTTCAAAGACAACCACAAGTCTGACTTTCTAATGGTGTCGAATTCCTACAGATTCCCCTGAGCATGTTGGGTGGTCGGATAATTCTAAAAGTGAAGAACCCTGTGATAGAGGTTAAGAAACTTAGAAAATCCGTGACTAGGGGAAAAAGGAAGGGAATCAATAAAGATATACGTCTTTCCAAAAGTTTAAAAATTTATGGTTAACATATAGGCTCTGAATGGGGACTAGGACTAGTAGGATGTAGAGAACTCTAGAACTCAAACTAGTGCATGAAAAATTGGGCAACAAAGTCGAGCGTAATAGAAGGAAATGGTGTTGCTTGGTAGTAGGGAGGAAGGGCAACTAGGAATAAACCAAAAAATAACAAGCCAAAACTTTAAAGCAAAACAAACTACACCTATAGCATGCCAAAACAAGACCTAAATATATACATGGCCATAGGGGCCTCATACTAAAGGAGCGCAACAATATTCAAGTGAAACCATTAATGGGTTGGGAGAAATATATACCTGTGTGGAATAGAGGACTTCAGACATATAACATGATAAAAGATGAATAATGTTTGATGATGACTCTGGAGCTAGTCTTCCAATTACAACTACATAAAAGTTTCTTGTAGATGCATTCATGTCCAAACAACCACTCTTCATGATAGACCCCTGGGAATAGACCCATTACCTCTTCATGAATTTATTGTAGTGATTGATAATGATCCTTTTGGAAAGATTTATCTAGTATATTATGTCTCAGATCATATACCTCCCAGCTTTGATTCAAGATATCAGCGCAACTATTATGGCCTAGCATGTAGACTTTACTCAACAATGACTCAAGATTCTCAATGACTAGGGATTTATTAGTGAATTTATTAATAGATAAATAATCATCAACAAGGGCCCTGGGGTTTGGAATTAGGAGGTGGATATCTCTGCTTCTCGTTTCTACATGATAACATAAAGAATGAAACTCATCATCATCAAAGATATCCTCAAGGATACTTCCCTTAGGTTCATTAGAGTTAGGAAGGGATAACAACTGCATAATTGGTATAGGATTTATCACTTCAAAAAGAGGGTTATCCCTAACCTTGGCATCCTCATAAGATTCCATAGGATAATATAGAGGGTTCAAAGAATTCCATTCAATCTCTATCCCCTGGGTTGGGGACTCCTCTTTTGAAAAGGAGAGGAGATCTTTTTCGAGTGCTACGCCTTGCATAAAGTCAACTAAGTCAAATAGAGGGCCATCAGAAAGAGAAAGTTTTTTTTGGCTTACCCAAATTCAGAAGAGAGCTCATGTGTGTTGTACATGATGACATTTGATTGTCATATTCTAAAATCATAGGATCAAACCTCGAGGGAACTTCATCTTCCCTTACACATAGGATCTCATCCTTGAGGGTGACTTGAGGCGATGTTTCCTTATTTTCAACTCCGTCAGAGATGCTTATGAGCTTTTCTACTCTGACCTTAGTGATGTGACCTTTATCATACCACAACAAAAGTCACCTTCAAAAACTTGCCAGAGCTAGCTTGAGACATAAACCCTTTTGAATTCTTCTGATGACTTCTCTTCTTTAGAGATACTGTGCGATAGCTCTTCAGGCTCAAATGGTATGCATGTTGGAAATGAATTGACCTTTACACTCCCCATCAAGTGTACTTCTTCTTATGGGCATTCAACATCAATGATTCAAACAACACAAATTTAGAGCTTCTTCTTATCAGGGCGGGGGAATCAGACGAGGACGATTCTCGCGCCCCTTTTTCCAAAATTTCTTTAATAACTGAATCTATTATACATATCTATTAGCAGTGATACACATATGTAATCCTCAACAAAATATCTTTTATTTCCCTTAATTTCCTTCCCGCAAGTATTCACAGGGTGAGACCATACTTGACTGACATTCTCTTTCAAATGTTAACCATCTATTAACTTAGAAAAATGGTAACTATCTATACACAAACAAAGTTTCCAATCTTCTTCCTATAAGACGTTCAAAATGTTTCCAAAGGCAAGCAGACACTAGTTTAGCAACCAGAACCACTAACACTCATAAATATTCTAGTTTCCTCCCCAACAGAGTTGCCAAAAATTTGTTGGTTGATAGATTTATCACCTAACTGTATATTCTCACACCCACAAAGGTGACAAATGTAACCACAATTGAACCAACGTAAACAAACTATTTATTGACTGATTCTTTGCTTATTTTACAAGGTGGCAGCTACCTTCAAATGATATTCAATGAATAAAGAATTAACTAAAATGCTTTTAACCAGAAAGCAAATAAGGAAAGATCTTTTAACCAGAAAGCTTTGTAAAGGCATGCATAAAATATAAAACACTATTTAGATTTTCCAAACTTTGAATCAACTAGATCACCACAAAATATCATTCACAGATAATATTCTTGTAGCAACAAAAAAAAAAATCATCCACCATCTCAAATATAAATCCACCCACTGATAACCATTCAAAAGAACAAAAAGCATTCACATATCATAATTCAAAGATCACGAATATTTGAAAACCATCAACAGTCTTTCTATATTCAAAATAGTAAACATAAATATACTTAAAGAATTTTTTTCTCTTAAGAGTAAAACAAAGTTTTCCCAAAAGATCCTTTACAACTACTAATTGACTTATTTATAACTATTATCCCAAGTCTTTTTGTTTCAAGAAACGGTTTCTTTAAAGCTAACAATCTTGATCATGACCGTTTTTAAAACAAAAAAGATCCACTAGCAACAAAATCCAAATCACATCACAAAACCATAAGGTTATAAAGCCACCGGACTCAAGCTCCAACATCGCGTGTTGGGTGTTGTTCTGCAATCTGTTTGTCAATATCTTCTGCTATTTCCTCTTCTTCAATCAATGTCAGAAGGAGATTTGTAAATTCTTCTTCATCAAGTACAGTACCTGGGAAAAAGGCAGTCAAGTCCATGATGATATCTTCTTGCAATTCCTCAACATCTGGCTGCACTAGAGGGCCTTTCTTAGCTTTAAGCACCATCTTATTGAACATGATTATCCAAGTTCCTTCCTATTGTGAGCTTGTCTTGCAAGCGTTGTTCATGATTTTCAGCTTGCTCTGCAATATTTCCTAATATAGCGATGACCTTCCTATATTTACTGAAATTTGTTTGTGCTTTCCATGCAAAATACTATAACTGTCGGACTATATCCTCCAGCTCTTTCTCTGGCCAATTCAGATATGGTTTGTGAAATGGCAACTCACCATCATGAGGCAAAACCATTCTAATATAGGCAAATAATGACAACTTCCTCTTTTTAGCTATCTTTAATGTTTTCTACAAAAATGATAACATCAAATGTAGTAACACATGTCACCACCTTTTTCGCGTCCTTAGTTTCTTAATGGCCATTAATAATGGTACTTTGTGAATCTTCCCTTGATTTTTTCCCTGGAAGAAGTGTATGATGTGGCAGCTAATGAGGCAAAAAGAGTAGCGATAGGAAGCAATTATTCTTATCGACTTGATAGGTTTATTTAATTTTGACGGTGCCCAAGCATGACCTATATTTACTATCACTCATGCTGCCACCCCAATAGGGTACTAAATAAGCCTGAAATTACATCACCAAGGATGTCCTTGTTTTTTTGAAATCGGAGGTGTCCTTCAAAACTTTAGAGAAGCTCAACTTTTACACAATATAAAGATACCAAAGGGTCATAAAATCAGGCAAGTTCACAACCATCGAACTATTTCAAAGACAACCACAAGTTCGACTTTCTAATGACGTTGACTTCCTACAGACTCCCCTAAGCATGTCGACTGGTCAGGTAATTCTAAAACTAAATAACCCTGTGACAGAGGTTAAGAAACTCAGAAAAGTCACGACAAGAGGAAAAAGGAAGGGAATCAATTAAGATCTATGCCTTACCAAAAGTTTAACAATTTATGGGCAACAAATTGCACAAGATCAACTCTCACAACAAAATGAACATACGACTACTAGTTAGCAAAGCCCTAGTAGCACACACAGGGTTTTCCCCAATCAGTTTCTAGAAAATTTGGAAGAAGGGTTAGGAGATTTTCAAGAGGATTTACAAGCTAAAGAAAATTATTCCACAAAAGATATCAAAATACTTCAGGGAAAAGTATACTAGCTAGAGAGTCAAATTTGCCCCCTTTAGACTCATCTTCAATAGGTATGTGACCAATGCAAAAGATAGGAAGTAGATTTACAAGAAGTAAGTATGGGGACACCCCTGAAACAAGACATAAGGTTCGAAACACCTTTGAGGGAAAGTGGAGATATTGCCACTTATCTTACCATAGAATAACATGAGCAAGTTATTAGTCAGGTGGAAGAGTTGTGGGAGAAAAAGATTGAGTCAGATTTCATATCCAAAATAGAGCATCATCAAATTATCAAAACCTTGAAGGGGTCCTAGGAAGAGATGATCATAAAATAATATATCCATGTAGACTATCATCAGAGCAAGATTAATGAATTGTAAGCTTCATTGCGACAGGAAATGAATGCTAAGAATGAAGAATGGGAAGAAAAGATAAAAACAAAATATATGTCTATGGAAAAACATCTTCAACTCATCACATAATTGAAAACCTTCATAAAGGATAGCATCCAGGACAACTATATTTCTTTTGTTGATCACTAGCAGATGATTAAAGATTTGGAGGACAAATGACATAATAAGATGATGACAACAATATAGATAATAGCAATCGATCAGCCTACGATAGTAAGTATTGCATGAGGACATGCAATGTCTTCTACCGGGGGGGAAATGATGGGCGAAAAACATGTCTTATATTTTCATGCAAACTAGCTTAATTTCATGCCTAGTTTATCTTGTATTACAACCACTTGTCCTCTAAGTTGTTGTAGTTATTATGAAATTAGTAAATAACATGAATAAAATAAATACAACTTTCTCTAGTGCCTAACCTATTAGCATACACTAATTGGGATGACTATGTGAAACAAGGTACATAGTGATCATGGTGAAAACTATGAAGATTATTTTGAAGACTTGCACGAGTGATTTGTCACTCCTTTTTTAGTATGTAGTCAAACTATTTAGTGTACAGTTGGTATACGACCAATATTAGTTAGTGACTAGTTTTGTTTAGATTTTGAAAATAGTGGTTGTAGGGCACTTCACCCTTTCTTCAACTAATATATGTAGTGGCCATGGTTAAACTTTAAAACTACATGTTATTGTTCGAAATTGTTGGATGTGGTTGGTCATTGCTGCTGGTAGGATATGTTGTTGTCATTGATGTCAACATATTCCTGTGATTTATTCCGGTGTGATTGAGAAGATTTTTTGATCCGGTTTTGCAGTTTGGTTTTGCAGAGGTTGATATTTCCTTCGGTATATTCCGGTGTGATCAAATCTTGTGCTGAGACTTTGGGATATTGTGTGGGATTATCTCGTGTATCTTTATTTTAGATGGTTTGTGATTTGGTGCTCTACAAGCTATCTTTCTTTGTGACATTTGCTGATTGGTTGTGTTCTTGAGCTTCTAGACGTTGACCAATGAAGATTTGAAAAGAGGTGTTGGTGCAACTATTCTGGATGGTTCTAACATGCTTTTTGGTGATTCCTAGTCGTGTTCTATTTGTTTTGGTGATCTGCATTGATCATTGTGTGAATTTTTGGTGGTTTTCATCAATTGGTATTGATTTGCATGTTATGCGGTATTTCTGGTGGTGTAGTGTGTTGCGGTTGATCTTGGCGTGATTTCCGGTGGAGTTGATCATTTGGGAATTTGATTTAGGACCATTCTATGCTATGTAAATCACTATATTATTGTGGTGGTCATTCTTTGTATCATGTGATATAATTTTGTAATTATGACTTGAGGGTTAGGTTTTAGTCGACCTTGTTATCAAGGTTGATGAATTGTATATATAGGTGATGTAGTCATGTAGTTTTGGTGTTGATGATGTGTCTGCATTATCAGAGAGTGGTGTATGTGCGAATAAGTGATTTATCATTTAGTGTTGAGTATTGAGGAGAGTTTGGTGTTCCAGAGAAGACAACTGTGCTTAACTGGAACTGTAATCAGGCATTTGGAGATTCTATGCTTTCAATTCACTTCTTCTAGATTGTAGTCCGAACTTATTGTAAGTCAATGAGACTTCGCTGAGGGTTGTAGCCTTTCATGAAAATATCTTTTGAGCAGTGAGCTCTAGGTAGTGTGCCTGAATGCATGTGCATTCCCCATTGTAATATTTTCACATACTACTGTAGAGTATCATCTTGTTGTGGGTAGATTCCCATCGTGGTTTTTTCCTTAACTGGGTTTTCCACATCAAAAATCTTGGTGTTGTGTGTTGTTAATTTGCTTATCTGTTCATTGTTGCGATCTATCAAATCTGTTGTTGTACTTAAAGTTTTCTATTTCGGTGAAGATTGATTCACCCCCCCTCTTAGTCTTCATTCTTGGTTTCTGCTAACAATTGGTATCAGAGCTAGATCCTTTGGCAAAGGCTTAATCGCTTGAGGAGATCTAGATGGCAGCTTAAGGTATTCTTTTCAAGAAGGACAGTCTTAGATTTGATGGAAGCAACTATATTATATGGAAGAACTGGATGGAGGTGCACTTGAATTGTCCTGGAGAAGATTATTGGAAGATCACAAAGAATGTCAATGTTTTTCCTCGGAATGGACCATCTACTCCGGATGAGGTTAAGGAAGAAAAATATAATATCAAAGAAAAGGAAGCATTGGTTAGTACCTTGACTGATTCAGAGATGAGAAATGTTATGGTACTTCAGATCATACATGAAATTTGGGAGAAGCTTGAGATTCTGTATGAAGGTGATAAACAGGTGAAAGTTGCTAAGTTGCAGAGTTTGAAAGGAAAATATGAGACATTGAAGATGGGAGATGATGAGAACATACATTATTTTATGGCTAAGGTGAATGACCTTGTCCTAGGTATCAGATGTGCTGGTGGAAGCATTGAGGAAGATGACATTGTTTCTAAGGTGCTGAGATCTTTGCCTCCTGCTTATAAACACAAGTTTGTTGCTATTGATGAGTTACGAAGTGTGACTACAGTGACAAGAGATATGTTGGTTGGAAAATTTTCTGCATTTGAGCTGAGTTAATTTGGAGAATCACATAGAAAGTCTGAGACAACATTTAGAGCATCTATGTCTGTATTCGGTAAGCAGAAGTATGATCCTGATGAGTGCAAAATATCTAGATATGAAAGAGAGAGAAGAGAGATGGAAGAGAAAGAAAGAGAGCTTGACGAGCTTAGAGCACTGATTGCCCGAAGATTGCCTAAAGGTGTCGGTAAGTATGATGGAAAGTTGCCCTTGAAATTTTTCTCTTGTAATAAGATAGGAAATTTTGCTTCTAGATGCCCAAAGAGAATGGCTAAGTATGATAGGTATGATAAGTTTGATAAGAATGATAGGAATGATAGATATGAGAATCACGAGAAGTATGATAAGCCTTATAAGTCTAACTGGAATTTTAGGAACCAAAATAACTATTATTATGCTGCAGATGAAGGTGTTATAGATGATGAATCAGAAGGAGATGAAGTTGTGTTTATTGCCATTAAAGAAGATAGACTTGTACCTATTGATTCCACTAGTTGTTTTGTTGAGGAGAAAGCTTTGTCTACTAAGGTTGAAGAAAAGGATGAATGGGTGATTGACAATGGTTGTTCACATAATATGATCAGTGATAAAAGAAAAGTTGTAAGCATGGAAAGGTATGATGGTGGAATAGTTATATTTGGAGATGACAAAGCCTGTGTAATCCGTGGGAGGTTTTATTTCTTTTGATGGTAAGAATAACACTGATGATGTCTTGTTTGTTGAAGGTTTGAAGCATAATATTTTGAGTGTTGGATAGATGGTTGATAAGGGTTATGATCTACAATTCAAGGATGGTAAATGAAAGATCTTGAATGCCTCTAGTATAGAGATTGCATCTAGGACTAAGACTGAAGGTAACATTTTTCATTTGAATGCTGGTGAGAAAAGTTGTTTGATTGCTAAGATAGATGAGAGCTAGTTGTGGCATAGGAGAATGTGTCATGTAAACTTTGATTCAATGATTAAGGTCTTTTCTACACATGTTGTTAGAGATCTGCCTAAGATTATTAAGCTTGTTAATCCGGTATGTAAGGAATGTCAGTTGGGTAAGAAAACAAGAATTTCTTTCAAGAGAAAACAATATACATCTGATGGACTGCTAGGTCTTGTGCATAATAACCTATGTGGACCTACAAATGTTAGAAGTGTGCAGGGTGATAGATACTTTATTTTGCTAATTGATGATTATTCCAGGATGATGTGGGTTGTCTTTTTGAAGGAGAAATTAGAAGCATTGGACAAATTCAAGATATTCAAAGCTAAGGTGGAAACTGAGTCTGGATTGAACATGAAATGTTTGAGATCTGATAGAGGTGGATAATTCTATTCTGGTAAGTTTAATTCATTTTGTGAGATGCATGTAATTAGAAGATAATTATATGCTCCTAGAACCCCTCAACAAAATGGAGTTGTTGAGAGGAAGAACATAACTGTTTAAGATGTTGTAAGGACTATGCTGATTGAAGGAAATGTTTTGAAGATCTACTGGAGAGAAGCCATTAGCATTGCTATTTACACATTCAATAGAGTTCATATCAAAGGTGATATCGTTAAGACCCCTTATGAGCTATGATTTGGTCATGTTCCTATTGTACGATATTTTAGAGTATTTGGTAGCAAATTTTATATCAAGAGAGATGAGGATATAGGAAAGTTTGATGCTAGAAGTGATGAATGTATCTTCTTGTGATATTCAACTAAGAGCAAAGCCTACTGATGCTATAATAAGAGATTGAGAAAGATAGTTGAGAGTGTAAATGTGAAGGTGGATGAGAACCTTGTAAAGGAAATCAGAGCATATGGTTATGATGATGGTCAACATGTTGTTTTGGCTCTTGTTCAACTTGAAGAACCTAAGTAGAATGATCTGATAGAGACTGTTAATCCAGATGTTGTTGTTGCCAGTGAAGATGTTTAGGAACCTAAAAATTAGAAGAATCAGAAGACTCTGATGTATGTAAGATTGAATCATTCTGAAAATCAAATTATTGGTGATAAGAATAAAGGTGTAATGACTAGAAGAAGGCTAGCTGTTGAAGAAGTATGTTTGATTTCTAAAGTTGAACCTAAAGATGTTGTTGAAGCTTGTAAAGATGAAAATTGGATGAGAGCTATGGAAGAAGATGTTAGATCGGATTGAAAAGAATAATACTTGGGAACTTGTGCCTAGACCTAAGGATAAGAATGTTATTGGTACTAAATGGGTATTCATAAATAAATTGAATGAAGTCAGTGAAGTTATTAGAAATAAAGCTAGATTGGTTTGCAAAGGATATTCATAGCAAGAAGGAATTTATTATGAGGATACTTTTGCCCCGGTTGCTAGACTTGAAGATGTTAGACTGGTGCTTGCTTATGTTGCTTATAAAGATTTCAAGGTATATGTCAGATCAGCCTTTTTGAATGGTGATATGAAGGAAGAAGTATACATTGAACAACCTGATGGATTTTCATTGTCGGATGATGGAGACATGGTATGTAAGTTGGAGAAATCCCTTTATAGATTAAAACAAGCTCCTAGAGCCTAGTATGCTAGACTAGACAAATATTTGTTGAAATTGGGATTTACTAAAGGTGCTGCTGATAGTAATATGTATTTCAAGATTGAAAATGATAACATCCTAATTGTTGAAGTCTTTGTTGATGATATTATCTTTGGTGGTGATGATGACTTGAGCATTAAGTTTGTCGGTGACATGCATAAAGAATTTGAAATGTCTATGATTGGTGAGATGAAATTCTTCTTAGGTTTGCAGATTGCACAAACAGGAAAAGGTATATTCATATCTCAAACTAAGTATGTGAAGGATTTGTTGAAGAATTTTGTATTAGATGAATCCAAACTGGTTGGAACTCCTATGGGGACTGGTTGTAAATTGTCTACAAATGATGAATCTCCTAAAGCTAATTAGAGTTTGTATAGATCTATGGTTGGTGGACTGCTATATCTTACTCAGACTAGGGATGACATTATGCATGTTGTGTGTATGGCTGCTAGATATCAAGTTGATACGAAGGAGAGTCATGTCACTACTATTAAGAGGATATTTAGATATGTAAAGGGAACTATGGATTATGGTTTATGGTACCCAAGGAATGATGATTTCATGTTGTGTGCCTACACTGATGCAGATTGGGCTAGTGATGTAGATGACCAGAAGAGCATTATTGGTGGAGCATTCTTTTTAGAAAAGAAGTTGGTGTCATGGGCTAGCAAGAAACAAGATTCAATGCCCTTATCTACTACTGAAACTGAGTACATTGTTGTTGCTAGTAATTGCACTCAGGTGGTTTGGATGAAGCAAATATTGAAAGATATTAGAGTTATTCATGATGAGCCTGCTATTATTTACCGTGATAATTCTAGTGCTATCAACATGTCAAAGAATCTGGTACAACAGTCAAAGACTAAGCATGTGTCGATCAAATATCATTACTTTAGAGAGCAAGTCAGTGAAGGAAAGGTGAAGATTGAGTATGTATCTACAAAGGATTAGATAGTCAATATTTTCAATAAGCCTTTACCTACAGATACATTTATCTATTTGAGAGACAAGTTATGGGTATCCACCCCTCCTGGTGAGAACTAGATACATTGAGTTGCATTGATCTAGTGGATTTTAGAGCCTTGTTCTTGTATCTAGATTGATGAGTTGGTGTTGCTCCTCTGCTGGAGTAGTATGTGTTTCAGGGGGAGAGAGATTCAAGTTTCTATTTTGGGGAGAATAAGTTTGGTTATCTGATTTGAGATCTTTGGCATTGCTGTCAAAGGGGGAGAGAGATCATGTTAAAAACTACTTTATCTATCTTGATCTTAGGGGGAGTTTGCTGGTGATATCTTCTTTCTTTGCATTGACTATTTTTCACATTCATATGTTGCCATCAATGCCAAAAAGGGAGATTGTTGGAAATTGTTAGATGTGGTTGGTCATTGATTCTGCTAGGATATGTTATTGTCATTGATGTCAACATAATCCTATAATTTATTTCGGTGTGATTGGGAATATTTTCTGATCTGGTTTTGCAGTTTGGTTTTGTTGATCACTATTTTGCAGAGGTTGATATTTCCTTGGGTATATTCCAGTGTGATCAGATCTTGTGCTAAGATTTTGGGATATTGTTTGGGATGATCTTGTGTATCTTCATTTCAGATGGTTCATGATTTGATGCTCTGCAAGTTATCTTTCTTTGTGACAGTTGTTGATTAGTTGTGTTCTTGAGCTTCTAGACATTGATCGATGAAGATTTGAAAAGAGGTGTTGGTGCAACTGTTCCAGATGGTTCTAATGCATTTGTTGGTGATTCCTAGTTGTATCCTATTTATTTTGGTGATCTGCATTGATTGTTGTGCGATTTTTTGGTGGTTTTCATCAATCGGTATTGATTTGTGTGTTATGCAGTATTTTTGGTAGTGTAGTGTGTTGCGGTTGATCTTGGCATATTTTCCAGTGGAGTTGATCATTTGGGAATTTGATTTAGGACCATGCTATGCTATGTAAATCACTATATTGGTTTGGTCATCGATCTTTGTATCATGTGATGTAATTTTGTAATTATGAGTTGAGGGTTAGGTTTTAACTAACCTTGTTATCAAGGTTGATGAATTGTATATATAGGTGATGTAGTCATGTAGTTTTGGTGTTGATGATGTGTCTGCATTATCAGAGAGTGGTGTATGTGCAAACAAGTGATTTATCATTTGGTGTTGAGTATTGAGGAGAGTTTGGTGTTCCAGAGAAGACAACTATGCTTAACCGGAACTGTAATCAGGCATTTGGAGATGCTATGCTTTTAGTTCACTTCTTCCGAATTGTAGTCCAAATCTTATTGTAAGTGAGTGAGACTTCCCTGAGGGTTGTAGCCTTCAGGGCAAATATCTTTTGAGCAGTGATCTCTAGGCAGTGTATCTGAATGCATGAGTATTCCCCATTGTAATGTTTTCACTTACTATTGCAGAGTATCATCTTACTGTGGGTAGGTTCCCATCATGGTTTTTCCCTTAATCAGGTTTTCCATATCAAAAATCTTGATGTTATGTGTTGTTAATTTGCTTATCTGTTCATTATTGAAATTTGTCAAATCTGTTATTGTACTTAAAGTTTTTTATTTCGATGAAAATTGATTCACCCACCCCCCCTCTCAGTCTTCCTTCTTGGTTGCTGCTAATAATAATTAGACCAGTTAGTTGTTATACGAAATGACTATATAAAGACTTATGTATCAAGTTGAATTAACTTTGATCTGAATCAATATAGTACTAGTGAATTACTATCAAAATGAGCTCTTGTGAACTTGTTTGTTAGTCTCTTCAATCAACAAACTGTGAGGTAGGGCCTCCTCTTTAGCTCACCGATTGAATTTAAGTTATGGTAATTTATTTATGATTATAGTTTGAATGTATGTTCGAATTCTATTTCATTCATGTGTTTGATTCATTAGTATTAGAGTTTAAATACCATATTCCTTAGTGCTGAATCCAAATCTGAAATTCCAATTACATTCTTTGTGAGCTAAGTTCGGTCACATAGGTCTTGTTGCCACATCACAACTCCTGTCAACCAATTAGCAGATCTTGTTGCCAGGGGCATATCAATATAAATCATTGTAATTTCATAAGATATTTTACTTGTGATAAGGACTTAAAACATTTTATATATCATAAGCATATTTGATTCATGTGGCGTGTTTAGTTTAAAAGTGTGGTGTGTTCTATCTAGAGGTGTGAGTCAATGTTTAATTTAAAAGTGTGTTTAATTAAGTTATTTGGCTTGAAGTTATTTTTAAGAATTCCTATTAAGTTATGATTTGTCTTGAGAATACAATTCAGGATTTTTCCTTTAGAGTTGAGGATTAGGCATTTGTTTACATAGATGCATTTCATCCCCACTTAAATCACTATATTCATCCCTTAGGAAAATAACCCCAATACGTTTCACAAGTCCATGATCCTTGGATTGACACATTTAGGTACAAATTGAGGAAACCGACACAAGCTTTTCAAAGGCTAATCTAAGTCAAATATAGAAGTAATCTTGATCCACAATTTTACCCAATCATCATCTTTCAACTGAAACCTTCCTTTTAAGCTTTCTGAGATTGCAACTGAAATGAAAAGAGTGAATTGACCTACTAATTGGATCTAAATGAAGATTGTGAACTTGAAATGAAACTCAATTAACCTCCTAATTAGATGAAGATTGTGAACTTGAAATGAAACTTATTTAACCCCCTAGTTAGATCTAAATGAAGATTGTTAACTTGAAATGAAACTTAATTATCCTCCTAATTAAATCTAAATGAATAAATTATGAGCTTAAATGAAAGTTCGTTAACCCCTATTTAGGATTAAGATGTAAATTGTAATTAAAATTGAAAGTTCATTAACCCCTAATTAGGACTAAGATGAAGATTGTAATTGAAATTGAAAGTTAATCAACCCCTAATTAGGACTAAGATTAAGATTGTAATTGAAATTGAAAGTTAATCAACCCCTAATTAGGACTAAGATGTGGTAACTGGAATTGAAAGTTCATTAACACCTAATTAAGACTAGATGAAAAGTTGTGGTTAATTTTAAGCCCTTAATTAAGAAATTTGATTGAAACAAGACAATCAAATTATCATCAAATCCTGCAAACACACGTTAGATTTTACAAGAACTTGCAAATGAAAACCCTAATTGATGAAATTCCCGCATGTGACAAATCAACCTAGCAAAAGCCATGCATGTCAGAAATAATCAATGAAAATTAAAAAAATAGACCAACTGCTCAAGTATATGAGCCAAGTATGCTGGTATATTGACCAACTCATAATTACATTGAACAACTACACAATTATTTATGCCAACTGTACAGTTCTTTGTGCCAACTATGTAGTTTTGTGCACCAACTGCATAGTTTTGGGTACTGTAGTGTCACATTATTGTGACCCTTGCAATTTGTGACTACATTAGGGTCTTCAAGTTGGCGATTTGAATCCCCAAGCCTGATCGGAGACCCGAGACTTGCTTATCCCTGGAAACTGCACTTTTTTTGCCCTCTGCACTTGTTGAGCCCTCTTCCTTTCCCGAGACAAGGGTAGGATAGGGGCATGGTGCCCTTTTCCCCCCTAGGAGATGGGCATGGTGCTCTTGTCCTTGCCTTATTTTGGGGCCCCCTTTGTCCTATTTTTGCATTCGACTGTGCATAAAGTGGGAAAGCTTTCCCCGTGTCATCCTGTGTTGAAAAATCAGTCAATTAAGCCTAATTGATGAGTATATAAGTCACATTTTCCCTCTCATTTGCAAGGGGGGTTCAACAAGTGATAAGTTGGATAAGTGATAAGGTGGGTATAAGTTCAAGCATTCCTTTCCAGCATTGAGCATTCTCAAGTCTCGCTTCAAGGCTAGGTGTTGCATTCAAGCCAATGATTCAACCATTGATGAGGAGATCCCTTTCAACATTCAATTCAATGTAAGAAAATATACCTACATTCTATCTACAATCTCCTTTGAGGTGAATTACATTTCAGTCTTTCATTTACATTTACTTGCAAGTACTTTCTTTCATCATTTGGTTAATTCCAAAACTGGGGTTTGACCTGAAGGCAAACCCCCAATCCCAACCTATTTTTCTCTCTTTTCTATGTGTAGGTTGCAGGTATACAAATGTGTTTGCAGATTCAAACTCCATTTGCAGAGGCGAAAAAACTCTTTTCATTTCACAGATTTTTCAGAGGACTATGGACACTTTCAGTATGGTCCCGATAACTTTTCCTCAAATTTGCAGGGCAACTTCGTCTCGCCATATTATAGCCAGATCCAAGTGCACAACTTCATCTCACGCTTCTATCTCGAGTTATAATCAGTTCTTTGCTACTTTTACACTTAGTCTTACAACACATAATTCAATCATTTTCCATTCTAAAAGAGGGGTTGGCTTGTCATTTCTATCTCATTATCAGTTCATTTAGTATTCAATCTCTTTTTCAAGAGATTAGATCTATTGAATTCCCCCCCTCTTTTAAATGTAATGGGGATAAAGTGTTTGAAGGAAAATCCGCAGTGAAACTTTCATCTCTCCTCAGAGGGAAGAAAATCTTTCCTCTTGATCTCTCCATCATTCACCTTTTTCACCATTACATTTCGCTGAACCCGATGCCTTACATGCTTTATTCTGAAAGTCATTGCATATTTTTTATTTACAATTTTTATTTTTCAAACTTAGTGGTTAATTCATTCAAAACCCTAGTTTTTAATATTGAAATTGAACTTGTGTTGTGTAAAAATTGCTTGTTATTGTCTTAGATCTAAAAATTGCTTTGTTTGTCAAATTCAATTTCTTCATTGTCCAAATCAATTTGCAAATCAAATTCACAAAATTAAGAGGTTAATTGTTAGAACCCTAATTCTCAAAAATCATCTTGAAATTATGCAAAAATTGAATTTCCATTTAATTTTCAGATTTGTGACTGTTTTTAGACTTATCTTTTGTCCTAAAAATTTAAATTTTCAATTTCCCTCCTTTTTCAAAATTCAAAATTTCAAAAATTAAGTGGTTAGGTCCTAAAACCCTAATTTTCAAAATTAATTAGATTTTGTGTAAATTTCAATCCATTTAAGTCAAATTCAGTTTTATAAACATTTTTCAAGGTGTCCCTATCCATTAGGTTTGACCCTTTTCAAACTTGCAATTCAATTCCTCTTTTTTCTCAAAACCCTAATAGAGTCCTATTTTCACATTCAAACCTTCATTTCGCCTATCTAGAGATTGTAAAATCCGCTAATTTTTTGGGGTTAGCTTGAAAATTATCGTAAATTTCATCCCTAAAAATTTCAAAAAAAGTTGGCCGGACCATGTGCACTTTCAACACTGTTGGTTAACAGATTTGTCCTTCTTAAATACTTTTCAAAAGTGACTCCCAAATGCCCAAATTGAAAGACAAAAACAAGAACCAACAATTGAGTCACTTGCAATGGTGAGTGAAAGTGCTTTCTGAATTTTGATATGAATATATAGCTCCCTTCGTTGGATAAAAATGTATATTTTCTGAATATGCTTTTAACCGAAAATCAATAAAGGCAACTAACATATGCTTATAGCCATGACACAGATGCGAATAACAGATTTATAATGAAGTGAATGAAGATAATTAAAGTACAATTTAATTACCCACACCCAAGAAAATACCCTTTCCAATGGAATCAAAATGCCTTGAAATCTAGTCAAGTCTCTCATGCTTCAAAGGACAAGGGGGATCAGAATACCCAGACAAAGAGCTAACAACAAATTTCTTTCCAACATACAAATTATTTCAGAAATCAAAGTTTCAGAATTAAATGCATACACATAGTTTGATGTAACATAAAAGACAATGAAAGGTAATTACAAGAGAAACAAAGCTCATTGTAGTCAAAATAAAATATTGAGAAATCCATAGATCAACAAAATCTTTTTCATTTCATCAATGCCAAAATGTGAGCTCACAGACTCAACACTTCTGAAAAATAAAACTATGCAATCCAGAAAACAATGTTGCCCCCTATTTTGTTACAAAAGAAAGAAAAAAGAAGAAGAAGAACCCCTACTCTTTTCTTTCATTACATATATATAGCCTCTGAGACTTTCAGTTATCAATAACTGATTCTTGAAAAGATTATTAATTAATCTTTTCTTTTATCTTCTTTTTTTTTGCTTCAAATATTTTATCTCATAATTTTTATAGACCCATACTTAGAGATTAATACCTTTTGAAAGCGATAATTTATTTCCAATCGCTCCGGTGAGGATTTAGAAAACTAAGTTTTCTAAAACATATCCAAAATTAAGCGTGATCCAATAGTTCAATTAATAGGTATTCCCCCACACCGAGACTGATTTTCTATCTTAGAAAATTCATGGTTACAGGTTGCATTGAGAACTACAAAGAATATACATGCCAATGTTATTGGATTTTTGAACTTTTTGAATTTTGAACTCACACACTCTGAATTTGCATCTGATGAATCTCTGAACTCTGAATTTGAACCTCTGAAATTGAACCTTGAACTTTGAACCTGCGACCTTGAACCTGAACTTTGAACCTTGAACCCTGAACTTTGAACCTTGAAACATGAACCTTGAACCTGCGAGGTTCAATCAAAAGGTTCAAAAACACAGACTACACCCACAATATGCTTCATTGATTGCTTTGTCTTTCCATTTTCCTGTATGTTGAACCTTTTAACCTTGAACCTTGAACCAAAGAAGTTTCAATAAGGAGGTTCAAGATTACAGACTTTGCCCACAATATGCTTCATTTATCACCCTGTCTTCATACTTGGCTGCGCGTTGAACCTTGAACCAAAGAAGGTTCAAAGTTCAAGTTCAATGACAAAAAATTACAAAGGTTTTACACTCATTTAAACTAAAGCTGTGATATAACCCGCTCTGGTTGAACTCAAACTTTGAACTTGAACCCAAACTTTGAACTTGAACCCAAACTTTGAACTTTTGAAAAGGTTCAATAGTTCAAGTTCAATGACAATTGTCCCTTTGGGCTGCCATAGAAAAACCTACATAAATTTTTACTAGGGGCTTTGTTTTTTATGAAATTTTAACTGTAGAATAAATGAGCCAAGTAGAGCATAACCCAGAAATCATTTTTGTATAGGACACATAATACTTGGGATTTAATTGTTTGGACATATGATTAACCCAAAAATAAAAGAATTGAAGTCTCCCAGCCGACATGGAGTTTGGCCATAAAAACTGGCCACTTTGGAGAAAATGAGGTGAAAATTATCTCTACAAAAGGATTTTGTGTCATCTTTCACAGAATTTGAAAAATAATGATTTCTTTGTGACTGACAGGTAGGGGATGTCCAAGAGGGTCCTTGAAAGTTTGAACAAAGGTGACCAACACTTTCAATATTAAAACATTAGCAATAACTGGTTTTTAGCTGATTATGAGGCTTTAGGCACGAGCAAAAATATAGGAGTAACAAACACGGTCCCTGACTTTTTTACCAAAATTTTGGGAGATTGTTATGACTGTATTTAACAGCTTAATCCAGGAAATTGGCTGATTTTGTCGATTTTTTATCCCTTTAAAATAAAAAATACCTTCAAATTTCAACATTTCAAATTTCAAGATTTTTTTTAAAATTAAGTGGTCAATTATAATCTGTCCTAATTTTAAACATTCTGATTTTGTCAATTTTAAAATTAAGTGGTATCCCATTGGCCCTAATTTTAAATTCCAAATTCCTTTCATTTCTCATAAAATTATTTTTTGAAAATTGTGTCATTTCCTTCTTTCAACAAAGTTCAAATTGTTTAATCATTATTTTCTCAAATTTTGTATTATTCAATTTTGTGCACTTTGTTCCTATTATTCAAAATTCAAATTCAAATTTTCCGTCTAGTGCATGAGTTTCACCACTATTAGTCCTCCTTACACTATCCTCATTAGACAAAGCATTAGAATTAAGGCTTCCTAGGTTTAATTACCAAGGAGATGGAGCATAAATTTCGTGACTTCTTTAATGAGGATAATGCTAATGCTTCCCATCCTAATCATGTCCCTATCTATCCAATTGATGAAACCCATGATGAACACGAAGAAGCTTTAACTAGAGTTTCCATAGATCAACTTTAAAAATTGAACAATCAATTTGATAACTTCAATAATGGATGTCCCAAGAGTACCCTAATAGTGAAGCTCTTCCATTAATTGAAGGCCTTAAATGCATGATTGAAAGTGATAAGAATGAAATTGATATATTGCATGACATTTCTCATATTGTTGATTCTAATGTCATGCCTATAAAGCATTGTGTTGAGAATTTAGGTTATTCACAACCTTCAAATCAAATCAATTCTTCTATTCCTTTAACCACTCCAATGGCTAGTATTCCTACTTTCACTTCAAACATCATGGCTACTTCAACTCAAAATGTCATTCCTACAACCATTGGTCATGGGGGAAATCCCTCTTCTTCATTTAATCCTTTTTCTTTACCTATGTCTTCCATAGGTTTTCCTATTATCCCTCAACCAATCAATGTGACACAAGGGGGAAATTCAACAATTTTATTCCTCCTTTAAGTGTCCCTTTTCCTACTCAATCATCACCTATGCCTACTTATCATAATGTCCAACCACCTTGTTCTCAATCAATGTCTTCCTTCAATAACATCACACCACCTTCTCAATCAACCATTTCTAACATCAATTCTTCTACTGAAGCGACCATTAACAATCTTGCTTAAACTGTGTCTTCCTTACAACAACAAATTTCTTTCGTGAGTCAATCCAAGTTTAGTGTTCCCACATTTGATGTTGCTAGCCCACTTTCCCTTGATATTGTTAAAGTTGTCCCACTATTTACAAAAAACACTAAGAGATAAGGCTTTACAATGGTATTGCTCTTTGCCTTCTTATTCTATCACTTCATTTCAACAATTAGCAAATGCTTTCATTCAACAATTTCAAAACAACATTGGTCATACAATCACTTTGATTGATTTAATGCATTGTAAACAAGGTGTTAAAGAAAAAGTGACTAATTTCATTGGTAGATATAAGCATCTGTGTGCTCAAATTTCTTTTCCTGTACTTGATAATGATATTCAAAGAATTTTCATTTCTAATTTGCAAAAATATATTAGGGAAAAGCTTCTTTTGTCTAAGTTTACTTCCTTTCCACAGTTGTGCGCAACACTCCACAATTATCAATTGGCTGTGAGTCAAATGGAGCAATCTAATTCTATGGCTTTGAGTGATAAGGGGGAGACTGTTCAACAACCATTTGCAAAGTTCAAACCAACAAAAAACTTCATCAAGTTCAATGATACAATCAACAACAACAATGTGAATGCTACAACAGGTGTACCTCCTATTTCTAAATTGTTCTAAAGAGAAAGACAATTTACTCATTTGAATGAATTTTTACATAGTATTATGTCTCAGTTGTTACAAATGAATGTTATCAAACTTCCTCCTATCAAACCAGTTGACTCATCTAATCTTGCATCCCCTTATTTTTATAGCAATTCCTTTTGTCAATTTTATTGTCAGCTTGGTTATGATACTGAGAAATGTTTTGCATTGAAAAGTAAGATTCAAGATTTGATTGATAATAATACTATATCCATGGCAGGTGTGAATGACAAGGGAAACAAATCAATAGCTCCTCCTAATCAAAATCTTAATATTTTTACTGATCCTTTGCTTCTCATACCTCTAACATGATTGAGACTGAAAATACCTCTTTCTCCCCTTCTGATCTTACTACCACAACTCCAAATTTAGTGAATATGGTAGAGAAACAAGAGACACCTAAGGACCCTTGTATTACATTTGACCCTAGTGAGACCATTAAAGCACATGTTGGACCTTTATACATAGTTGCAAAGGTTAAGGACATACCTTGCCATGGTGCTCTTGTTGATCCCTCTTGCATGGTTAATGTCATCACTAAGGAGTATCTTTTCACTTTACGATTGCATAAACCAATCTATGATGACACTACTGTGGTTGTGAAGTTATTTTATGTATTCTCTTGTCCTACCATTGGTTCTATCACCCTTCTGTTGGCATTTTTTATGTTTATGTTGTGATTGTCATTGATGGACACACATTTGTATTGAGATCCCCTTTATATGTATGAGCTAGAGCTCAACCGGTATTTGTTCCAATCAGTATGTTGCATTCTAGTCTTTAGACTATTGGCGATTTTGCAGAATGTGTTTCTTGGTCTGAAGCGGCATGTCGACCCCAAGCAGTTCGCAGATCTCAAGCGGTATTAGGAAGCAAAGCGGCATAACACATTCTTACCAGTCTTCATTTTTGTCAAACCGGCAATCGATATTTTGTATGAACCGGTAACACTCTGTGATGAGTTACCAACCAACATTTTGTGATGAGTTACTAATCCACCGATTGATTGACGGTGCTGACACACTGACGGTGCTTTTTGTGTCGTGTTACTGAGTATGTATAGATTCACTGAACCTAGGAAATTATAATGTAATCCTATTGGACAAACATGAAAACAAATTCCTTTAAAAGGACATCATGTCTAGGGTTTTAGGAGTAGTTGAAAGGTTTTATGTTGTGCTAGGGTTTAAGGTGGTTGTTGAGTTGTTGTAAGAGTGATCTTATTTGACAAGATCAAGTTGTAACTGAGAGAGATAGAGAAGACTGAAGTAATGCTGGAATGCATTAGTAGTGAGCTAAACTGGATCTAACCAAGCAGTTTGTGCTATTAGATAGATCAAACACTTGTTGATTACTCACATTTTTGACAAGTCTATAGCCCTTAACCAGGTAGGCCTAAAAGCCTTTGTAAAATCCTCTAACAAGGTGGTTCACCACTGTGAATCTAAAATCCTCTAGCAAGGTAGTCTTGAATCGGACTTATCTCCTAACAAAGATTGAGATTCCTAACAAGATCTATTCTGGTGAAGAACATTGTAAGACCTTAACCAGTCTGACCTTAACCGGTTTGGTTTCTATTCTGCAGATAGTGACTTGTGAGTTCCATCTCACCGTGGTTTTTCCCATGTGGGTTTCCACGTCAAATATCTTGTGTTATGGTTGTATTGGTTTTGTGGGTGAATGCTTTATTTGCATTTTGGTTTGCATATGTGATAACCGGTCTGTCTGTTAAACTGTTTTACCGGTTTATCTTCAGACTATTTAAGTGTTTAAGTACAAAGTTTTTTGGCATACTAATTCACCCCCCCTCTTAGTATTCATCAATTGGTATCAGAGCCTACCTTTCTATAAGTTTAACCACTTGGAAAGAGATAGGGGGGAATACACCTTGAGGGAACTTACTCAATGGCTCACTCGGTCTGAGCAAGCCTATGATGATCTTATGGTCAAATACAAGGCATCTCAAGCTAAAAGGAGAGAACATGCAGAGAAGTTGATGGAGCTATCTGAAAGTAATTCTGAAGATGAAGCAAATATGGAAGCCATGATTGCAGAAGTAAATAATTTGAATGATTCAAACTCCAATATGAGAAAGGAGTTGGAAGGACTGACTATCAGGTTTAGTCAAGAGCTTGAGAACTGGAGGAAAGCTGAAGATCTGGTAAAGGACAAAGATCACGAGATCTCCAAGTTGAAACAAGAGATTAGTGTACTGACTGCTCACCTACATGAGAGCAGAATGAAAAGAGAAGGAGTACAAGATGAACTGAACATAGCTATCTCTGAAAATGCAAGCCTAATGGAGACAAATATTGCTATTTCCAAAGAACTCTCCGAGTCAAAGGAAATACTTGCTAAGTTCAACAAAAGTACTGTCAAGCTAGAGCAAAAGCTTGAGTCATCTAGACCAGTAAAGAATACTAATGGACTTGGTTTCTCTGGACATGAGGAAGGAGAATCCTCAGGAACAAATGCTGAGGCATCAAAGAAGCAACCGACACTCAAAGGAAAAGGTAAGCAAAAATTCAAACCTGTTTGCTTTAGCTGTCTTAAAGAAGGACACACTGCCAATGTATGCAGGAGCAAAGCCTACAATAATTTTCCTTATTTTATCAACAATGTACCTAGATCTAATAATTTCAATGGTCATTGTTATGCATGCAACAAGTTTGGGCATAGAGCATCTGAATGCAGGTTTGTCATGAACAATACCGAAAGATATCCTTAGAGGACCCAAGGAGCTGGTCTGGAATCTTTTGTGAATCGGAACCCTAACTGGTTTAATGCTTACAATTATCAATCAGGCAACAATGGTTATCAACCAACAAACGGATAGAGAGCAAACTATTGGATTTGTCATGGACATGGTCATACTGCTGCTACATGCAGAAGAAAGAATGGAAACATGAACAATGGACCTTGGAGAGCACCTGGATTGGTTTGCTATCATTGCAACAAACCAGGTCACATTGCAAGATTTTGTAGAAGCAGAAAGAGTATATCTGATGATATACCAGTCACTCAAAAAGGAGAAGTTGATGTTGAAAAAGTTCAAGCGGACATGAACAAAACCTAGAGGAAAAAACCAACAATGTTGGAAGAGGAACCGGTTTCTGCACCTAGTGTAGAAATATCAGAACTGGCAAACTAAGCTCCAAAGAGGCTTAGGGGGAGCAAACGACGAAATGATTGTGAACCCCCAGTTACACCGTTAAAAGACCTTAACCGGTATGTAATACCTATCACTTGGTAGAAGACCGAAAATGGTAAAAGAGGCAAATTAGGGTTTACGCCCTAATAGAGGAGCATTAATGGAGGTAGGTGAGAGACATGTATAAAAGCATATTTCAAATCATTTCTCACTATCTATTTTTGAGCGAAGAAAAGTTTTTCAAAGTGCAGAGCGAAGAATAGGCGATTTGAGCTAAGATTTCAAGAAATTGACAAGTCTTGAACGAGATTCAAATCCAGTTTGCAAATGGTCGTGTAGAACACAAAGCGGTGATTTGGCAACCGATGGAGAGTGGAGTGAAGCAGAATCAAGAAGCCCTAAATTTGCGTTGTAAAGGTATTTTTCATGTTCTTGAAATACTCTACAATGGCTTCTGCATCTCATACCAGTTCTAGTACATCCATTGAGTCAGAAAGTTTTATTCAAAGGAAGTCCAAATATAATGCCTTATCACAAGTTCCAGCTGGAGTCATCATTGAAGAAGGAATTTTTGATTATATTGATTGCAAAATAGAAGACCTAGGGTCTTTAGCTATTCATACCCAGTTAGTTTTATTTTATGGGAAGGACAAGAAAATCAAACCGGAGTTTAGTATTCTAGAGAAAAAGAAACTCCATAATGTAGTATATTTTCTAGAAGACTTCACAGAGGATCACATCAGGATCATCTTGAGCAGAGTCCATGGTGACAAGATGTACCTAGAAAGGACGCATGATATCACGCCTCAGGCAATTCATGCAGTCACCAGTTTTTGCAACACAGGGGAAGTGCCAGCCCTAAGAACGATAAGCAAAACGGAAATGGCCAAGCTCACCGGTTCAATAAGTGACTCATGAGGAATGAAATTCAATCCTATCAAGGATGATCTGGTGAAATACGCCTGCATGGTGATAGGCTACAAAACATTTTCAGCCAGCAGGATTAATTCTATATCTGATGCAGCAGTAAATACCGCTTATCGGATGATCAAAGAGGATGCATCATTTGACTTATGCACTGGTATGCAGAGGCAACTCCTGTCTAACTTGAAGTCAATTAAATAGGATAATGCACAGAGATTCAGATTCGGACAACTATTGGTTGGGTTGTTATTCTATTTCTGAGGCTTCTTTCCTGGAGTAGGAGATGTTTAGTGGTCCCCTGACCAACCGGTAACCAAACAGATCAAGGAAAGCATACAAGCCATTGGAACCGGTTACCTTGAGGTGCTGAACAAATATTTTGAAGAGTTCAGAAGGAAGATGAGTCAAAGGGTAAGGATCTTAGGTGACATCGTTAAGAAATATGAAGATGACATCTGTTTCACCATTCAGGTGGACAAATGTCTAATGGAGGTTGTTGAGCCTAGAATGGAGGAAGTGGAGCCAATGGGCTATGAGGTTATGTATGATATGCTGGAAGGGTATGCCTTAACCCTTATTGCCTCGCCTCTTGATCCTAAGGCTAAGAGGACCAAAACCTACTTGGAGAGGATTGCACTGGCTGAGGAACCATCTATTAAGAAAGGAAAAGAACCAGCAGCAAAGAAAGCCAAGGCAGTGCTTGCGGTATCAGCACCAGCTACCACTGCAACTCCAAGAGTGACCAAGCGGTCACCTGCAAAGAAGAAACCGAAAGTGGCACTGGCAAAAGTCTTTGAAAGAAAAAGGAAGACTAAGTCAAATGAATCGGACTCCGAAGAGACTGAGTCTGATGATAAGCCAAAGAAGGCTAGGCAGACAAAGAAGATGAAGAAGAATGAACCGACAACATCTGCACCGATAAATATTGATATCTCCTCATACAAACCTTTGACACATTATCAAAGGACAATAAAGAATATTAGGAGAAAATTACTTCATGATTTAGTTGATTATTATGATGATTTCAGTGAAGAGGAGAAAGAAGAAGTATTACGAGAAATCATTATTGATGCCCTCCTAAATGGCACAAGGTTAGTCTAAGATCAAAGAACACAAAACACACAAAACATTAGCGTTAGTCAATCTAAAACTAAACATATGAAGGCATTCCAAAAGAGACACAAAGAGACATGCTAATATATCTAATAAGTAAAACAAAGATCATGAGACATCTCCAACTGCCTCTTAGCATGGCCTTAGCTTCTTCTCCCTTGTTCCTCTCCTCTCCAAGTTCCAAAATAGTGTAGCTCTCAGCAGCTTTTTGCACTATGGATGCTTATGGAGGATTGAGATTGTAGTATAGCTCTAAATGTGAAATAAAAAGCTAATACTAATGCTAAAATGATATATTTTAACCAAAAAGACAAGATGTTAGATTGCTTATGCTAAAATGCTCTCTAAAATGTCTATAGCTTAGATGCATACAAGTTTTCAGGATCTGGATTATGAAGGAATGAGCTCTATTTATAGGAAAAATGGAGCAATGGATGGCCAGGATTGAAAGGTTTAATCAAGGGTCAAGCTTGAAAGTTGGGAATCCATGTGCATAATTGGCACCAATGAAATGATGACAAATGTCAACATAGGGTTGGGTTGAAAGAAGAGGTTGGAGGCATTAAAGGCCTGAGAAAACCTCATGGTTATCTAAAGGCTAAGGGTCAAGCTTAAATTAGGATTACCCACTGGATTAGGAGTTAATCCAAGGATAAAACTTTGTGCAAATGATTAAGAGATAATCATGGTCAAAGCATTAAAGGCTTGATGAGACCCTTGGGTTGGGTAGAGGTTGAGTCAAAACAAATGTTTTAACCATGTGGAAGGGTTTGGGTTAACCATTAATGGTTTTTGGAGACTTTGGGGATTAAGTGGTTGAAAGTTGGAAGCCTTCAATGGTTATCAAAGACTTTGAAGAATTAAGTGGTTGAAGGTTGAAAGCCTTTAATGGTTATCAAAGACTTTTAGACTTTGAGAAGTGACTCCATTTTGCTTAGGAATGTGACAATAATTAGGGGATGGATTAGGCTAATTAGGAAGGGGTTAGAAGAATCTAGAAGGGGATTAGATTTTGTAAGTGGATTTGGTGGGTGAGGGAAAATAGGATTTTATTTAAAATAAAAATTCATTTATTTCAATAAATGTGTGCAAGTTGCATTTGTAGGAAAATGCAAGTGGGGTGGGGATAATGATTTAAATAAATGTTTTATTTAATTTATTTAAAGAGGAAAGGAGGATTTTAATTAAATAAATAGATTTTATTTATTTAATTGATTGGAATTTGATTTAATGAATTAATTAAAATAAATTGAATAATTTATTTAATTAATAGAAGAATGTTTGGGGATGAATTAATTAAATATTAATTTAATTAACTGATGGCTAGTGGATTTTTAATCAAATAAATACGAAATATTCATTTAATTAAAATGGACAGATTTATGTGACTACATTTGCCCCTCTTTGAGATGGTGCGGTTTATCGCGTCATTTCAAAGAAAGAAAAATAGGTGTGAAGAAATGCCCCATAAAATGTAAATTTAATGGGTGGTATGCCCCCTCGAGAGATGGGCCGAAATTTTTTCGAAAAATCGGGCGATCTCTCGAAAAAGAATGAAAATTGGCAGGGTGATAGAAGAGAAGAAGTTAGGTATACTGGTGAAAAATAGAAGAAATCGGGGGAAACATGGAGAAATGGGGGGATCGAAAAATTCACGGGGACCACGGCGATGAGCGGGGTGAAGTTACGGTGACGGCGGGGGTATAAATGGGGTGAAATGGGTGAAAATAGGATCATTTGTGACCGCGACTAGTTGAAAACGAGAGCTCTGATAGTGACATTTGGAGGAGCAAGGAGGAGCTACGATGCCGATTCCGATCACCGAGCACAGATTCGAGCGAGTCCGACGGTTCCAGCGCCCAGACGACTACGGACCAGCGGTACGCAAATTTGAAAACTTACTTTTTTAGGCATTTTTGATAGGCGTTTAGCTGAGTCCAAGTCAAGTCGGAGCAAGAGCGCTGGAACTTTGGTTTTGACGCTTTTGCTCCATAAATTAGCGCTATTGTGCCGCAATAGCACTATTGTGCTCTTGTTTGAGTGCTTTTGAATGCATTAGCGCTAATGTATGCAAGTTTTAGCGCACTTGACCAAGTAGCGCTATGGTAGGGTTTATTGAGCGCTATTGATGTGTAATAGCGCTATTGTATAGCAGGTTTAGCGCTTTTGTTTTTGTAGCACTTTTATAGAGCTTTTTGAGCGCTGTTGCTAGGTTTGTAGTGCTATTGTGGAAAATTAGCGCTTTTGTAGATAAAATAGCGCTTTTGCCTTAGGGTAACGAGATGCCCCAGTTTTGAACAAAATAAATCTCCTGATGCCTAATGATTTGATGGATGGCGAGGTGAAGTGGGAATTGTTTTGAATCATAGCAGCCCGATGAGACTTAGGTCATTTGTTAGGATAAATGCCTATTGAAGTCTAGGCGGCCATGATTGCTTACTTGTTGAGACCCAAAGATACTTGATCAAAGTATCTGATGATAGTCTAGGTTTAAACTTAAGAAAGTTTGAAAACAAAACAACTGATAGTGATTGATGAATGTCTATGTGCAGGAGGATCTGCGCGTGTTGCAATTACGCGAGCGCCATCCTGTGACACAGGGGTTGCGGGACCAGTTGACGCAGATAGAGATTGATTGTATAGCAGCGACTGGTCTCTACGAGGTGATGCACATGCCCGTGATTCGGATGAATCACGACCTGATTACAGCCTTGGCAGAGTGATGGCACAGTGAGACGTGCACGTTTCATCTAGCCCAGGGAGAGATGACGGTGACTTTGGAGGACGTGTGGCGTATCCTTCGGATTCCGATTCGGGGGGAGCTGGTGACATACAATAGATCCTGGGGGACGGTGTCATGTCAGAGGATATTTGATGATGATGTATACATTGATGATGGCTCGATCGCATGGGAGGATATAGCGGCACTATATGAGCCCCTTCCAGCAGTGTTGTCAGGGATTGTGGGAGGACTGCTGTGTCCAGACAGGCGGTCACATGGATTGGTGGTGGGATGGGGACAAGTTATAGAGATGCTGATGACTGAGGGGACCCGATTTGCCTGGGGGCCGTGCGTGTTAGCGCACATGTATCAGGAGCTTCACGAGGTAGTATACCGAGGGAGGGGTTCTCTAGCAGTGGGCATGACGCTGCTACACGTTTGGGCATGGGAGCACCTACCAGTGACTCGACCAGTGAGTCTCAGATTCCGAGCCGTGGACCAACCATACATGTTTATGTATAGTGGCATGATGAGTCAGCCCCACTTGGGGAAGTTAGATTGGTGGCGGTGAGTATTGGATGACTTGGATGCAGTGATCTGGCGGCCATACTTGGAGTGTGAGCCATGGGAGGATGATGCGGAGGCACTACCTTATGTCTTCATGACCCGATTCCTTATTGGGAGGACCTCTTATCATGTAGAGAGACAGGTGCCGGGACGAGTGATGAGGCAGTTCGGACAGTAGCAGGGACTGCCTAGCGGATCAGGGGAGTATGCACGAGTGATTCGGGAGCGGTATGCATGGGGTCAAGTGCTACCGTATGATTAGGCACTGGCAGAGTTTTGGACACTGCAGGCGAGGCCATGGGACCTACAACCGAGAGTCGTTGATGCAGGGGTGACAGATGAGTATACACAGTATTGAGCGGAACACCCGATCCGACGGATATCAGACCCGGTAGAGCCGATCCCATCTTTTGAGGATGAGAGAGGACGGGGACGAGGACGGAGAGCAGGAGGCTGAGGAGGAGGAGGAGATGGAGGAGGAGGGGATGTAGGAGGAGGTGGAGGAGGAGGAGGTGGGTTGGGGATGCCGAGGCAGCGAAGAGGGAGAGGTGGACTACCTCTTCAGATATCACAGGGACCTTTGATGCAGGGAGGAGTGCAGCTGAGTGGGAGGGGGATGGAGAGAGAGATCCCGATGGATACAGGTGCAGGGGAGGGACCTACTGGAGGGGGTGATACAGGTGCGGCAGCCATGGACACGGGAGAGGGAGCTACTGGGGATCTGCGGGATCATATGATAGGTTATTTGCAGACCCGGGTAGAGAGATTAGAGGAGGAGGTAGCAGCTAGGGATGTGCAGCTATTTGCACGTGAGTCAGAGCTGACAGTGGTGCTGCGGGAGAGAGATACTATGGTGGAGAGATTGGCGGAGTTGCAGGAGAGAGTGCGGATTGGAGCACAGGGGCCTTCAGGGGAGATTATGAGGGAGATGCGGTGAACTCAGGTGGAGATAGAGTACTGGCGGGGGTTATATGAGCAGGTTGTACCAGTTAGCCAGTGAGCTCTCAGCTATTCACAGATGCGGCAAGCCAGATCTGAGCGATCACAGAGGATGCAGAGCAGTGGGGGTGTGATGGGTCCTCTACGGCAGGAGAGATCAGGGGATGCAGGAGGGAGTGGGGGTTCGATGAGGCCTCCACGGAGAGATGGATCAGGTGGTGCAGGTACCAATGGTGGAGCACGTAGGGGTGGTGGTGGTACAACATCTAGCCAGAGCGGCATTTGAGAGAGCATTTTTTCATACATGTATTGTATCATTGTCTATTTATGAACTGTATCTTGGATGGCTCTTGGTAGCTGATTTTTGTAGACTTCATTGTACTCTGATATATGAGATGATATATATGAGGAGATCCCATATTGTGATGATTATGCATGTGATTATGTATGGATGTTTATGCATGATGATGATTTATTGCTTAGATGTATATGTGTGTATGTATGCATTTGATGAGATGTTTCTTTTATGCATGTTTTTATGATGATTTATGATGTTGTATACTGACATATGAATGCAGGTTTATATGTGTATGATTTGTTTTTGATTTTTGATGTAATGCTTTATGTATGGAATGCCATGATGATGATGTATGCTTATGATGATTTATGAATAGGATTTTTGGTATTTCCTATTTTGTAATATAATGATGCGATGATTTATGTGATGATGTTAATGCAATGGTTAGATGAATGATTTTATGTATGGATATGCATCTAGATGTGTTTAGATGAATGTAATATGTTTAAACAAAATGTAAAGTACAAATGTTTCTATGATAATGTTTAAATGAATGCGTATGTATAATGTAGATATATATAAAATGGTAAGAACCAATGTGTTTTTGAAACAAATGTTTTTATGATTCTAAATGCTTTTAAATATGTTTGTAAGTACAAGTGATAATGGGATGATACTATAACTAATGGGTATAATAACTGCACCTTAATGTAATGATAATGAATGCAATGTGAATGAATCTTACAATGAGCATAATAAGATACTTAGTAATGAATGAATGCACCTTTTAACTATAAAGAAATGTATGCAAATGATAAATGATGAAAAGATAATAAAATGATAATGGATAATTTACACTGGATGAAATGCTTAGTAAATGATTTAAAACAACCAAAGACAATTTGATCCCATGAATGAATCTAATTATTTATGATTGATGCAATGATGCAAATGATTTTAATGAGAACTAATGTCAACAATGAACTATATGCAATGTTTAAGTTTAAAAATGACATGAATGGACGTAATGCAAGATGCACCTAAATGTAATGATGATATGACCATGAGGAATGCAAGGTTTTTAAGACTTTGCATGATGCATTGATGAGGTATCAGAGTACTCGGTCGTGATTTGTATCCAAGACCAGCTTTATTGGTCATTTTTGCATGTAAAAGCCTACATATGAATGAATGAATGGAGGGGTGATATGCAACGGAATGCAATATATAAACAGATGAGATGAAATGACGATCCATAGTGCTCTATTTTCATCATTGAGCTTTAAAATGTTGGAAGAGAATACAAGCATCTTGACATAATGATTCAAGATGACCTGAGTATTCCTTTCATGGATTTTAATATAGCAAGTTAATACAAATGACTTGATATAAGGGTCAACTCGACCAGAGTAGTGCTTGCGGAATAGACAAGGATTATCTCCTTTCATGCATGACTTGGATCATCCTCCTTGATCTTAGGCTGATCAGATCCTGAGACAAGTGCATACCGTACTAAGAAATAAAACCTTTATCCAATTTGGAGGAAGAGGAATCAAAGGATGAGCATTGTACCTGTAACCAAACAGCATATATACATAAAGAATAAAGAATATGGATCCTTGGTAATGGTTCATGCTCATATGGTCGAGGTATACGCTGTAGTCAGCAAGCCGTAGTGATCTATGACTGTATTTTGCATAAGATCACGTAGCTTAGTGAACTTCCCACGTAGACACCATTAGTACATGCCCCAGAACTTCATCGAAAATAATGCGCAAACGATACAAAATAATGCTGAAAGAGTCCGATACAGATAAACAAACGATTGTACTCACAAATCAACCAAGTATTTGATAGCCTAACAGAATTTTCTTGTCAAAGAAAATGTCATCTTGTCTTTGTTTTGGTAAGGAAGGATGCATCCTTGTTTTTTAAAGACAGTTTGGATTGTTGATGTTGATTGTTTTGGTTTGAATGATAAGTGGTCATTTTGTGAGTATTGTGTCGATGTTTGTTTTGTATCTGATCGGATGAATATGTACAAGGTGTTGCCATGTTTTTGTATAATTTTTGATGGGTTTTCCGATGTTTTTTGGAGTTTGTGAAACAATTGTGAATGTTTTTGGTATTTTGAGAGTCATTTTTGAATGTTTTTGGATTTTGTGAGACATTTTTTAATGTTTTTGATATTTTCTGATGATTGCCTGAATGAAGAGCGTAATGATATATAAGACAATGTAGAATCCACTTCCATCACTAGGATAAGGGTATTGCCCCCAATTTGTAGACCTGACTATGAAAAGGTGGGATGCTAGATGCATGGAGTACTTTCTTAATTGCAGATCAAATAACAAGCCATGGTTGGGATGGATGGATGTGTGTGTGCATGAATGTGATCGCAACGAGCCTGAAAGATACTGGAGCCATTGCCTTTACGAGTGGCACCTGTTTGCCAGGTTTTCACCATCGTACTTACCCAAGGTGCCACCGGAGTGGTTGTTCACCGTTTGGATGTATGATTTTTCTTGAATTTTTTTTTGAATGTTTTTGTATTTTCTTTAGGACATTTTCTAAATGTTTTTGGTATTTTCTGATATGCAGGGGAGCCTGATGCTCTGTGCACCTTAGGTATAAAACCTTTTGAGGTGCATGCTATTGATTGGATTTGCAAGCGGTTCTCCTTCTGAAGTAGCCAACTGATATGCCCCGGACCCGAATACAGCAGTGACAACATATGGGCCCAGCCAGTTTGATTCAAACTTGCCTTGATGTTCTCGGTTTGGTTGGTTGCGAGGATTCTCTCAAAGAACAAGATCACCTACCTCAAATGTACGAGATCGAACTCGGTGATTGTAGCTTCTACTCATGCGCTGCTGATAGGCTTTGAGGTGATTGTATGCAGCTTGTCGCTTCTCATCAAGTAACTCCAAGTCCTGCAGACGTGATACTCTATAGGCTTCATCATCGATGAGATTGTGCAATGAAACCCATAGTGATGGTATCTCGACCTCAATAGGTAAGATAGCTTCGGCACCATAGACCAATGAATAAGGAGTTGCACCTGTAGGGGTCCGAATGCTAGTTTGATATGCCCATAGCGCTGGATTTAATTGAACATGCCAATCACGGCCGACATCATTGATTGTCTTCTTTAGGATCCTTAGTATGTTTTTATTGGATGCTTTAGCCTGACCATTGCCTTGTGGGTAATAGGGAGTGGAAAAGCAGTGTTGGATATGAAATTTCTCACAAAGCTCACAGACATCCTGATTTTTGAAAGGAAGACTATTATCTGTGACAATGGACATGGGTACACCATACTGGCAGATGATGTAGTTGAGGATGAATGAGGCGATCTGCTTGCCGGTGACTTGGGTAAGTGGAACAACTTCAATCCACTTGGTGAAATATTCGGTGGCGGTAATAATGAATTTATGGCCGTTGGAGGAAGATGGATGAATCTTACCCACAAGGTCAAGGCCCCATTGACAAAAAGGCCATGGTGTTGTGATTGGTTGCAGTTCCTGTGCTGGTGCATGTATCAGGTCACTGTGAACTTGACATTTCTTGCATTTCCTGACAAAGTAGTAGGAATCCTTTTCCATAGATGGCCAATAGTATCCAGCTCGCATGAGTTTCTTGGCTAGTGACAGACCACTTGAGTGAGTCCCGCAAATTCCTTCATGTACCTCTTCCAAAGCCTTTGTTATCTCACCTTGTTCCAGACATCGAAGGAGAGTACCATCAAGACCGCGTCGGTATAGGGTTTCAGCAATAATGGTATATCGAGCAGTTTGGCGAATGAAGGTTTTACGTTGGTTATTTGATTGGTTGGGAGGAAGGGTATGATCGCGGAGATAGGTGTAGAATTCACCATACCATGGGGATTCAAAACCGACAAGGCGACATATCATTTCGGATTCGGGGATATCATAAGCGGGGATCCAAAGCTGTTCTACCAAGAACTCGTAGCGTGTTGAATTTTGCGGAAGATCTAGTAGAGATGCGATGGTAGCCATGGCGTCAGCAGCTCGATTCTGATCTCTTGGTATCTGCTCAAAAGTGATAGTAGTAAATGATGTTTTTAGAGTGTCCACCATTTTCTTGTATGGCATGAGTTTATCATCTTTGGTCTGATATTCATCTGTTGCTTGTCGAATGACCAGTTGTGAGTCACCATATACTTGCAGTTCTTTTAATTTCCATTGTATGGCTAGCCTGAGTCCTATGATCAAAGCCTCATATTCTGCTATGTTGTTTGTACATGGAAATGTGAGCCTGTAAGACTTCGGGATGCTATCACCTTGAGGTGTGATAAACAGAATGTCTGCCCCCGAGCCATGCCTAGTGTATGAACCGGGCAAGTGCAAGGTAATGAGTCACAAATTCGCGAAAGTCTGCGCATTGGAAAACGCGCTCTTATAAACGGGGGCCCGTTTTCAAAAAACGGGGGCCCGTTTATGCTTCGGGCTCCCGAGGCGAAAGGTAACGGGGGTCCGAAGCAAAAAAAAATGGGCCCCCATTTTGTTCTAAAATGGGGGCCCACTTTTAAGAAAAACGGGGGCCCTTTTTTTAGAAACGGGGGCCCGTTTCTAAAACGGGCCCCCGTTTTGTTTAAAAGCGGGCCCCCGTTTCTAAATGACATTTTTCCTTTTTTTTCCACAAGCTGCACTTGTTTGAAAACGGGGGCCCGTTTTGTGGAAGTTGATTCCACAACCCACCACTTGGCTCGGGATTAGGCCCGGGATAGGCCTGGGATGGCCACACCTGAGACATGAACCCGCAAATTCAAATCTCTATGAATGAAAGCACAAATATGAACTTCAGAAATAGTTTACGTGCCTCTAATCAGAGAATTTTTATACGAAATTAAAACCCATTTCAGATTATACTGTCTAGATTCTAAATATGTAAATTTATTTAAAAATTGATTATTTTAACTATTTTTCATTTAATTTATACTAAATCGGGTCCATAAATTTGAAATATTAACTAATTTTGTTAATTTAATAACTTTTTTATTTTAAAGAATTTTGGGAAAAAAATTATATGTCATCAATCTACACAAAATTCTTTTGTATTTAAAAAAAAAAAAAATCAAAAAATGTTAAGTTTACATCAAATTATGTGGGTCGTACACGTCAAATTTTTAAAAAGATAATTACGGCCATTAAAAAATTAATTAAAAAAAAAATATTAGAAAAAAAAATACAGAAAAATATGCTCATCAATCTTCAGTGTGTTACAAACCATTTCCCAAAATGGTTTGAGAAAATAATTTTAATTGTGTCAAAAAGTGTGGGTCGTACACATGCATGGTATGGTCCTGAAACAGGCATTTTTAAAACATAGTTTTCAGAACTCCATTCAAAAAGTTATTTTTTATTATGTGGGTATTAAAATAAATTATATATTTGGAAAGTACACTCAGAGGGCTATCTTTTATATTACTGACATTTTCCAAGATTCAATCTTTAAGTATTTTAAAATTTAAGCTCAAATGAGACAAAATCTGAAAATCAGGGAAAACACTTCCACTTTTTGACCAAAAAGTGGACTCATCTTCTTGCACTGACCCAACCATCAAAATATAGTTTCCATGGCTATGATTCTGTGATCATGAATATCTCTTCATCTGGAAAATTGGAAATGAGGGGGTGATCGCCTATGAGTGGTGCATCGGCCAACTGATCTGCAATAACCTGACCTTTGATAGCTTTACGGTCTATATACTCAATATCAAATTCACTTAGAATCATCACCCATTTGGCCAAGCGACCTGTCAATGCTGCTTTGCTGAGTAAATACTTGAGTGGATCAATCTTTGCGATGAGTTGTACCTTGTGTGTCAACAAATAGTGCCACAATTTAGTGGCTGCCAAGATTACTGCTAGGCAAGCTCGCTCAATAGGTGTGTAATTGAGTTCATAGCCAACCAGTGTGCGAGAGATGTAGTATACAACACACTCTTTGCCTTCTGCATTATGTTGTGCCAATAGTACACCCAGTGTTGTACTTGTTGCTGAGATATAAAGTAACAACGGTCTACTTGGATCTGGTGGCATCAGTAATGGTGGATTCATGAGATAGTCTTTAAGTGCCTGAAATGCTTGTTGGCATTTGTCATCCCACTGAAAGCGGATGTTCTTGTGTAGCAGGTGTGTGAATGGGTGACACTTATTAGCCAATTGTGCAATGAATCTGCGGATGGATTGAAGCCGTCCTTGTAGTGTTCTTAGCTGACTGATATTCCTTGGAGGTGGCATGTCCATGATTGCTTTAACTTTTGCTGGATCGACCTCAATGCCTTTGCTTGAGACAATGTATCCTAGAAGCTTCCCGGAGGTCACTCCAAAGACACATTTCTTTGGGTTGAGTCGAACATGGTATTGTTCCAGTCTATCAAAGATTTTATCTAAGATGTGAAGATGTCCTTCTCTAGTAAGTGATTTTGCTAGTAAGTCATCCACATAATCTTCCATCATAGTATGCATCATGTCATGGAAGATGGTGGTCATTGCTCTTTGATAGGTCACTCCTGCATTCTTTAGACCGAAAGGCATTAAATTCCAGCAGTATGTGCCCCATGGACATGTGAAGGCTATTTTATGTTGGTCCTCGGGTGCGATTTTTATCTGATTGTAGCCAGAAAAGCCATCCATGAGTGAAAGCATCGCATGTCTTGCTGTTAAATCCACTATGATGTCGATATTTGGTAGGGGAAAGTCATCCTTAGGACATGCCTTATTCAGATATCTAAAGTCAGTATAAATACGGATGCCCCCATTTGGTTTGCCAACTGGCACAATGTTGGAGATCCATTCTGCATAATCAATTGGTCTAATGAAACCAACATCCAGGAGTTTCTTGAGTTCTGTTTTGACTAGCACGACAATCTGAGGATGCATCTTTCGAAGCTTCTGCTTGACAGGTTTGGCTCCTTTTGCTACTGTGAGATGATGCATAACTAAATCAAGATCAAGCCTAGGCATGTCTGCATATGACCATGCAAAGTTGATCTGACGTTTCTGGAAGAACTCTATAAATTGAGGTTGTTCCTCTGGAGTGAGAAGAGATGCCAAATGTATGATATGAGGGTTTTCAGGAGTCCCCACATTGTATTCATTGGTCTCCTCGATAAGAATCGTTGATCGTTCCTGTTGTGTGCTTGCAGGGAGAATGTCAAACCCTTCATCCTCAGGCGCCTCAGAGAGGTTTTCACCGTTGGATACGCTCTTTCTTTTTACTTTTGTTGGATCAAACAGTGCCACAATGTGGTTTTCGCTGGAAGATCCATGTTTTAATGTTATATTTTTGCAGCTGAAAGGTTTGGCATCTGCCTCGAAGTATGCTGCGCTATTAAGTTCAATGGCGAATCCAACTTTGTGATCCCCGCTTGGTAGATTATCCCTTAATTCCAAAAAGTCAATGATAGCCTCATCGTTTTGGAAGAGGTCAAGACATGGGGGATTTGGTTGGTTCCATTCGATGAGTTCAGGGTGGATAATGGGCATTAATTCATCGATTAGGTTAAGTGCGGGAGATGTATTAGTGAGGGTTAAGACAGTGTGGTGAACGTCGTTGATGGTACTCTCCCTGTCAGAATCAGGCGTAGGATGAGACGTAGGGTCTATGAAAGATGTTTCCAGCTCAGGTACCCAAGTGGTCTTTATCTGTGCCTCTCCGTAAATAGGGATGTCTTTGCGTGGTGGAGGTGGTAATGTGCCTTCCTCATCTGAAGTGTTAATCTATACAGAATCAAATTCCCACTCATGTGAGTCGGTCTCTGAATCACTTTCCAGCATCCGATTGCTATACCATACTAGGATGTCGCTAGAGTTGAATACTGTAGGCGTGATTGGTTTATGTACCTTTGTAGTGACCGGTGTTGTAGGAACTATGATGGGGTTTAAAGGTTTGGTTACTGGAAGTATCGGCAGTGTTGATTTAGTGGCTTCTGTTGGAATGGCTGGTGCCATAGATGCTGCTGCGGGATCTGATACAGTTGTTGCTACAAATGGTGTTGCTGATGGGATTATTGGCTTGATTGGTGGGATGTTTGGCATTGGTGATGGTTGCGGTGGAGTTGTGAGCCTTGATGGGGCAGTGGGGATAGTGCTTGATGGTGCTTTGATTATAAAAGGTGTACTCTTTGTCGTAGGCGGGCAAAATGGTTTGCTGGGTTTTCCTTTGAATCTGAGTTTAGGAAGGATCTCTTTTTCAAAGCCTAGGCCTGTATTACCTTTGGGCTTGAACTCTGGCAGCAGCAGTTCATGTCATCCTTGTTTGCAGTATCCCAAAGCACTCTGACCATCATATCCCATTCTTTGCATAATGAGGAGGCCTTTGCCATACTGTTCCGTAGGAAGTGTAACTTGCGATATATCAATGGTGATAGGATCTTTATAGATCCAGTCCGCTAGGTCCTCATCTTGTGTTTCTTCCTCTTGACTCTTTCCAAGGATGAAAGACGTCAAAGCACATGCGGGCGTGACTATGGGTTTTTGGAGTAACTGCTGTGGTTTACCATGTGTTCTAGGAGAAGTAGGCATTTGTCCCACACAAAAGAGCTGACTGAAGTTGTATTCTCCAGGACCTTCCTCTGCTACTTTCATTTTAAGTTTTTCTTGCTTGGGTATAGGGATGTTCGAACTGGCAAGAGAGGCGGGATTTACATATGATGTGGAGGAAATGGCTTCTCTATTATTAGGAACAGTAATCTCCGGTTGATGGCTGATATTATGGCAAAATGCAAAGGGATTTGCATCGCCCAGGATTGTGATTTCTGTACCGTTATGTGGGAACTTGATACATTGATGGTAGGTAGATGGAACAACTTGCATGGCATGTATCCAAGGTCTCCCTAATAATAGGTTATATGGCAGAGGAAGGTCCAGAACCTGACAGATGATGTGCTTTACCATAGGGCCCACTTGGATTGGTAGTACCACAGCTCCTTTGGATGAATGCTCTGCATCATCATAGGCCTTGATGGTGATCTTCTTGCGAGGATCCACTGATTCTATTGCATATCCCAATGTTGTGACCAACTGTAGTGTACAAATGTTTAGGCCTGCTCCATTATCTATCAAGACTCGCTTGATACTGTGTTGGTTGATAAAGCCTTCAATGTGTAGCGAAGCATTATGAGGTTGTTGGAAAGAAGAGTTGTCACTTTCAGAAAAAGTGAGACAAGGTGATGACGTTATATTTCCAACCATGGCTTGAAACTGGTCCGTATTCAGGTTTGCAGGTACTGACGCCTCTTGGAGTGCTTGATCCAAGATTGTTTTATGAGATGGTGATAGGCGTAATAGTTCTAAAATGGATATGAGCGCAGGCGTTTTATCTAAGTGTTCCACAAGATTGTACTGCTTTGGGATGGAGGTGATGCCTTGTGGAGCTGCCTTTATGGTGACCTTGCCACGACATGTAACAACATTGCAATTTGAGGTGGGATTTTTGAAGGTTATAGTTGCAATTTGTTCATTGGCATCATACAGGTGATTTACAGTATAGTTATACGTAGCCTGTGTATAATCAGTGGTATCAGTGCCTCGCCGGGAAGTGGAAGGACCCCTTTGATCTTGTGATGGAAGTGGATTCTTGAACATCTGATGATCATTATTTATTGTTTTTGGGTCATGTCCTTCAATCTCAATTTCTCCTCGATCAATAAGATCTTGAATGAGATCTTACAATGGGTGACAATTACTTGTCTTGTGTCCTCTTCCTTGATGGAACTCACAGTGTTCAGTATCTCTCCACCATGCTGGTTTGACCTTAGGCTCATAGTTGGATAGTTTAGGTAGAGTGATCAAATTCTAAGAAATGAGTTGTCGCATCACTGTTTCAATGGGTTCCCCTAAGGGAGTGTATGTGCATTTTTGTTTTTGTGGACGAGGTCTTGGTTCATGATGAGATGTGATGCGACCTTGATTGGAAGGAACATCTGTGGTGGAGGATTTTGTCCTGCAAATCGAACCACAGGTTGTGCATTTTGGATAGTTCGAGCATCCACAACCCCATCGTTGACGATATTCTTATTCTTGTTCCAGAAGTTTGGTTTATCACTATTGAAACGCGGGCGAGGGCCATCTTTTGGTTCATTAAAGATTTTGATGAGTTCTTTTTTGAGGAGCACCCTTTCACATTTTATACCCTTGGTGATCATATCATTAAAAGAGTCCGTGTCTTTGACATCCAGGTGAAATTCCATTTCTTTGTTTAAGTTGGAAATGAAAATTTCCACTAGTTCTCATTCAGGTAACTGAAGAGAACGTCTGCTAGACATTTGGCGCCATCGTTGCAGGAATACTGAGAATAATTCACCTGGTTTTTGTTTGGTGTTGCATAGATCAGCCATGGTGATGTCGCGTTCAATGTTATAAGAGTAATGAGATAGGAACTTCTGGATGAGTTCCTCAAATGTTCTAATGCCACCTGGTAGTCGGGAAAACCATGATGTGGTTGTTCCTCCCAAGCTTTGGGGAAAAAGGCGCATTAGGTATGTGTCCTCATAAGCCACTTCAAGACAAGCGGAATGAAATTCTCTGACATGATCACGGGGATCTCCCTTTCCTCTATATTTTTCGAATTTTGGTGTTTCGAACCCTCGTGGAAAGGGTGGCATATAAAGATTCCTATCAAAAGGATAGGGATAGATGTCATTAAGTGAGAATTGATTGGTCCTAACACCACTATGAAGTTGTTGGGCGAGATTCTCGACTTGTTGCCGCAACATCTCCATTTCATTTGGAGGAGGAGGTGGTGGGTTACCTCGAGGAATGTTATATCTAATGCGATTTCTACCTCTTTCCTCCTCATGGCGACTTTGTCTTTCTGATGCTTGTCTTAATTGGGCAAGATCAAAGTCAGAGGGGAGTTTGGCTCCTTCTTGAGCGAGTTTTAAAAAGTGAGCATCCGCATTGCTCCTGAGTATTTCATCAAATAATATGTTAAAGTGAGGGTTATGCTGAACCCTTTCGATTGTTGAAGGAGTGGGAGTACTTGGGTTTTCATCATTTATATTTCCTCCAAGTGCTTCTTGAAATTCGTTGAGGTTGTCCTCTTCTTCCTCAATTTCTATTTCTCGTTGCCTTGATCGTGATCGGGTTTGAGCCATTTTGTTTGCAAGTTTGTTTTTGAAGTTGATTGAAGATGATGATGAGTTTTTGATGAAAGATTGATGATTAGTGATTTTGTGTTGTATGGGGATCTCTAGCACTTTAAGGTAGATGTAACCGAAATTCCTTCTTTGAATTGCTTGTTTGTTTTGAGGAGTTTGGATGTGATAAGGTGTAGAGAAATCTGAGATGTATTACAGATTTTGACTACCTAGCAATGAGAGGATTCACTCATGAACTAGTTTTAACTTGCGTAGATGTGTCTCTTAGGATGAGCTTATCCTAGATGTAGAAACAATCTAAAAAGTAATGTGACGTGATTGATTCAAGCAATATCTAAAAAAGGAATCTTGGGACAAGAACCTCTTAATGTTTTGAGAGTTTTTGGGATGGATTGATGATGGAATAATGATGTATGAATGAGATGATGGATGTTTTGTTTTCAAATTCAATAAAAACTTTGTGTTACAAATGGAACAAACTCTACCTCTTCTCTTTCAGGCGTTGATGGCACTTCTCGAGCTGTGTTGTAGGTGATGCAGACATTTGGGAAGAAGTTGGGATTAATCTTTCCTCCTTGATTTTTGTGATAACTCAGAGCTCTATATTGCATAAAAGCTCTGTGGTTCAATGATTCTAAATAAAACTCGTTTGTTTTACCTTGAAGGTAGAGACGCATGCGATGTAGAAAGACTCTATGTGAGACAAAGATTTGTCTATTGAGATAGAAGAATTTCCTCCTTTTGATCAAAGCCTTTGAGCTTAATGGTCTCCTTTTCAAGGTAATATTCTGATGACACTTCTTCTTTCGCAAGATGTGAAGAATGGTCATAAAATTTGTCTCTTTGTTGTTTGCACTTTGTTTTTGGTATTTTTGTTTGTTTTTGAGAAATGTTGGATGAATACTTTGTTTTTTTGGGATTGATTTTCTGACTTTTCCTTGACAAGAAAACAAAGCAAGCACACAAACACAAGAATGTTGCCTCAAAGGCACAAATGAGTATGGGTCTAGATCAACCCAATCCTTGGACTTGTTTTTGACCCTTCCTTTAGATGTATTTTAAGGTGTATTTCCAAAGCCTGAAGTCGGCTCAATTTGTACTTGGTCTTTAAAACAAACACACTTCAAACACTTTTTATCCCTAAGGTCAAATGGCCAGTTGTGATAAATTTAGCCCACATCTTGATATTTCTTCGACTTTGGTACTACATACCTTATGAATCCCGCCGTGGCAGGTAAGGATGTGATATACTAAGTCTTGCACGAGCATAACAAATAGATGATCCCTATGATGGGGGAGTCACCACTTTTATCAAGCCACAAGTGACTTTTCAAAAAGCTATGTTTCTACTCAAGGAAATATGTATGGTGAGTATCTTGGGAGCAAAACCTTCTATGCTCTTGCACTAAATTATACCTCAAATATCCTCAATCAATAGAACAGGTGGGCTACTACTTTAAAGGTGTTTGGTCATGTTCGATGGCTTTGGACATAAGTTCATTCTGCAGTGACTCACTTAAGAGCCTTGTAACTGGTGGTGGGGCCCATTTGTCCTTTCGGCCAGTTACACTGTAGGAACAGCTATACCCAAGGCTACAGCTTTCGCTCTCACCTGATTTCTATAGCAGCTCGAAGGATTTACCGCTCGAGGTCATTTCCAAGAGTATCAATCCCTTGGCAGGCCTCTCTTAAAAAGATAAAATTTGAGTGTTACTAACACTTTTCTCTTGCACCTAGGACCACGAGAGCCAAGGGAGAGGATAGTGTGTGTTAGAAGTAGGTCCACTCGACTGACTTTTTGTACAAGCGTGCCAAATACGTAAAACACTTGTTCTTTTTAATCCAGCATTTGCAAAGATGATTTAACTATTTGGAGATGTTGCTCCAACAGTCATGGTGTTCGTTTTAACTTCAATGGCAAAATGTGTTGTAATCTAAAAATTTGGAAATCCTGGTCAACTTAATGAAAAACACGTTTTTTTGCTTGAAGTAAAATTTGCTCGCAAACTCAAAACAAGTGGATTGTGTATTTTATTTGCACCAAAATTTTGAAGTGTGGATTGTAAATTTTAGGTCCAAATTGATGCAATGAAATCAAATTTGTGTTGTTGATTTTAAGCACCAAAAGAAAATGAGTCCTAACTAGAAAGCAATAAATATATATATATATATATTTTTTGTGTTTTTCAAGTTCTTTTTAAGCACTAAATGACAATTTTGTGATTTTTATGTTGGGTTGTTAACCTGCATGAACAAAAAACAAGTTAGTAAAAACCAATGTTCAAGGGGGGCTTCCACAAGCCTAAGATACTCAATTTTTTGGTTACAAAGCGACTTGGACAACACTCTGTCGCAATAGCGCTAGTTTGCTTTTTAGACAGAAGCGCTAATTTATACAATAGCGCTAGTTTGCGCTTATAGAAGCGCTAAATTACACCGTAGCGCTGAAAGAATAGAAAAATCCGAGAGGTCAAAAGCGCCAGAAGAGTTTTAATAGCGTCAGAATTGTGACAAAAGCGCCAGAATGTTGTCAATAGGGCTAAAAATTTTTCAATAGCACTATTTTAGGGACAATAGCGCTAAAAGAAATTGTTTTGAGAGCGCTAAAACATGTTCATTAGCGCCGAAGCGCGACCTGTGTGACACTTTCAACAAGCAAAATATGTTAGTTGTCAAAAAAATAATTGTTTGTTGGCGTGTTCGATTCACGTCAGGTTCACCAAATGATGCCCTCCTAAATGGCACAAGGTTAGTCTAAGATCAAAGAACACAAAACACACAAAACATTAGCGTTAGTCAATCTAAAACTAAACATATGAAGGCATTCCAAAAGAGACACAAAGAGACATGCTAATATATCTAATAAGTAAAACAAAGATCATGAGACATCTCCAACTGCCTCTTAGCATGGCCTTAGCTTCTTCTCCCTTGTTCCTCTCCTCTCCAAGTTCCAAAATAGTGTAGCTCTCAGCAGCTTTTTGCACTACGGATGCTTATGGAGGATTGAGATTGTAGTATAGCTCTAAATGTGAAATAAAAAGCTAATACTAATGCTAAAATGATATCTTTTAACCAAAAAGACAAGATGTTAGATTGATTATGCTAAAATGCTCTCTAAAATGTCTATAGCTTAGATGCATACAAGTTTTCAGGATCTGGATTATGAAGGAATGAGCTCTATTTATAGGAAAAATGGAGCAATGGATGGCCAGGATTGAAAGGTTTAATCAAGGGTCAAGCTTGAAAGTTGGGAATCCATGTGCATAATTGGCACCAATGAAATGATGACAAATGTCAACATAGGGTTGGGTTGAAAGAAGAGGTTGGAGGCATTAAAGGCCTGAGAAGACCTCATGGTTATCTAAAGGCTAAGGGTCAAGCTTAAATTAGGATTACCTACTGGATTAGGAGTTAATCCAAGGGTAAACCTTTGTGCAAATGATTAAGAGATAATCATGGTCAAAGCATTAAAGGCTTGATGAGACCCTTGGGTTGGGTAGAGGTTGAGTCAAAACAAATGTTTTAACCATGTGGAAGGGTTTGGGTTAACCATTAATGGTTTTTGGAGACTTTGGGGATTAAGTGGTTGAAAGTTGGAAGCCTTCAATGGTTATCAAAGACTTTGAAGAATTAAGTGGTTGAAGGTTGAAAGCCTTTAATGGTTATCAAAGACTTTTAGACTTTGAGAAGTGACTCCATTTTGCTTAGGAATGTGACAATAATTAGGGGATGGATTAGGCTAATTAGGAAGGGGTTAGAAGAATCTAGAAGGGGATTAGATTTTGCAAGTGGATTTGGTGGGTGAGGGAAAATAGGATTTTATTTAAAATAAAAATTCATTTATTTCAATAAATGTGTGCAAGTTGCATTTGTAGGAAAATGCAAGTGGGGTGGGGATAATGATTTAAATAAATGTTTTATTTAATTTATTTAAAGAGGAAAAGAGGATTTTAATTAAATAAATAGATTTTATTTATTTAATTGATTGGAATTTGATTTAATGAATTAATTAAAATAAATTGAATAATTTATTTAATTAATAGAAGAATGTTTGGGGATGAATTAATTAAATATTAATTTAATTAACTGATGGCTAGTGGATTTTTAATCAAATAAATACGAAATATTCATTTAATTAAAATGGACAGATTTATGTGACTACAATTATTTATTTGTGTAAAAATGACCGGTCGCCATCAGAGATTAAATCTCAAACATCGGATTCTTTATATAAAGCATTAGATAATAAATGGCGCATTGCCATTGAAAAAGAACAGGAAATTAGGGAGAAAGTCTTTGCACAATACTTTCCCGACCTCTCAAATTCAGAATTATTTGATGTTTTGGATTAGAATAAAGGACTCTTCTTCACAAGGAGAAGAAGACTATGGCTGTTGGAGGGGAGAATTGATGATGTTGAAAAAGATACTTATCAGCATATGGATTATGCTATCAATTCTCACAAAGCATGAATGGCCAACCTCCAAGCGGAAAAAGAACCGGTTGTATCCAAACTGGATGAAGTTTTTGATGAAGAAGGAAACCTGGTTGAAGAACCAATCAACACTATTGATGTTGATGCATTGGACATAGAAGATGTCACTCAGGACATACCTTCCGAGGGAACAGAACAGGGTTAACAAGCCGAACAGGGCAGTGAGCAAGCCAAGGACACACAAGAAGCGACCAAGGAACAGGAAGAGAAGAAGAAGAGGGATGAAGATGAGAAAAAGAGAAAAGAGGAAGAGAAGAGAAAAGAGGAAGAGGAGAAATGAAAAGATGAAGAGAAGAAGAAGCAAGAAGATGACAAAAATAAGAAAGAAGAAGAGGAAGAGGAAGAAAAGAAGAAGAAGGAAGAGGAAGAAAAGAAGAAGGAAGAGGAAGAAAAGAAAGAAGAGGAGAAGAGGAAGGAAGCAGAGAGGAAAAAGAAAGAAGAGGAAGACAAGGCACAAGAACAGAAGCAGGAAGCAAAGAAAAGGAAGAAGGAAGAAGCAGACAAGGCAGTGGAAGCAATGAAGAGCACACAGATGGAGACTCCAAAAGCAACCGAGAGTCAAGCCAAACCGGCTGATATCTCCAGTCCTATCGATCTCCAGTCTGCCAGTGAGTCAGAGCTTATGCAAAGCATCAAGGTTTCTCAAGAGCGCGTTGAAATCATACGAAGGAAAAAGGAGCAAGATATCATTCAAGTGGCTGTAGACACCCTTACCGGTTTGATCCCTCATACCAATCTTCCCAGCATTGAATCATCACTAGCACAACTCAAACTACTATGTACTATAGTGGATGATCAGGTGCAGAGATTAGAAGAAGCAGTTGAGGCAAACGTCAAGAAAGAGCATCAAAAGGCTCTTAACATTGCTCTAGTGAAAAAGTTGAATGAGCTCCGGTCTGAACTTCAAAAAGACCAAAAGGATATAAGGGATGCTTTGGATTAGGGAAACTTGCTACTAAGCAAAATCTGTCAACCTCATCTATTTTGCGATGATGTGCTTACTCAGAAGCAAAAGCTTCAAATGGACTTACAGTCCTACTTGAGCATATTTAAGCCACCTTATGATTCCTTTGCAACTTATGGGCAAACCGTTCACCGGTTCCAGATCCAGTCAGCCAAAATGGAGCAAGAGATCAGTACACGATCTAGGGATTTGCAGGAGCTACAACTAGTTTTACTTCCACGTCTGCAAATTCTTCAGAAGTGTTATCTGAACCTAGATGCCTTGACAGTTACACAGGAGCTGAGCATAGTTGATGACGTGGAGGAACAGGTATCCCAGATGCAAACAGAGAAAGAAGTGGCAACCTCCCTACTTGAGTCCTGGTCTCTATCCATGAAACAATTTTTGTAGGACTATAAATCAGTTTTTGACAAATATTATTCATTGTTGTCATAAACTTTTTCAATATCAAATGAAAACAGGGTTATTCAGCGGTACTTTGTCATTGTTGGCAAAGGGGAAGAAGTATATCTGGTTTTAAAATTTTGATCTTCTGATATAGGGGGAGAAGTACTGTATCTATTTTTGGAGACAAATAGGGAGAAGTATCTATTTTTTTTGAAAATTTTGATATATGCTATATGCTTTGATATCTCAATGTTTATGCTCTATATGCAAAATTGCTATACATTGTATTGATTAAGGGATAGTGTATATGCGTAGGTGGAGAAATTTTGTTAATGGCATCTTTTTGATTGTAAAACACTTAGACATCAAAATTTTATTTTCCTAAGTGCTGCCATCAATGCCAAAGGGGGAGATTGTTGGCATTTTTGATGTTTATGTTGTGATTGTCATTGATGGACACACACTTGTATTGAGATCCCCTTTATATGTATGAGCTAGAGCCCAACTGGTATTTGTTCCAACCGGTATGTTGCATTCTAGTCTTTAGACTATTGGTGATTTTGCAAAATGTGTTTCTCGGTCTGAAGCGGCATGTTGACCCCAAGTGGTTTGCAGATCTCAAGCGGTACGAGGAAGCAAAGTGGCATAACACATTCTTACCAGTCTTCATTTTTGTCAAACCGACAACCGGTATTTTGTATGAACCGGTAACACTCTATGATGAGTTACCAACTGACATTTTGTGATGAGTTACCAATCCACCGATTGATTGACGGTACCGACACACTGACGATGCTTTTTGTGTCATGTTATTGAGTATGTCTAGATTTATTGAACCTAGGAAATTGTAATGTAATCCTATTGGACCAAGATGAAATCAGATTCCTTTAAAAGGACATCATGTCTAGGGTTTTAGGAGTAGTTGAAAGGGTTTATGTTGTGCTAGGGTTTAAGGTGGTTGTTGAGTTGTTGTAAGAGGGATCTTATTTGAGAAGATCAAGTTGTAACTAAGAGAGATAGAGAAGACTGAAGTAATGCTGGAATGCATTAGTAGTGAGCTATACTGGATCTAACCAAGTAGTTTGCGCTATTAGATAGATCAAACACTTGTTGATTACTCACATTTTTGACAAGTCTATAGCCCTTAACCGGGTAGGCCTAAAAGCCTTTGTAAAATCCTCTAACAAGGTGGTTCACCACTGTGAATCTAAAATCCTCTAGCAAGGTAGTCTTTAATCGGACTTATCTCCTAACAAATATTGAGATTCCTAACAGGATCTGTTCTGGTGAAGAACATTGTAAGACCTTAACCGGTCTAACCTTAACCGATCTAGTTTCTATTCTACAGATAGTGACTTGTGAGTTTCTTCTCACCGTGGTTTTTCCCATTTGGGTTTCCACATCAAATATCTTGTGTTATGGTTGTATTTATTTTGTGGGTGAATGCTTTATTTGCATTTTGGTTTGCATGTGTGATAACCGTTCTGTCTGTTAAACTGTTTTACCAGTTTATCTTCAAACTATTTAAGTGTTTAAGTACAAAGTTTTTTGGCATACTAATTCACCCCCCCTCTTAGTATTCATCACCTTCATGTTAAAGTTCACACTAAATCTATGGATGTCAACTTCATTATCATTCCTTCTTCCGAGAAATTCCGTGTGAAGCTGGGCCACCCTTGGCTATCTTCCATGAAGGTTATTGCTTCTCCAATTCATAAGTGTTTGAAATTTCCCCACAATGGAGAAATTATAACTGTTAACCATATCTTATTTAGACCATCTAAAAGAAGCCCAGGTGTTCCTATTGATCTCTTTTGGTCTGAGCAATTTCAATCTCTTCCACAAAGGAGTGATTATCTTTTCCAATCTTATCAAAAATGGAAGAAAGATATGATTTTATCCTTGAGTCAACCTATATCCCCAACACTTGACATTCCTATCATTCTTGAAGATGAAGTTCTTCCCCTAACGGATAGTACTAATCTTCCTCCTAAGGAAGATCCTCAACCTATTCCTATGGATGGTCTAGTTTCTATTCTACAGATAGTGACTTGTGAGTTCCATCTCACTGTGGTTTTTCCCATTTGGGTTTCCACATCAAATATCTTGTGTTATGGTTGTATTTATTTTGTGGGTGAATGCTTTATTTGCATTTTGGTTTGCATGTGTGGTAACCAGTCGATCTGTTAAACTGTTATACCAGTTTATCTTCAGACTATTTAAGTGTTTAAGTACAAAGTTTTTTGGCATACTAATTCACCCCCCCCTTTTAGTATTCATCACCTTCATGTTAAAGTTCACACTAAATCTATGGATGTCAACTTCATTCCTTCTTCCGAGAAATTCCGTGTGAAGCTGGGCCACCCTTGGCTATCTTCCATGAAGGTTATTGCTTCTCCAATTCATAAGTGTTTGAAATTTCCCCACAGTGGAGAAATTATAACTGTTAACCATAGCTTATTTAGACCATCTAAAAGAAGCCCAGGTGTTCCTATTGATCTCTTTTGGTCTAAGCAATTTCAATCTCTTCCATAAAGGAGTGATTCTCTTTTCCAATCTTATCAAAAATGGAAGAAAGATATGATTTTATCCTTGAGTCAACCTAGATCCCCAACACTTGACATTCCTATCATTCTTGAAGATGAAGTTCTTCCCCTAACGGATAGTACTAATCTTCCTCCTACGGAAGATCCTCAACCTATTCCTATGGATGTATCTGTGCCTTCTCCTAACAAGATCGACAACATTCCTCTTAAGGTTAGACCTATACCACCTCCTCATGATGGACCTGATCTCCTTCCTACACCTAATATTCCTTATTTATATGGCGCAGTTCCACCTCCTTTCTCTTATAGAGAGAAAAGGCCCACCTCTCCTCCTGTCCAACCTAAAAGACCTCAACCAAAACCTTCAACTATCAAAGAGGAGATTGTTCCTCCTTTCATAAATATTCCTCCTCCTTCTCAATCTTTCGTAAGACTCGATGAAATCATTGTGCGAGAGACCATCAATGAAGGCATCATGCTCAAGCTTGTGAAGTTGTTTCTCAAACCATTCAATCTCCCAAGACTCCAACAGTTGATATGATTCCCTTTTCTCCTAATCAATATGTTGAACTCACATCTCCAAATCATAAATTGCAAAAAACATGTGATGGTTTTACTCCTATTCATGTTCGTGCTCCTCTTTCTATAAATCTTGATGAAGAAATGAGTGAAAATGTTATTCATGATGGAAATACAACTCCTAATGCTTATGATAGTGACTATGAATATGTTGATGTGGACACATATTTATCAATTGAATTTTTAAAAACCCTAATCCTAGCTTCTAGAATCAAACAAAGTGATTTAGCCCATGAGCATAGTCCTTGTTTGGATCTTGTGTTAGCTCCATCTGCTATGCTCGATGTCGCTCCTCTGACATGTTTCTCACCTTCCCAAAATAGTGATCAGCAAGATAGGGAGGTGGATGTCATGCTAGATTAGCAATATTAGTACTGTAGATCTTCTCTCTCTCTCCTCTCTTTCTCTTTGTGACTATTCTTCTATGTGTATCCTTCTTCTTCTGTTTTTTCCTTAATGTCTACTTGAGGAGGATACAAAACATTGAGATCTCTTTTGGTCTCTTTCCTGTTCACTAAAAAAGACATCCTCTATTCCCTTTCTTCCAAGGTAGTGTCCTTTCCTTGGGGAATGATGATTATTATATGCACATACATATATGATATACATTAGTTATCATACAACAAACTGGCCCTGAGGAAAATGAAACTACCTTGCGTTTTGTGTTCATTATCCTTGGATTTATTCCTCGCTTGGGGGTTAAATCCTTGTGATAACATGCTCCCTCTCTTCTCTCTCTCTTGAGTGTATCCTACCTTAAAGAAATCGTTCACCATAAGGCATGCACAATCACTTTAACGTGGGGGCATACACTCCACTCATATTTTCCTTCTTTATACTTAAAGTTATTTAGTGAAATTGGCTTTGCTTCATAATTTTGGTATATTTGCTTTTCACGACTCATAGTGATGGGAACCTTACTACTTGCAGTCATGGTTTTCCTTTCTTGATTTTCCCTTTTACTTTGTCAATCTATGTCGTAAGATCCCTAGTCCACTAGGGGCTTGGTGCATCTTTCCTCCTTGACATGGTAGAAGTCTTTCAATCTTGTTTCCTTGTACTTTATCGACAGTATTGGCATACGCTTATACTCCTGCTAAAGTGGGGTTTAAATGTAGTGTCATAAAATTGTGACCCTTGCAATTTGCAACTACATTAGGGTCTTCACGTTGGCGATTTGAATCCCCAAGCCTGATTGGAGACCTGAGACTTTCTCATCCCTAAAAAATACACTTTTTCTACCCTCTGTACTGCCTAAACCTGCTTGTTGTCTTGAGACAAGGGCAAGATGCCCCTATCCCCCTAGGAAAAGGGCATGGAGCCCTTGTCCTTGCCCTATTTTGGGGTCCCCTTTGTCCTATCTTTGGATTGGACTTTGCATAAAGTAGGAAAATTTTTCCTATGTCGGCCTGTGATGAAAAATTAGTCAATTAACCCTAACTGACGAGTATATAAGTCACATTTGCCCTCTCATTTTCTAGGGGGGTTCAACAAGTGATAAGTTGGATAAGCAATAATGTGAGCATAAGTTCAAGCATTCCTTTTCAGCATTGAGCATTCTCAAGTCTCCCTTCAAGGCTAGGTGTTGCATTCAGTCAAGGATTCAACCATTAAAGAGGAGATCCCTTTTAACATTCAATTCAATACAAGCAAATCTACCTATATTCTATCTATAACCTCCCTTGAGGCGAACTACATTTTAGTCTTTCATTTACATCTACTTGCAAGTACTTTCTTTCATCATTTGGTTAATTCTAAAACTGGGGTTTGACCTAAAGGGAATCCCCCAATCCCAACCCCTTTTCCTCTCTTTTCTATGTGTAGGTTGTAGGTGCGCAGCTGTGTTTGCAGATTCAGACTCCATTTGTAGAGGTGGAAAAACCCTCTTCGTTTCACGGATTTTTCGGAGGACTGTGGACACTTTTAGCACAATCCAAATAAATTTTCCTCAAATTCACAGGGCAGTTTCGTCTTGACATATTATAGCCAAATCCAGGTGCACAACTTCATCTCATGCTTCTATCTTGAGTTATAATCAATTTTTTTCTACTTTTACACTTACTCTTACAACACATAATTCAATAATTTTCCATTCTAAAAGAGGGGTTGGCTTGTCATTTCTATTTCATTATCAGTTCATTTAGTATTCAATCTCTTTTCCACGAGATTGGATCTATTGAATCCCCCCCTCTTTTAAATGTAATGGGGATAAAGTGTTTGAAGGGAAATCCATAGTGAAACTTTCATCTCTCCTCAAAGGGAAGAAAAGCTTTCCTCTTGATCTCTCCATCATTCACCTTTTTCACCATTATAGGTAGCAATAATGTAGTTTTGATCTTCGCTAGCTCGAAAGGTGGAAAACTTGATTTTTGATGAAAAATTGCTTCTCGATCATGTGAAAATAATTAGAAACTCACAAAGGTGTAAAATTAGATGCGTGTTTCAAGTCAGGTTCACCAGATGTGGATCAAAATATTTGGGATAGTAAGAACAATCAAACCAAAGCATCAAAGTTATAACTAAGTTAATCATAAAAACACTTAATCAAACATGCTAATATATCCTAATCTAACCAACAAAATAACTGAAATGAAATTGAATAAATGCAAACAATCCATGCGTGTTTCTTTAGTTTAACTTTGATCTTCCTTTCATCTCCAATTTCATTACGTTGCTCTCATTGTGCAGATGCAAATACAAAGTGAAAGCAAGGATGAGATTTACTAGGAATGTGATTAATTGATAAAATAATTATACTAATTACTAATCTTATTTTGATAGAGTAACAATGCAGAAAGTTAGATTGGTATGTGGACAAAATGACAATGCTAAAAATAGATAATTCAAATGATGAAGGGGAGTTCCAATTTATACAAAACTCGAGACTCAATAGACGAACAAGATTGAAAAGATTTTTGGTTAGATGGATGGACATGCTTGAGTGCAAAATAGAGTTGCCATTCAAGGATGGATGAAGATGATAAGGAAAAAGCAGAGAAAAAATAATTTTATTTTATTTTTTCGAAGATGCATACCTCATTTTCGAATTTAAAATTAAGATCTATGAAATAATTACAAAAACATGGATTTTCAAAAATCAAAGAGGATATTAGTTTCCCATTTTCAAAAATTAGGAAGATTTGGGGAAAATCACATAAAACAAATAAAATATTTGTTTCCATTTTGAAAATTAGGAGATAAATAAATAATTAAAAAAATAAAGACATTTATTTAATTATGATGACATAATTATCTAATTAAATAATTTAAATAAATAATTTAATTATGGGAGATAGAAATTGAACATTTAATTAAAGTGTCTATTAGAAATTAATTAAATAATTAAATTTTTTAATTAATATTAAAAGGAGATGGTTAATGATATATGATTAAATGATTAGGGAGAATAATTAGTAAAAGGGGCTTAATTAATTAAATAATTAATTAAACCTAAAAAGACAAATTAATCAAACTAACGTGTAAAGACTTTAATTAGGTCAAATTATGTCAAATTTGGTCAAATTGGATGAAAATGGGAGGAATTGGGAAGGTTCAGATAGAAAATGTGAAGAACTAAGTGAAAATGTGAAGAACTAAGTGAAAATGGGAAAATTAGGAAAAAATCGGGTAAAACCGAGTAAAAGCAAGTAAACCAAGTCAAAGGGGGTCAACAGATGGACAAGGAACATATGTGGAACCATGGGGTATGAGAAGAGGTCAAAATGATTCCATAAAGTAGGAATTTAGAGAAAATGATGCCAACGAGACATAAAATGGGAAAGGCAAAGCGATAGGACTAAAAAGGAAGCAAAATGACCTAATCGAGGTAGGGTTTAAGGACAAAACAACATCACCAGATTGTAATGGGACTAAAATTATGTCAAGGGGATGAAATCCAATACTTATAATAGAGAGAAAATGATACGATCTGGATAGAAAATGGGAAAGGTGAAGCACAAGACTAAAATGGGAGCATGATGACATAATCGGAACAAACTGACACCATGAAATTGAAAAGGGAATGAATTGACATCAAGGGGATGGACATGAAGAAAACATGATATCATAAATGTGAAATTGGAATAAAATAAAATCAATACGACAAAAAATGGGAAAGGATAAGTAGGACAAGATCGTGTGAATAATGAAGAATATACGTGCGATTAGGTTAAAACTGAAGAATGTGAGCATTTATCAATTTTTAGTGTCTACAATATGTATCTATTTTATAGTTATTTTGGAAGCCACATATTCTTTTGATTAGGTTTAGTAAATATTATAAACTAAAAGGTGGCATTAGAAGGGAGAAAGGTGACCGATTTGAGAGCATAATTGTAGCATTAAGTCTCAAATTCTCATATAAATAGGGTAGTTTCTCTACCTTGAGAGCATTCAAATTCACTCATCGTTTTCTCATTATTTTAATGTTCGTCATTTTTGAAAGAGAGAGATTTTTCAAATCTTTAGTAAAGAAGTAGGTTAGATTGTTTAGTTGAGAGCTTGTGAGAGGTTAAGGTTGAGGATAATTTGATTCTAAGAGGGTGAAGTTGTTGGATATTGCTGCTGCTAGAATATGTTGTTGTCATTGATGTCAACATATTCTTGTGTTTTGGTATTACAGAGAGTTGTTTGGTGTTCTAGTGATTGCATTGAGTTGATTTGGTTGGTTTATTTGTTTGGGATACTGGAATACTTCGTTCCTTATTGGTTTCAATGATTTGAAAGTTCACTTGATCATATTATTTGATCCGGTCTGAAGTTTAGTCTTTTTGTTTAGTGGTTGGAAGATTCTAGTATTTGATCCATTGTGCTCCGGTATGATCATATATTTGGTTGCATATTTGGGAGAATGTTTTGGATGTTCATGTGTATCTACATTTTAGATGCTTCATGATTTGGTCCTACACAAGTAATCTTCTAGTCTAAATTGCTGTTGTTTTGGTGTTCTTGAGAGTTAGTGTGTTGATCGATGAAGATTTGAATAAATGGTGTTGGTGCAACTATTGTGGATGGTTCTGTTGTGCTTGTTGGTGTTTCCTGATTGTTTCCTATTTTCTTTTGTGGTGTGAATTGATCCTTGTGTGCAGTATTGGTGTTTTTGCTAATCCGGTGATATTCTTCATGTTATGTGGTATTTATGGTGGTGTAGCGTGTTGCGGTTAATCTTGGCGAGATTTCTGGTGGTGATACATGTTTGGAGATTTAGTTTAGGTCCATGCTATGTCATCTAAGACCTTATATTGGTCTAGTGGTTTATTTATGTATCGCTTGGTGTAATTTTGTAATTGTGGTTTGAGGGTTTAGCTGACCTTGTAGTCAAGGTTGATGAATTGTATAAATAGGTGTTAGATTCATGTAATTTGGGTGTGGTTGTTGTGTCTGCATTATCAGAGAGTTGTGTGTGTGCGCATAAGAAAATTTATCCTTCAGTATGGAGTATTGAGCAGAGATTATTGCAGGGTAGACGAATGTGCTTAACTGGAACTGTCATAAAAAATTAGTAGATGCTATTTTTGTAGTTCATGTAATCTAGATTGTAGTCCGACCATTATTGTAAGGTAGTGAACCTTCCTTGAGGGTTGGATCCTTTTGGGTCATTATATCTTTAGTAGTGAGCTCTAGGTAGTGTGCCCAAAATCATGTGCATTCCCCATTGTAATATTTTCACATACTACTACAGAGTATCATCTTGTTGTGGGTAGGTTCCCACCGTGGTTTTTCCCTTAACTGGGTTTTCCACATCAAAATCTTGATGTTATGTGTGATGTCATTAATGTTTTTATATTTATTCTTACTGCAATTGATTGAAATCTAATATTGTGCTTAACTGGTATAAATCAGTGAAAACTGATTCATCCCCCCTCTCAGTTTTACTTCATTATTGCTGCCAACAATTGGTATCAGAGCTACATCCTCTGGAAGAAGCTTGACCTCTTGAGGAGATCTAGGATGACATCTTATGTGTTAAAGAAGGAGAGTCCAAGATTTGATGGAAGCAATTATATTGTTTGGAAGGACCAAATGGAAGTTCATTTGAAGTGTCTTGGAGACGAGTATTGGAAAATTATAAAGAATGTCTACAATGTTCCTGCGAATGGATCGGTTATTACTGCTGAGATCAAGGATGTTGAACATAACATAAGAGCTAAGGAAGCATTGTTGAGTGCCCTGACCAATTCAGAGATGACTAATATGATGGGTTTGAAGACAACACATGAGATTTGGAAGAAGCTAGAGACCTTGTATGAAGAAGATGCACAAGTCAAAGTTGCTAAGTTGCAAAGTTTGAAAGGGAAATATGAAGCATTGAAGATGAGAGAAGATGAAACATAACATCCTTTATGGCTAAGGTTGATGACCTTGTCATGAAAATCAGATGTGTGAACCCTTGAAGAAGATCAGATTGTTGCTAAGGTGTTGAGATCATTGCCTCCTGGCTACAAGCATAAAGTAGCCGCTATTGATGAAATCCAAAGTGTGACTACAATGGCTAGAGACATGTTGGTTGGGAATCTTGCTACATTTTATTTGAGAGAATTTGGAGAATCACATGGTAAATTTGAGATTGCATTCAGAGCCTCTGTATCTGGGAAACATAAGTATGATTCGGGAGAATGTTCATGTTGGGTATCCAGATTTGAAAGAGAGAAGAGAGAGAGATGAAAGAGAGAAAGAGAATTAGATGACCTTGAAGCCCTTATTGCTCAAAGATTTCCTAAAGGAGCCAATAAGTATGATGGAAAGTTACCTTTGAAATATTTCTCTTGTAATAAGATAGGACATTTTTCCTCTAGGTGCCCTGAGAGAATGTTTAGATATGATAAGCATGATAAATTTGAAAGGCATGATAGATTTAACAAGTATGATAGATATGAGAAGCATGATAAGAATGATAAGCATGATAAGCCCTATAAGGCCTACCAAAAGTTCAGAAATTAGAAGAGATTCTATTATGCTACTGGTGAAGGTGTGATTGATGAAGAATCAGAGAATAGGAATTTGAAAGATGAGTTTGTATTTATTGCTATCAAGGAATATGATCCGATATTAGTGAATCCTACAAGCAACATTGTTGAGGAGAAAGATTTGGCTGCTAAGATTGAAGAGAAAGATGAATGGGTGATTGACAATGGTTGTTCACATCATATGACAACTGATAAAAGAAATTTTGTGAGTATGGAAAGGTATGATAGTGACATAGTGAGATTTGAAGATGACAAAGCTTGTGTAATTCATGGTAGAAGTTCTATATATTTCAATGGTAAGCATAATACTAATGATGTCTTGTATGTTGAAGGATTGAAGAATAATATTTTGAGTGTTGGATAGATGGTTGAAAAGGGATATGATTTGCAATTAAAGAATGGTAAATGCAAGATCCTAAATGCCTCCGGTGCAGAGATTGCATCAGGTACTAAGACTAAAGGTAATATCTTTCACTTGAATGTTGGTCAGAAAAGTTGCTTGATTTCTCAGATTGATGAAAGTTGGTTGTGGCATAGGAGAATGTATCATGTTAATTTTGAGTGCATGATAAGGACAAGCTCTACTCAAGCTATTAGAGATTTACCTAAAATTGTGAATCCTACTAATATGATACGTAAGTGTTAGTCTGCTCTTGTTTTTTTTTTCTTTTCGCGTTCTTTAAATTTTTCCCCTTTGCATTTTTTCTTGATTTGAACCTCTCACTTGAACCATTTCAAGGTTCAAGGTTCAAGTTCAAGTGCGGTATGTGACATAGTGGCTTTATTTTAAAAAAAAGGTGTTAAAGGTCTTGGTGGTCGTAGTTCATTGAACTTGAACCGTGAACCTTTAGAGTGGTTCAAGGTTCAAGGTTCAACATGTTAAAGCAAGTCTCGCGTAAGTCATGTTTTATAATGGGTAAGCTTCATGTTCACGTGTTTTACACTAATATTATTTTAAACTTGAACCTTTGAACTTCTTTTCGAAGTGTTCAAGGTTCAAGGTTCAAACTTTGAGGATTGATGACTTTGGAGATAAAGTGAACAAGTGTTGGCATATAGGGAATATTCTAGATTTAAAAGATGAACCTCGAGAAAATGAATTGTGATGTAAATCCATACTTGGGAATAATCATTCTAAATAATCATTTCAAGTAAAGGATGTGGAGGAGAAAAGACTTGTTATTAATAAACTGTCAGAACTTGATCTTTTCGGCACGATTTGGCACAGATGAGTAGGCAATTTTCAAATCATGACAAATTGTGCGACCGATATTTTAGGCTAGTCCCTAAGATTTATTTTATTTAAAACAAGTTACTTCCCTTTATTATTTGCCCAATTTGGTAAGTAGAAGGTTAATGTAGGCACCATTTCTTGCTCCCGACTCTATGAATTATCAGTTCTGTATAAAAGGTGAGCACAAGTTCTTCCTCTTTTCTTGTTGGTTTTCATGAATTAAAAGTGTTATTTGATACTTCAGTCAGTTTAGTCAATTCTTCCTGCAGTGCATTTTCTAATTGTAAAGCTAAATTGAGACTGAAAGTACCTCAAATAGACCAGAAGTCTTGGCTAGTTAGTTCCCTGCCTGACATAGGAGATAATTTTTTGCCATCAATAGATTTAAATGAATTCCATGAAAGAATGCAAAATTTTGCTAGCTCCCCTTTGATGCAAAAAATTTCAGGTAGTGGGTTGATAGAAGCTGTTGCATTTCCCCTCGCTATGTCATGTCTAGAAGTAGTTTTTGAATGTATGAGCATATATGATCCTGTAGAGAGGTCTGTAAGAGATGTAGAGGGTAAGGTTTTGCTTTCAATTAATCGGGAGGTTGTTTCCATCGTAATGAAAATACCAGAGAGAGAGCAATATGAGGACTGAACGGTATGCAAGTTGCAAGGGCTTTTCTTTGAGAAGAAGTCATGTTATAGGACTGTCATTGCAAGAAATTGGTTATTAAAATTTCAAAAGGGGGGTTCAAGACTGCCAAGCCCATTAACCCGAGAGCATCTGATTCAGGAAGTAAGGGACATAGTCATTTTATTACATAGAATGCGGGGAAATCAGATAGCCTTTTATTGGGAGGATTTCATGTATTTCTTTATTCAGGTCATTTTTGGTGACAAGAGATACATAGATTAGGCAGGGTTAATTGCAGAAAGAATGCATGAGGGTTTAAGTTGTTTTGGGAACAAAAACTTCTATATGTCATCCTACCTCATATATTGTTTAGCTTGTACTCATTAATGGGTAGGTCTGTATCATGAAACTTGGTAGAATGATATGAAGATATATGAATATCACCCGCATTTGCAACAACATAGGGTTATTGAAAATTATTATAAGGTTCACAATATTTTCCTAGGCAGGTTAGTAGAAAGGAGATGTTTATAAGAGATTGATTGAGGAAGCTATGTAGTTTATAAATATATATGGCAACTTCTATATTCAGTTCTCCAGGTTCACTTATTTGAGGGTTGGTGGCTTTGAAGGAGAACCCTACAAATTGCCAAGATATGCCTTTGACAGATAAGTATTAATTGAAGTTTGCAGACAATTTTCTCATATAGATAAGAAATATGGGGAAGAACACCAAACATGGGTTTCCTTTCCCATTGAACTCACATACTAAACTTGTAGCAGTGTCTCAGATGCTTGGAATTCGGAATTAGAGTTCAAAAGGTTCAATTTTCAGTTGTATTCCCCCCGCATTGAATTTGATACTAAAGGATTTGCAATGACACACTTTACATTCAGGGAGAATTTTTTTTTATGTACCTAATTTAGAAGAATTTTGGGCAGATTGTGTGGATGAGTATGAAGTCTGAAAAAGAGCTCACCTAAGACTAATAGTGAAGAAAATTCAGGATTATGGTCTGAAGATAAACACTACAAATATTGTGGATGACGAAAATGATTTGCTTGATTCCAAATTTGTTGATGATAGGCAGCTAGGGGTAATACCAGAGATTGACTGGACAAAGGATGAGGAACAACATATTCAAACTAGGATAATCTTGGTCATTCAAAGAATAGAGAAGTGGCTTAAAAAGTGAAGACCAAGAAGAAGCTCAAGGAAAGATTCAACCTCACCCACCGAGGTCTTGTTATCTAATTATCTTGTCCCATCTTGTGCTGTAGGTTCACAAAAATAGGGAAAAGGAGGACAGAGAGCAAAAACAGTGCAAACCAAAGAGGAGATGACTTCTGTTAGAGTCACTCGCTCAAGAACAAGAGGCGAAAGCCATCCCTTGCCTGTTGATACTGTAGTAGTTGATCTTGAGATGGATGCTACTTCAATTGATCCAATCAAAGAGCGACAAGGTCTAGCGGATGAGGGCAATAATCAGTAGGAACAGGAAGCCCAAAATGAAGTTACTATTATAGTAGCCAGGGATGGAAAAGAAATTGGAACTGAACCAGATAGGTCTCAAGTTCCTTCAGGACCAATATGGTTAGAAAACATGTTAAGCAGCAAGAAGCGAAATATTATTCCAGCCTCGATTCCAGTTGAAGATATGGTAAGTGCCTGGGAAAAACTCCTAAGGCAAAGATGTCAAAAACCATGTCAAGGATTGATTTTGATGTAGATAGTGGGAACTGAATTGCAGAGATAGCGCGTCCATTAACAGATGAGAAGACAGAGAGCCCTACAACTCAAGAATTTGTTGTTGAAAGGATTAAAATTGGAACTGCCTCTTGAGCTACAGATGTGCTTCATCTTGAAGCTTCAACAAAGAAAATCATAACCATTACCTGGAAAGACGAGAAGGATAAACATCAGATGAAAGAGATGTTATGGAGGATGGCAGAGTATATTGAGGCACTCAATGATCCAAATCCTCAAACTCTATCACAACTTCCAATGTCTTTCGATCCTAAGTCCCCTACAAAACAGAAGACTCTGAAACAAATATAGAAATGCAGGTTGATCACAGAAACTATGATGGAGTGGCTAGAAAGAATTCAGAAGTCTGGTGCAAAATACTTTGTTAATTTAAGCAGAGTATATAATGGGGCGATACAAATCATGAATTGAAAAAATGAAGAAGCTAAATGGGCGCCAAAAGATGCACAGATGTGAGAAGTGCAAAATTATGGGGTAATGAAGTTTCTTGTTGAAAAAACTGTGGCAGGTTTGAATGATAGTATTTTGTATGTGTGCTAGAAGAATATTGAATGGAGAAATTCTCTGATAAAACAGGCTTATGAGGACTTCACGAAATTGATAAATCAACTCGCAGAGTTAGTCACCTCCATGAGAAATGAACTCACGTGCATTGGGATAAAATGTCTGAAAGATGATGGAAGAACCCTTGAGACAATTGAGGTTATAACCAAATCATTTAAGGGCAAAATCAATTATGTGAAAGAAGCTAAGGATTTAGTTCCGGATGACCTAAGTGTGATTGCTAAGATTGAATCACTCATGTTTTTATGCATCGGACATCTGGATAGTCACTCCAACAAAGTTGTGTAGGTTCAGAAAGAAAAAGAAGTCTGGAAGCAACGAATGGCACACGTGGGATTACCTCATAAAAAAATCATTCAACACTTTGCCACTGCTCATGCGGATTGGAAGAAAGAAACAGTTACTAGAACTACATAGTAATATTTTCTGTTGACGATAGATCCTTTTACTTGTTGGTTGCAAAAACAATTTTATTTTGATGTTGGTTTCGCTGGTTTTGTGGGGCAGAAGTTGTTGGCTTTTCATGTTTCCCGTTTTAACCATTGGCTAGGTTGTGGCTATATATCTATATTTTTGAGACTCTTGAAAGGCTCGAAAAACTGTGATTTTTCGCACGGTAGATAATATTTGTGTTTTTTTTAAGGAATTGCTTGAAATTGGAATTATTGATTGATCAATATAAGTTATGGTGTTATCTTTAAATCTAGGTGTTTAAGGAATACCAGTATTTCCTGAGAAGTTTTCTATAAACATGATATCGTTTTATGCTCAGTGATTTCTACGTTTTCTTCAATTCATGGTTACCATTAGTTGTTAGTAGACTCATTATGTATTGATTTGCATTGATCCCCCTTGCCCTGTGAGGCACGAGAGAGTATCGATCAACCTTCAGTATTGCTGAGCTTCTTCTATGCTTTGAATTTATACATTGAGCATGTTTGTGAATCAGAGTCTATGAACTCTCATTAAATTTTCTTTAGAAGATTTTCTTTGCTTTTAGTTTGGAGGAATTCATTTGTGTTGATAGATGAATGCTAAAGCCTTTCAATGCTTTCTGGTAAAAAGTGTTAGCATTTCATTTATATAATAAATTCATTGCAAATCATATGGAGAGCTGCCCTCTAATGCAGAGGTTGAATTTTAATTAATTCATCTAGTTGTTGGTAATTTGTTTCTTTTCATAAAGGGTGAACCAGAGTTATATTTTTGCTTAAGGAAAATAATTATTAAGATTTCAGAAAAGAGACAAATCTGTTAACCAACAGTAAGGAAAGTCAGATGGGAAAGAAAACAAGAACTTTATTTAAGAGTAAGTTGTATTCATCTAATGGATTGTTAGATCTAGTACATACTGACTTATGTGGTCCTACAAGAGTGAGAAGCATGCAAGGTGACAAATATTTCATGTTGCTGATTGATGATTAATTTAGGATGATGTGGGTTACCTTTCTAAGGGAGAAATCAGAAGCATTGGCAAAATTCAAGATATTCAAAGTCCAGGTGTAGACTGAGATAGGGTTGATGCTGAAGTGATTGAGATTCGACAAAGGAGGATAATTTACATTAGGAGATTTTGATACATTCTATGAGATGAATGGAATTAGAAGATAATTATCTGCTCCTAGAACTCCTCAGGAGAATGGAGTTGTTGAAAGAAAGAACATGACTATCTTAGATGTTTCTAGGACTATGTTGATTGAAGGAAATGTTGCACAGATATTTTGGAGAGATGTTGTTAGCATTGTTGTTTACACATTCAACCAGGTGCATATTAAAGGTGATTCTGGTAAGACTCCTTATGAGCTATGGTTTGGTCATGTTCGTATACTAAGATATTTCAGATTTTTTGGAAGTAAATGTTATATCAAAAGAGATGAGGATATAGGAAAGTTTGATGCAAGATGTGATGAAAGAATCTTCTTGAGATATTCTACTAAGAGAAAGACCTACCGGTGTCACAATAAGAGTATGAGAAAGATAACAGAGAGTGCAAATGTGAAGGTTGATGAATATCTTGGAAAGCAGATCAGAGCATGCAATTATGATTTTGATGATGAAGATGTTGTTCCTAAATCTGTGTAGACTGAGATCTTGAAGCAGAATGATTTGGTGGAGACAATCAATCTAGATATTGGTGCTGCCAGTGAAGAAGTGCAAGAGTCTAAGAATTGAAACAATCACAAGACTTTGAGGTATGTAAGATTGAATCATTTAGAAAAACAAATTATTAGTGATAAGAATAAAGGTATGATGACTAGGAGAAGGATTGTTGCTGAAGAGATATGTTTGATTTCAAAGATTGAGCCTAAAGATGTTGCAAAAGCATGTAAAGATGAGAATTGGATAAAATAAATGGAAGAAAAAATGAATCAAATTGAGAAGAATAACACTTGGGAGCTTGTTTTGAGACCTAAAGACAAGAATGTAATTGGCAATAAAAGGGTGTTCCAGAATAAATTGAATGAAGCTGGTGAAGTTGTCAGAAATAAAAGAAGATTGGTATTCAAGGGATGTTCTTAGATGGAAGGTATTGATTATGAGGAGAATTTTTCTCCTATAGCTAGTATTGAAGTTGTTAGATTGATGCTTATGTATGCTGCTTACAAGAATTTCAAGGTATATCAAATGGATGTCAAGTTAGCCTTTTTGAATGGTGAATTGGAAGAAGTGTAGATTGAGCAACTAGATGGATTTTCATTATCAGATGAAAGAGATATGGTATGCAAATTGAAGAAAGATCTGTATGGACTTAAGAAATCCTTTAGAGCCTGGTATGCTAGATTAGATAGATACTTGATGAAGTTGGGATTTTGTAAAGGTACTACTGATAGTAATTAATACTTTAAAGTTGAGAATGATAATATTCTGATTGTTGAAGTCTTTGTTGATGATATAATTTTTGGAGGAGATGATGATTTGAGTATGAAGTTTGCTGATGATATGCAAAAGGAATTTGAGATGTCTATGATAGGTGAAATGAAATTCTTCTTAGGATTGCAGATTACTCAGACCATGTTGGTAAACAAATTTGTCCCTTTCTTGAAATATTAACAATTATCTTCTTTAAACAAAATATGACTCTGTTTCACCCTTTTAAAAGGAAACAAACTACCAACAGTTGGATGAATTAATAAAAATTCAACCTCTGCATTAGAGGGCAGCTCCTCGTATGATTCGCAATGAATTTATTATACAAATGATATGCTAATACTTTTTACTAGAAAGCATTGAAAGGCTTCAACATTCATTCATCAACATAAATAAACGCCTTCAAAACTATAAACATAGGGATTTTTCTGAAAGAATATTTAAACAGAGTTCACAGACTCTGATTTACAAACATACTCACTGTATAAATTCAAAAAAAATGTAACAAAGGCTCAACAATATTGGTGGCTAACCGATACTCTCTCATGCCTCATAGGGCAAGGGGGATCAAGCAAATCAATACACTGTGAGTCTTCTAACAACTAATGATAACCATGAATTGAAGAAAAATACAGAGATAACTGATCAAAAAATTATATCATACCCATAACAACTTTCACAAGAAAGATTATGAGTCTTCAAACAACTATTGTATTTCCAAATAATTCATATGCGAACCAAAATATTATCTGCTGCTCATAAAAATCACAGTTTTTTGGAACTCCTACAAAGACAAGCTTTTCAGCTTAAATAGCCTTCAGGCCCATAGTTTTTACATAATCAAATTACATTTACTTTCATCCAAGTGAAAGAAACCATTTGAAACAACATAAAAGAAAAATAAATTAACAGCCACTAGGAGGCTGATATTTCATCTTCGAATTAGCTAGGCTTCCACTGTGGCAGAGGAGGTTACAGATCTGTCCTGCTTTGCTGTAGAACCATGCCACTCTAGGTGTGTTTTCGAGAAGTTTAGGATGACTTGGAAATAAGGCAGACCAATGTGTAGGATTCTCTGCTTCCACACTTCTTTGTCCATGTTTATCTGTGCAACTTTCACCTTGTGAACCTCTAAATGGTCTGAGCAGACAATGAGCATCGATTCAATCCTTGCCACCTTTGAAAAGTCATTTGTGGTCAAGGATTTTGTTGTCTGAATGAACTGGACCCTTTCTTGAAAAATATTGGTCATGTCTGCAGCCTTTTCAATTGTCTTGGTGCCCTCCTTCACGAGCTGAATATCGATACACTTGAGGTCTTTCTGCATCGTATCGATCAAGTCGGTCAATCCTTTGAGCAGCTTAGTGGATTCTTCATGACCTTGCTTGATGATCAAATTGCACCATTCCACATTTTTCTTTGACACGTACAACACATTATCATCCAAGTTCTCCACTGGTTTTTTAGCCAAGAATTTACTCACTCCATATTTCTGAACCTCGTTCATCTATGCAAGGACTGCTACCCAATTAATCCTTTCTTTCTCTCAGGTGACCGTTTCCAATTCTAGCTCCTTGCTTGCGGTTTCAACATATTTATAAACTTTTACCATATTAATAATACAATCTGATCCCTATTGTATAATAAGGTCCAACCATTTATTGAACATCTCTGTCACTACCCTAATCCTTTGAACCTGATCTAGCATATTCTGGTTGGCTAGAGATTTAGGGTTGAATGACACCGGTATTTGTGACAATGGTTGGGGGTATGGATTGTGGATGACATTGATGTACTCAGCCATCTGGGTAACAACTTGCTTCAGTTCTCTTTTGTCCTTCTCATCTTTCCACGTTCTTGAAATTATCCTCTTCATGGAGGATTCTAAATGCCTAACATCTACATCCCTTGAAGCAACCCCCAAATCTATCTTTTCCACAGTAAAATCCTCCTCCATAGCCTTGTTTGCATCTCATCTTGGAATTGGTTTGGCCACTTCGGCCATCCAGTGACCTGTTGTTTCATCTACATCAAGCATTGCTTGTGTTTTGAGTTTATTTGGCTTCGATGCATTCCCCAAACATCTGCTAACCATGTCCTCCATTGGGATTGTAATTGGCATCACACTCCATTTTTTCCCAACAACAACTTCCAACCATCTTGGTGCGTTTGTAGGTTCCTTAGGTGGTAGAGTTGTTTGTGCGTCTAGTGAAGTGACAATTACCTAGGTGTTCATGGGATCTTGTCGAATTTCCTCTTCCTTATTTGTGTCCATTTTTTGCATCTTAGGCTCATCTTGATCTTGTGAATCCATTGTTTGTTCAAGCTCCTCACTGGGGTCTAAGTCTATGACAACCTGTTTTAGGATGGGCTCCCTACTCTTCTTTTTAGTCCTAGACCGAGTTACTCGAGCAATTGTGAGACCGGGTGACGACCTCTTTGACCTCCTAGGTTGAATTTTCTCTACAACAGGCCTTGAAACACCTGCAACATCAACAATTTTATTAGTGGAAGAAACAAGAGATTGAATCACAATGTGTGAATCAATTCTTGGTTCATGTGAGGACATGTGATGTCCCTCCTTAAACTTTTGGCTTCTCAACCATCTTTCTATTCTCCTCACAACGTTGAAAGTCCTAGTTTGGATGCTGTCATCTTCCTTTTTGTTCCAATCAATTTTTGGAATCAGTTTTCCTTTAACCTATGTATCAAACTCAAGATCTAAAACATCCTCCCCTGTCTCTTCTGATACTCTAGATATATTAATTGGAAGCCTCATGGTAGTTATTTGTTGCAAGGTGAACCTGGACCACAGTCTCTTCCTTACCTCATACTCATCACTGTAGTTTTTCCAATAATCCTCTAATGGAGGTTCATGAAAAAAATGACTATCTACATTTAGGTTCTCCATTGCATAACCCCTGCTATCAAACTTTCGCCTTGCCACACATGGCTGCAGGTTCATCCTTTTGAACTCAAGTTCTAGGTTCAAGGCGTCTTATACAAACTTACAACTATAGTATCTGAGTTCAACTGGGAATACAACTCCAGACTCACCCTTTGCTCCTAATATTTTATCAATGTGAGCCAGCTGCTTGCTCACCTCTATAAGCACATAGCTATCAAAAGCGTACCTGGGCAGCTTGAATGGTTGGCCATCAAAACCACCTACTCGTAGGTAAGTAAACCGGGGAAATTGAATAAAGAAACTTCCATATATACTCACAAATTCCATAGCTTCAACATACATCCTCCTATTTGCATCACCTTGGAGCTCAAAGGCAAGTCTTCTTGCGAAGAATCCATTCCACCTGTCAATCTGCTCGACATGTCTTTATTGTTGTAACAAGGGGTAATAATTGTATACCCTCATTCCATCAATCCAGGGTTCATTAGGTAGTCTAGGCCAATCCCTTGTGCAAGCTAAAATGTAGAAAAGATAGGAAGACATATAAAACCTTGACATCCCCAAAAAATTGCTCAATCCTTCGTGACGTCTCTCTGTGATTACCTGAGACCAATCTAGATATCTGTCACCAGATAGAACCACTTGGATGAAAAAGTACATCCAATCCTCCCAGTAGAAGGAATGTGAGTTCCCCTTTACTCTGTTCAAAAGAATAACAATATCTTGCAGCTTTGTGATGAAGTGCTCTCTGGTCAAGGGCTTGGGTAACAATGATCCTCCTTTCTAAATCTTCAAGAGCCAATTCCTAGCAATTACGCTCCTGTACTTGCTCTTCTTTTATGAGAAATAGGAATATGAATTCCCAATAGTCTACTCCTCATACTCATCTTTATGCAGAATACCCATTGCCACCATTATCATTTCTCTATTAATACTGACTAACACCTCACCATAGCTAGTTTTGATACAATCGTTCTCAGAGTCATATTTGTTCATGCAAGCCATCACTAAATCTGGACACAGTGCTACAAGTGGGAACACACCAGCCTCCACAAGACCACTTTTAACTATTTTCTCCATTAATGAATTGGTTTGAGGGTTCTTAGTTCTTTCTAGAAAATCCCCTAAATCTACATGAACCAAGGAGGTGTCTTATAATTCTGGCAAAATACTCACTAGACATGAGGTCCGAGCAAGCTTTGGTAGCATTGGCCTCATACTACCTATCTATACTCTTAACCAAGAAATTCTAAAAACAAGGTAGTATCCTACCCCCAAAATTTAGAGATTTTCCTTTTCTATACTGATAAATCCTCAAAACTTAAAGAAACACAATTAGGAGGAATCAACTGAGCTGACCCGTTACCACCATGAAAACTGGAAATTCCTCAGGAGAACAGAGCTAGTTTTACCTTCAGCACCTCCAATTTGATCAAGTATGGCAGCTGCAACCTTCTCAAATATGGAAATAAATTCACACACATTTCCTTCAATCAGACGGGAAAATATCTATAAAGCCACACACATGCTTCATGATGATTTACCCAATCATGCGAAGTAGCGGTGAAATGACAAAAATCTGACACCTTCTTAATTATCCATCACTTCCGCACAAGTAGTTCAATGCACTCATGATTACTTTCCATATTTAGAATTTTAAACTGCTAAAAAGGGAATATTCCTTCTTGCTACGCCGCTTTCATTTTCATCCAAAAAGCCTTAGAGTTAGTTTTCAAATGAACCCATGAACCTTGAACCATTTGACAAAAATTTCAACGGTTCAAGTTCATATAAGAAATACAACAGTGGGTGAGTGACACACACAACAATACCGGGAACAAGCGACAACAATGACTACTAAACGTGAACCTTATTTGAACCGCTTGAGATTTAGTTCAAGGTTCAAGACCGCAAATCAAAGTAAAACATATGGACCCATGCTTGTTAAACAACTATACATTGCCGTGACTCACAAAAGGTAGTTTGAACCTTGAACCATTTAACAAAAAGTTCAACGGGTTCAAAACTTTAAGACGAAAAACAAAAGCGCACTTGCTCACATGATGACAAAGACCACAAATGACTTTCTTTATAAACGCGCTTTGAACCTTGAACCTATTAATTTTTTTAGAAAGAGTTCAATGGTTCAAGTATGGAGGAAAATAAATGACCCGACAAAAGTAAAGGCACAAAAGGCAACCCATGAGTATGAATACTAAAAAGAGAAAAATTGCAGGGGGACTAACAAATCGGTAAAGGTATTTTCATTTCTCAATCTAAGTATGTGAAGGAATTGTTGAAGAAGTTTGGATTAGCTGATTCTAAACCTGTTGGAACTTCTATGGTGACTGGTTGCAAATTGTCTAAGAATGATGAATCTCAAAAAGTTAATCAGACTTTGTATAGATCTATGGTTGGTGGATTGTTGTACTTAACTCATACTAGACCAAATATTATGCATGTTTTTTGTCTTTGTGCTAGATTTCAGGGAGATCCTCATGTTACTTCTGTGAAGAGGATTCTCAGATACTTGAAGGGGACTGTTGACTATGGTTTGTGGTATCTGAAGAATGATGATTTCCTATTATGTACCTACACTAATGTTGATTGGGTAGGTGATGTTGATGACCAGAAGAGCACTACTGAAGTTGATTTCATGGTCTAGTAAGAAGCAAGATGTCGTATCTTTATCTACTGTTGAAGCTGAATACATTGCTGCTGCTAGCACCTGTACTTAGGTAGTTTGGATGAAGTGGATGTTGAAGGATATTAGAGTAATTTATGATAAGCCTATTGTTATATATTGTGACAATTCAAGTGCTATCAATATTTCAAAAAATTCAATGTTGTATTCTAAAACAAAGCATGTGTCCATTAATTATCATTTCTTGAGGGAGAAGGTTAGTGATGAAGAATTTATATTGGAATATGTATCTACAAAGGATCAGATTATAGATATTTTCACTAAACCTTTGCCTACAGATACATTTGTCTATTTGAGAGACAAGTTAGGGGTATCTGCCCCTCCTGATGAGAACTAGATGCATGGAATTGCATCAATTTAATGGACCTCAGAGCCTTATCTTTTTATCTGGGTTGATGAGTTGGTATTGCTACTCAGCTGGAGTAGTCAGTGTGCGATTTTGATGTTCAATTGTGAGTTTATACTAAGGGGGAGATTTTCCTTCTTAGAGGATGAGTTTTGTGTGAAATTATCCTGTATAGGGGCAGAGAGCATAATTTATATTCTGTCTTTGGCATTATTGTCAAAGGGGGAGAGAAGCATGTGAAAAAATGCTTTATCTTTGAAGTTTTGTGTGCATGATCTTAGGGGGAGTTTATTGCAGATTGCTGGTGTTGATTTATTCCCTTGCATTGATTGTTTTTCACATTCATATGTTGCTATCAATGCCAAAGGGGGAGATTGTTGGATATTGTTGCTGCTAGGATATGTTGTTGTCATTGATGTCAACATATTCCCGTGTTCTGGTGTTGTAGAGAGTTGTTTGGTGTTCCAGTGATTGCATTGAGTTGATTTGGTTGGTTTATCTGTTTGGTATGTTGTAATACTTCATTCCTTATTGGTTTTAGTGATCCGTGAGTTTACTTGATCATATTATTTGATCCAGTTTGAAGTTTAGTCTTTTTGTTCAGTGGTTGGTAGATTATGGTATTTCATCCATTGTGCTCTGGTATGATCATATGTTTGGTTGTGGATTTGGGAGAATATTTTAGATGTTCATGTGTATCTATATTTCAGATGGTTTCTATGTAGGGGAAAAGTGAGACTAGTATGGAAACCCTAATACCACTCTCATACACACTCATGGAATATGAAAGAGCCTAGGAAGGTAACGCATGTCGCCTACTTCTTATGAGAAAGAGAGAGTCGTGGATTACCCCTTAGGTTTTCTATTCCTTTGGTGTATATGAGAGAGAGGAATGATGCAAAATGCAATCTAACCTAGAAAGAAAGTAAGCAAACAAATCCTAATTTGAGAATGCAGATCAAAGAACAACTGATAAACTACTATAAAGCATAGATTAGAAGGAAAAATTAGAGGTGCACCTATGTCTAAAATCTGAGCAGAATTGTGTAGGACCAGGGTGCTACACCACTGTCCTAATTCTGCAATTCTGGAGCTGCAACTAAGAAGAGGGATACTGTGCTTTGTGAATTGCTGTTTTGCCAAGTCCTACAGACAATGGGCAGAACCAGGGCACCACACCATGCCCCTATCCTGAGCAGAACCAAGGTGCCATGCCCATGTCCTTGACAAGTTTTTTGCACTTCTGAAGTTCCTGAGTGATGTGGATGCCTGTTCCAAATTTGTACCTGTTTCCAAATTCCTATTTCTATACCTGCAAGCTAAAAAGGGAAGGTTTGGGGTGGCTATATAGGGTTTTACCATAGTCAAACCCCCATGTTGGTGATTTCCACCTCCATAAATAGTTGATAATGTACTGAAAGTGTGTGTGCAAGAACCTTGTGTATTTGCAAGATCCTAAGAATGAAAGTAAAGAACCTAGACCAACCCTAAACAGTAAACCCTAATTGCTTATAATTGACAAAGTAAATGCTCTAAATCCATAATTCAAAGTGATATAAAGCATGAATATGAATCAAAATGAATCTTATGCAAAGATCTAAAAAACAACATGAAACCATTCCCAACCCCAAGGGAGAGGTACAAGCCAATCGTCAGTCCGTGATCTCCTATTGTTCTTCTACATCTTCAAAAGCCCCCGATTGATAAAATGATGCTTGATGAATGTGTGATGGATGAATGTTGGATGTTGTTGAAGACTTCAAAGATATACTCTTTCGCTGCAAAGAAGGCTCTAATACTCCAAAAAACTGCCCTTAGATTCTTAGAAGAAGACCCCTTCAAATGAAGAAAGAGAGCTCTTAAGTATGAAACCCTAGATCTTAATTTCATGTTTAGGCTGACCTAGTATTTGAATTTCTCGCTAATATTTTGGGGTTAAGCATTATCATATCATAGGATTATGCTCCCGAAATTTTTGGAAAAAAGTCATGGACCATGTGCATTCTCGCCACGGTCTGACCAACTTTTCACTAAATTTTTAGGGCCATTAGATATGATGATATTAGAGCATATCCCAAAGTTACAGCCGATTTTGAGGTATTTTGATATGCGAAATTGGGCCTAAATGGTTGAAATAAGACATAATTAGGGTTTATGATTAAATGTTTCATTGGAGGAATAATATGAAAAGGGGCACACTTACAGTAAAGGGTCCAACTTTGTAATGTGTAAAGTGATGAGACAAGACCTTATATTTAATTAAATTAATTAATTAAATGCTTAAAGGGGAATGAGAAATGCAAGATGCAAGACACAATAAGGTGGGTCCTAACCTAAGTGTGAAATTGCACCACCCTAGAAAGGGTATATAATTTACGACACTATATTTAGCCCCCACTTTAGCGGTCATATGACACTACGTGCATATGCAAGCTAAAGTACAGAAAAGTAAACATCATTTGAAAAAGGATATATCCACAAGTTGTCGAATGGAGCCCCCAATGGTATTTGTAGTAAACAGTTAGGAACTATACCCTACAAAACCACATGTTAGATCGCAAAATCACATTTAATGCTTACTAAGGAAGGTGATGCTATATGCCCTCCTATTTCGACTTACTTATTTGTGAGGTGAAACATGGTATCATGTTTTCCATAGGGAGTTGTGATAAAGATCATGATGATGCAAGTTCAAAACAAGGATTGATTACTCATCCAAGCACATTATGGAATGAATACAGAGTGAGAGGGAAAACTCATGATTCCAATGCCACTGATGGTGCAAGAATCAGAGCTTTGTAGCTCAAGATATGATAGATTGAAGAAAAAGTGCAGAGATTAGGGTTTTAACTTAAACATAAAGTCAAAAAGTGTTTAATACATAAATATGAAAATGACACCTTCATTTGTCACTTTCTAACATTTTGTCACTATTCACTATAGAGGAGCCCACATACAAGCCATCATACCTCGACGCTAACCCGAGTGACCCACGCAGATGGAGATCCTGGGCCAATCTGTACTCGCTAGCTGATCGCTCGATCAGGTGAGTTGACTACATTTTGACTTTGTCATGTTTTCATAGTTTTCAAAAGTGATGATGTCATTGCCTAGTCCGGTCCAGGGCCCACCCTTTGGACACCTAGGGGTATTAGGGTGCATTGGTCCTCCTAGGGTGCCATGGTTCCAAGAGGGTACCATGATCCCGGTAGGACACCCTTGTCCCAGTAGGGCGCCATGGTCCATGCAGGGCGCCCTGGTCCCTATACGGGGTGACCAACGATGACACTAGATTAGGCAATGACTGATAGGAATGATAGAATGATTGCTTTGATTAGATGATGACAAATGATTGATCAATTACTGATGAGAGATTTCTTTACAATTTGCAGACACTACCTTACATCCATGAGCATATCACCGACCTGACCTTTCAAAGCCTTCGAGAGCAGATCCCGAGACTGACAACAAGAGAGAGGGATTTGCTACATGCAATGGGTTTGTGGGATGCGATGACCATGTTTTCCATTCGATTCCATTCTTCTATGCTAATGGTGCTGATGGAGAGGTGGGATGCAGATACCTTGACATTCTTACTACCAGTGGGGGAGATGATAGTCACCTTAGAGAATGTATACCGCATTCTGCGCTTACCCATTAGAGGAGAGACTGTTAGATATCTATTCGACCACACAGTGGAGGATTACATGAGAGAGAAGACATACGCTATGGGGAGAGTGATACACAGTGAGACGTGTTGGCATTTTGGATATGTTGATATGGTTTTGTCATTGATGTCAACACTTGTCATCTCTTGTCAACACTTATCAACACTTGGAGATTTTGGTGATGTACACTAGCAAGTCGGAGACATGCAAATCACTAATATTTGGTTCACCGGTAGATTATATTATTCACTGACACTTGGAATGACTTGGAGACTACTTGGTTATGTCGAAGACATTATTCGATCACTTGGTTTTGGTGATTTGGTTAATTGTTTATTCGAGTTTGCATATTTGCTGTTACCGGCAAATAGGTCCAGGATAAGCACCAACAGTCATATCTATTCCAAATCAACATGAGATGTTATGGAGATGATTTATTATTATTGTAAATGCATTGAGCCGACATCATGAATCAGATATTGATTTATTTGTAATTGATTTTATTGTAATATCTTTTAGTGAGCCGACCTACTCAATTGGTCTTAGGTTATGGTATATATGCAAGATCTTATTTGTAAGATCGAATAGAGATGGGATTGTGAATGTGAAAATGATTGCAATAAGGTTTATGCGAAGATAAGTAGAGCTATACATGCACACATCATTTGAAGGTTGAAGGAAGGATTTTGTGAAGGCAATCAGAACTAAACCGATACTGAATCCAACATATGAAGATGCTATTTTGAGCAGTACATTATCATTGGATTTAACCATCCAATTGTAGTCACCGTGACTCTCATTTTGTGATTGAGCAATGAGCTCTAGGCAACTAGCCTTTCTGCATGTGCAGAATCCAAATTGTACACACATACTATCTGTAGTAGTATCATTTGATTGTGGGTAAGGCTTCCCACTGTGGTTTTTCCCCTTATAGGGTTTCCACATACAAACATTTGTGTTATGTGTTGTGGTTGTTATTGTCTTTCTGTTTCATGCATTAATCTTTACCGGTATTGCAATTAACTGTTAAGACTGTCTACCGGCATAAAGTTTGGTTTACCGGTATTAAGCATTAAGCTTTGGTTAAGTTAATTTTGGTTGAATTTATTGGACAACTAATTCACCCCCCCTCTCAGTTGTCTCCAAGACCTAACAATTGGTATCAGAGCCTAGTTCTCTTTTTGCAGAAGTTTAACAACTTGAGGAGATCCAATGTCTTCTAACTATTTCAGGAAGGATAGTCCGAATCTTGATGGAAATAACTATGGCATATGGAAGATCAGAATGGAGACACACTTGAATTGCATTGGAAAGGATATATGGGAGGTTACAAAGAATAGTAATACTGCTCCTACTCCTGGTCAACCTAATCCACCAACCTTGGGAAAAGATGAGGAAAATGATTGCAAAGTAAGAGAAGCACTTTTGAGCGCATTGTCAGATCAATAAGTCATGGGATTGTTAGATAGATCTACTGCTAAAGCTATTAGGGACAAACTAGAAATATTGAATGAAGGAGATTCCACAATCAAAATTGCAAAACTTGAATGCTTCCGGGTCAGGTATGAAAGTTTGAAAATGGAAGAAGAAGAAAGAATTTCTGCTTTTATGGAAAGAGTAAATGAAATTGTTTTGGATATATAATGTTGTGGAGGAACCTTAAGTGAAGATGAGATTGTTTCTAAAGTTTTAAGAGCTTTTCCATCGACATATAAAATGAAAGTTACTGCTATAAATGAATTAAGAACAATGCCTAATGCATCAGTATCTAGAGACACTTTGGTTGGAAAACTTTTAGCTTTTGAGCTTGAGGAATTTGGTCATGTTAGTACTATCAAGACAGATATAGATTTCAAGGCATCATCATCAACTACATCAACATCATCACATGATAAATCTGATTGGAAAGCCTTCTATGCAAGAGAACTTGAAGAAAGCAAGAGAGAAAATGAAGAACTTGAAGAACTTGAAGCACTATTTGTGAGGAAAATTCCTAAAGGTCCAATTGGAAGTAAGTATGAAGGCAAAGCATCCTTTAAATGTTTTAACTGTAATAAGGTTGGTCATATGGCATCTAGATGTCCTGATGGACATGCAAGATTAAGAGAAGAAGATAAAAGAACATATAAGCCTAACTCTGACTATCAGGAATACAAGTTTAAGAAGAATAGAGACAAATCTTGTTATTATGCTGATGAAAGAGTTATTGATGATTATGATGAGGATCCAATAGACAATGGATGGGATTTTGTTGCTATAACAGAAGATCAACCGACACCTACTATTCAACCAGTAGAGCAGGCCCTGACAACTAAAGTTGAAGATAAGGATGAATGGATCATTGATTCAGGATGTTCACATCACATGACTGGTGATAAGAGTAAATTCTTAACCTTTCAGGATTACAATAAAGGTCTAGTAAGATTTGGAGATGATAAAGCTTGTTTAATCAAAGGAAAAGGCACCATATCTTTTGATGGTAAGCACAATACTGATAATGTTTACTATGTTGAAGGTTTGAAGCATAATATTTTGAGTGTTGGTCAATTAGTTGAGAAAGGATTTTAGATACAATTCAAGAATGGGAAATGCAAAATCTTAAATAGAACTAGTTTGGAAATTGCAACCAGTAATTGGACTAGAGGTAATATCTTTCATTTGATCAATAATGAGAAATCATGTTTGATTGCAAATATTGATGAAAGTTAGTTATGGCATAAGAAACTTTGTCATGTAAATTTTGATTGCATTGTGAAAATTAGTACTACTAAGGCAGTTAGAGATTTACCTAAGATTGTTAAACCTCACAATCCGGTATGTAAGGAATGTCAATTTGGAAAACAAGTTAGAGCATCTTTCAAGAGTATTCCAGAGAAGTCTAACAATGTTCTTGATTTAATTCATATTGATTTATGTGGTCCAACAAGAACTAAAAGTATACATGGAGATAGATACTTTATGCTAATCATTAATGACTATTCTAGAATGTGTTGGGTTACTTTTCTCAGAGAAAAATATTAAGCATTTGGGAAATTCGAACTATTCAAGGTGATGGTAGAAAATGAAATCGACAAGAAAATCAAATATTTGAGATCAGATCAAGGAGGTGAATTCACATCTAAGGAATTTAATGCATTCTGTGAAGTGAATGGGATCAGAAGACAATTGTCCACACCTTGAACACCCCAACATAATGGAGTTGTGGAAAGGAAAAACAAATTTATCTTGGATGCAGCCAGAAGTATGATATCAGAAGAAAATATACCTCATATATACTGGAGAGAAGCGGTCAGCTGTTTATACATTCAACAGAGTTCACATCAGAGGAGTAACCGGTAAGACCTCACATGAACTATGGTTTGGTATACTCCTCTTAAATATTTCAAAATATTTGGAAGTAAATGCTATATTAGAAAAGATGAGTATATTGGAAAATTTGATCCTAGAAGTGATGAAGGAATATTTCTTGGTTATTCATCTAAGAGCAAGGCATATAGATGTTTTAACAAGAGATTGCAGAAAATTGTTGAGAGTACAAATGTAAAAATTGATGAACAATTTAGAGGAAATTCAAGTTACACAGACTCTGAACTAACAATAGAGATAATCACAAATGAACCTACTATGAATACATCGATACAAAATGGTGATCTAGTTACACCGGCATCATCTGGAGATTCAACAGTCACTGATGAACAACAAGTAAAAACACCCTGGTATGTAAGATTGGATCATTTTGAAGATCAGATAATTGGAAACAAATTTCAAGGAGTTATGACTAGAGGAAGATTGGAAAATGAGGAGGTATGTCTTATTTCTCAAATTGAACCTACATCAATTAATGAGGCATGTGAAGATAAATATTGGATTAAAGCAATGGAAGATGAATTGGAACAAGTTGAAAGGAATAACACTTGGTCATTAGTTCCCCGGTCTAAAGACAAAAAAGTAATTGGAAATAAATGGGTTTTCGAAAATAAACTTAATGAAGATGGCATGGTAATCAGAAATAAAGCAAGATTGGTTTGTAAGGGATATTCTTAGAAAGAAGAAATTGATTACAATGAAACCTTTGCACCAGTAGCTAGAATTGAGGCAGTCAGACTTTTATTGGCTTTTGCAGCACACAAGAACTATAAAGTATATCAGATGGATGTTCAATGTGTATTTCTGAATGGAGATCTTGAAGAAGAAGTTTACATTGAGAAACCTGATGGTTTTTCTTTGACAGATAACAAAATCATGGTTTGCAGGTTAAGGAAAGCTTTATATTGATTGAAACAAGCTCCTAGAGCTTGGTATGCTAGATTGGACAAATATCTTTTGAAGCTTGGTTACACTAAAGGTAATGCTGACAACAATCTATACTACAAAGTGACTAATGATGACATCTTGGTTATTGAATTTTTTGTTGATGATATAATCTTTGGAGGAGAAGATGGTTTGTGTAAAGACTTTTCTAACAAAATGCAACAAGAATTTGAAATGTCTATGATTGGAGAGATAAAAATCTCTTTAGGATTGCAGATTTCACAGACTGATAAAGGTATATTCCTATGTCAATCTAAGTACTTGAAGGAATTACTAAAGAAATTTGGCATGGAAAACTGTAAGCTAGTAAGCACACCTATGACTACAACTGATAAATTATCTTTGAAGGATGAATCTACACCTGTTAATCCGACTAGATACAAATCTATGATAAGAGGTTTACTGAATTTGACACAAACAAGACCTGATATTATGAATGCAGTATGTATTGTTTCAAGATTTTAGAGTAATCCTAAAGAAAATCATGAATCAACAGTGAAAACAATTTTTTGGTACCTACAAGGCATTACAAATCTTGGTTTATGGTATTCTAGAGATGAATTTTTTTACTTATGTGCATACACAGATGCTAATTGGGCAGGAGATGTGGATGACAGAAAAAGCACCATCGGCGGAGCATTTTTTCTTGGTAGCAGACTAATTTCATGGTTGAGCAAGAAACAAAGTTGTACAAGTCTATCAACAACAAAATCAGAATATGTTGCAACATCAACTAATTGTACATAAGTATTATGGATCAAGAAAATGTTAAAGGACATAAAGGTAAAATGCAAGGAACCTATAACTATCTACTATGATAATATGACAACAATTGATATATCTAAGAACCAGGTACTTCACTCTAAAACTAAACATGTTTCTATCAAATTCAATTTTCTAAAGGAGAATGTTGAAGCAAAAGAAGTGAAATTGGTTTATGTGAATACTAAAGAGTAGATTGCAGATATTTTTACAAAGTCTTTGCCTAAGGAAACATTTGAGTATCTGAGAGAGCAACTTGGAGTCCTACCCCCACCGGTAGAGACTTAGACAGTTGATGTTTGTCATCAACCGACAGAATTAATAGAGAAATCTTTTATTCCGGCTTTGATGAGGAGAGCTACTTCTCAGGGGGAGTAGTTGGTATATTGAACGAGTTGGTATTTTTTGATAAATTCTTTGAACTAATTGTATTTGGTTTTGTATTGCTTTGACATTTGATGTCAAAGGGGGAGAGATTGATATGGAAAAACACATGGATAACACATATTATTCCTAGGGGGGAGAGATTATTACTTTGGGGAGAGATATTATGTATTTTTGATTTCTAGTTAAATGATCTCTTTGGGAGATTGGTGTTTCTGGCTTTTGGCATTTTTGTTTTGGCACTTTGATGGTTTTTCCATCTTGTGTTGCCATCAATGCCAAAGGGGGATATTTTTGGTATTTTGGATATGTTGATATGGTTTTGTCATTGATGTCAACACTTTTCATCGCTTGTCAACACTTATCAACACTTGGAGATTTTGGTTATGTTCACTCGCAAGTCAGAGACTTATGCAAATCACTGATATTTGGTTCACCGATAGATTATATTGTTCACCGACACTTGGAATGACTTGGAGACTACTTGGTTATGTCGAAGACATTATTCGATCACTTGGTTTTGGTGATTTGGTTAATTGTTTATTCGAGTTTGCATATTTGTTGTTATCGACAAATAGGTCCAGGATAAGCACTAATAGTCATATCTATTCCAGATCAACATGACATGTTATGGAGATGATTTATTATTATTGTAAATGCATTGAGCTGACATCATGCATTGGATATTGATTTGTTTGTAATTGATTTTATTGTAATATCTTTTAGTGAGCCGACCTACTCAATTGGTCTTAGGTTATGGTATATATGCAAGATCTTATTTGTAAGATCAAATAGAGACGAGATTGTGAATGCGAAAAGGATTGCAATAAGGTTTATGCAAAGATAAGCAAAGCTATACACATAGACATCATTTGAAGGTTGAAGGAAGGATTTTTTGAAGGCAATCAGAACTAAACCACTACTGAATCCAGCATATGAAGATGCTTTTTTGATCAATACATTATCATTAGATTTAACCATCCAATTATAGTCAGTGTGACTCTCATTTTGTGATTGAGCAGTGAGCTCTAGGCAGCTGGCCTTTTTGCATGTGCAAAATCCATATTGTACACACATACTATCTGCAATAGTATAATTTGATTGTGGGTAAGTCTTCCCACCGTGGTTTTTCCCCTTATAAGGTTTCCACATACAAACATTTGTGTTATGTGTTGTGGTTGTTATTATCTTTCTATTTCATGCATTAATCTTTACCGGTATTGTAATTAATTGTTAAGACTGTCTACCAGCATAAAGTTTGGTTTACCGGTATTAAGCATTAAGTTTTGGTTAAGTTAATTTTGGTTGAATTTATTGGAGAGCTGATTCACCCCCCCCCCCCCCCCACCCCCCCCACTCAGTTGTCTTTGGGACCTAACAAGACGAGGGGTCACATTATGGTCAATTGGCTCCTACACCCTATAGGCGAGGTTCCATTAGTGAGGCAACTCATGATTGCGACCCTTGCATTAGTTGTGTACCCCAATGGGGGCGAGGCACATATGCATGTAGGAATCACCTACACCATGCGAGCTATGGAGAGACACAAGAGAGTATACTCTTGGGGTCGGAGTATGCTTGCACATCTCTATCATGACCTTGGAGAGTATGTGTTCGAATAGGGATGTAGCCTTATGAAATGCACACTACTACAGGTGTGGATGTTCGAGCATATCACATGCACTAGACCTGGTGGAGCCCCTATAGAGCTGGTCCCAGAGCAACCTAGGGTACATGCTTATCCTCTTACCCATGAGTGGCAATTCGATGATCTCCTGTATTGGAGGTTGAGCATGGATAGATTGACAACGGGCGAGATAATATGGAGACCCTACCTCAAGATGTCCATGTGGGCAGGGCTACACAGATAGATGTTCGACATATAAAGGAACCATCTATTAGAGGGACGGTATAGCCACATAGTCATTCCTTTCTACTTCGACCACATTCAACGATAGTTTGGGTTCGAGTAGTGTGTTCCTACTGACATGCCTATATACATCTGACACTCATGAGTGATGCTGAGGCTAGGATCCATTCCTAGGCCTATGAGTGATGAGATCAACATCACAAATTCATATGGGTCAGATCAGGACATAGTGACAGATTATAGAGATGACTCAAGTGCACACCGATGATACATCACATGGTGGAGGAGTACATACCTCGGAGCCATCTTCCCAATAGACTTCCCTAGAGGGAACCTCAGACCATGAAGACATGGAGGCGACGAAGAGGGATCTGATGCATCCAAGGAGGACTTAGATGATCAGGGTGATGACACAAAGGAGTAGGAGATAGGGGGAGACAGAGGTGATCCTGATACTAGAGGGGGAGATCAGGATGGAGATGATGATGAGGATGAGGATGAGGAGAAGGATGAGGAGGAGAAAGAGGAGGCCGAAGACGAGGATGAGGATGAGTCAGGTGTAGTTCATCACTCCAAAGAGGATACCGGAGCCATAGATCCATCGAGTCTCCCATGACAGGAAGAGAGGGGTCCCATAAGGGGTCTTGATCCTCATCGACCTATACCGACTATACAGAGACAATAGGATCAGGGAGAGACCAATGGGTCCCAGGCTTAGGTAGTCGCTATCTTTGATCCTCATTGGCGAGAGGGAGATCCAGGTGATGTGCTCTGTTATTGATTAACATATGCATTCTACCTAATTTAGATTTGATGATATAGAATGTTACCGATGAAAACTTTCTCTCTATCTTGCAGCTAGCGTCCAAGAATGGCATTTTTTAGTTCAGAATGCAGTGACAGACCTTATTGTGAATGCACACGTACAGATACCGCATAGACCCTAGAGGAGTGCAAGACATCACGAGGACCTTTTCTCCCCTATTTAGACGGAGGTAGAGGACCTACGAGATAGATTACGATGGACAGAGTGTGATCTAGCGGTGACACAGACAGAGATAACCACATACCGAGGGACCATGATGGAGAGAGATCACAAGAGCTGCTCATGGTCTGTATCATGATACACCCCCATGGGGCCACCTGCACGACTAGATCAGGAGGGGGCATCTAGCCACCATCCTCCTACTACTAGTCCTAGGGATATGAGATGATTTTGATGTACTAATGTATTAATGATGACACTCACGATTGTGTTATTTGTAATGCTTAAATAATGTACACATTGCTTAGATTAGTGGTAACATATTGAGTAATGAGCATGTATATCTATTTTAATTTCCATGTGATTGAGTTCTTCAATACTTCATGATTAAATTGATACATGTTTGATTTAATCAAATGCTACTTTGATGATGTAAAAAAGAAGAATGCATTAAGTATGAGAACTATATGACTAATGTGATTTAATTAACTCTAATTAAACACAACGTAATATAATTCTACTTAACACATAAGAAATTGCGTAATCATGCTAGCACATATGAAATGTAAATCCATTACAATTTACATAAAACTAATCCAAGACAAAAAATAAAGTAATGAAACATGCTTGTCAAGAATGAAGTAATGTAGACCAAAAATATAACATCATTTAATCTTACATACTTTAATAAAGACATGCTAACGTATTACCCAATTTTGAAGAAAAAGACATAAAGAGAGAACAAAAAGAAGACTAGAGAGAGAGAGAGAGAGAGAGAGAGAGAGAGAGAGAGAGAGAGAGAGAGAGAGAGAAATAGAACTAGGCATAGTATCTACGAAGGTGCATATAATTTATGGGCTCTTTGAGAGGCGTACCTTCCACATTTGCTATCCTGTAAGCACCTGATCCATAGAACGCCATGACAATATATGGTCCAAGACAATTAGGACTGAATTTTCCTTTCTCCCTAGGTAAGGCATTCATGTTGCACTGATTCTCATAAAGGAATAAATCCCCTACCGAGAAGGAACATTGAATAACCTCATCATTGTAGCTTTGTTGCAAATTTTTATGATAGGCTTGAATATGTTCGAGGAAATTGATACATCATTCATAAATAATCTCAAGTTGTTGAAGTCTTTTCTCTCTATAGGAATCATCATCCACTATACCCTTAAGAGAAACTCTCAAAGAAGGAATTTCTAACTCCAAAGGCATAATGGAGACAACACCATAAACAAGATTATAAGGAGTACAAATCGTAGCAACACGTACACTCATGCGATAAGCCCACAGAGCATAGGTTAATTGAGTATGCCAATCCTTACCATGCTTGTTTAAAGTCTTTCGAAGAATTTGTTCAATTATCCTATTAGAAGAATCAACTTTACCATTTGATTGAGGATAATAGGGTGTAGAAAATTTATGTTGGATATGATATTTCTCGAGAAACTTCTTCACATCCTTATTTTTGAATGACGTTCCATTATCTGAAACTAAGGCAGAAGGTATCCCAAATCAAGAAATGATGGTTTTTAAAAATGAATTGACAAATTACTTCAGCAGTAGTGGATCAAAGAGGAATGGATTCCACCCACTTCGTAAAGTAATTAGTGGCAGTTATAATGAAAGTATGTCCTTGAGATGAAGGAGGGGATATTTTACCAATGAGATCCAAATCCCATGTGGAAAAGGGCCAAGATGCTACGTGTGATCGAAGCTCTTGGATAGGGGCATGGATCAAATTGCTATGTTGCTGATACTGATGACATAGTTTAACAAACACAAAGGAATCCTTTCCATGGTTTGCCAATAATATCTCATTCAGAGAAATCTTTGAACTAAAGACCTACCTCGAAAATGCCCCCCGCAAGCACTTGAATGTGCTTATTCAAGAGAGATAGGAACCTTAGCCTTGTTTAAGCATCAAAGGAGAAGACCATTATAACCCTTCCTATAGACAACATTAAAAAGGATAATGTATCTAGTAGCCAATTTACGAACCCTAGCCCTAGTATTCTTATTCACAGAATCAGGAAAGGTACCATCACTCAAATATCTTACGACATGCGAGTACCATTCATCAGAATCTATAATACAAGAATATGCCACATCACCAGGGTTATCAATAATAGTTGGGGAAGTAAGTTTGTGAATAGTGAATTAAAGATCTACCATGGGGTCCTCTAGAAACACAAGAGAGGCGACACATGCCATCAGATCAGCATGTCAATTATCTTTTTGAGGAACGGGCTCCATGGTGTAAGAATCAAATTTTTGTAACAAGGATAAAGCTAGATCTTTATATTGTGATAGTTTGTCTTGCTTAGCTTGATAAACTCATGTCACTTGTCTTATTATTAGTTGAGAATATCCATAAATATGTAGATTCTTCACACTCAATGCCAAGGTTGCTTTAATTCTAGCTATAAGAGATTCATATTCAACAATGTTGTTGGTACATAAGAAATTGAGACAATATGATAAAGGAATAGGCTTCTTTTTAGGAGAAATTAAGACCACCCCTGCCCTTGATCCTGTACGACACTTAGAACCATTGAAGTACAGTTCCTAAGTCTCATCAACCTTAATGGAAAGAATGTATTCATCGAGGAAAGACCCCAAATTAGGTAGGGAGAAGGGTGAAGGAGCATCAAGTAAATGATCAGTCAACACTTGACCCTTTATTGCTTTTTGGGAGACAAACTTAAGGTCAAACTCGGTCAACATCATAACCGAGTTAGGTAAGCATCCAGAAAGATCAGTTTTAGGGAAAAGATGTTTAAGAGGATCAAATTTAATGAGAACATGAATCTCAGCATTCAAGAGATAATGCCTCAACTTTTGAGTTGCAAAGACTAAAGCAAGGCACTGTCTTTCTATCGCAGAATATCGAACTTCATAATCGAGTAGAGTGTGGCTTATGTAATAAACTGAGCATTCTCTACCATCCTTATCACATTGTGCCAATAAGGCTGCAAGAGCTTGAGGAGAAGCAATGGTGTATAGAAGGAAAGTCTTAGTAGGATCAACCAGTTGAAGAATGGGAGGATAGGCCAAATAAGTTTTTAAGTCTTCGAATGCTTGACGACAATCCTCATTCCATTGGAAAGATATTCTTTTTAAGCAATTGTTTGAAAGGAAATGTATGATCCACAAGTTGAGAGACAAACCTACAAATAGCTTGGATCTTTCCTTGCAAACTTTTTAATTTAGAAAAATTCTTAGGAGGTGGCATGTTAACAATAGCATCTATCTTCTTCGTATCCACCTCAATGCAACAATGTGAAACTATGAATACTAATAGTTTTTCACTATCCAAACCAAAAACTCATTTTCGGGGATTCAAATGCATGTTTTACTTATGAATTCTCTCAAAGATTTGATGAAGGATCTTAACAAGATCTGTACGAAGGACGGATTTGGCTAAGATGTCATCAATGTAATCTTCTAAAGTCTTATGCATATAATCATGGAAAATGAGAGTCATAGTACGTTGATAGGTTGCACCTGCATTTTTGAATCCAAAAGGCATCACAATCCAACAAAACATACCCCAAGGAGTGGTGAAAGAAGTCTTATATTGATCTTGGCGATTGATGAAAATTTGATTATATCTTGAGAAACCATCCATAAAAGATAGTAAAGGATGCCCTGCTACTGAATCCACTATCATGTCAATATTTGGGAGGGGAAAATAATCTTTTAAAGAGGCCATGTTCAAATCTCAAAAATCAGTACACATCCTAATCTTGTTTTTGACTTTAACCACTGCCACAATGTTCAAAATCCATGGGGAATAATCGATAGGACGGATTAATCCAACATCCAACAATTTTTGAATCTCAACTTTAACAAGTAATGCCCCTTTAGGGTGAATCTTTCAAATCTTTTTCTTCACAGGTTTAGCATCAAGAACTAAGACAATGTCATGAGTGACAATCTTAGGATCTACGCCAAACATGTCATAATATATCCAAGCAAAGATCTCAAGATATTCATGTAACAACTCAGCAAATTGCTTTTGCTCTTCTTTGTCAAGAAATTTCCCTATCTTGATGATCTTATCTTCAACACATCCATCTTGATATCAATGGTGTCATTTATTAGGAGATTATTTTGTTGAGGAGCCTCTCTCAATTGAGGAAATTCTTTAACTATCTCATCGTTATTTCTTTCTTTCCCAAAGTAAGCTTCCACATTTAAACAATAGGGAAAATTATGATTGTGGTGATAATGAGGAAGGTTGTCATAAGCTCCCAAGAATTCAACTAAGGAATCATCAGTAGAAAAAACATCCAAAGAAAATACACAAGAAGGATCAAAGTCAATATATTCTGGATATTTTAGTGAAAGAGAAGTAGAAATGACATTTACACTAATAGATGGTCTCTTAGAGGCTTTAGTACGCTTGAAAGGATCATAACCAAGCCCAAATGTCATATCACAATAGTTATTTTCTAGACCACATCCATTTCCATTATACCCACACCTAGCTAGGATCTGAAAACTAGCACCATAAAGGTTAGTCATTTCCGAAGAAGAAGGAGGATTTTCAAAAAGTGAAGGATCAAAATCCTCTAAACTAGAGACTAAGGGAGATGAAATCTGAGAAGCCGCCACAAAGTTATTACTCAATGGCAGACAAAGTAGATTGCTTTTTAGGTTCTTCTTCTTCTTTCTTCTTTTGCACCTTAGGTTCTCTAGGGGGAATTTTGTATTCCCCTATGAAAGTAGGATTGAAATCAAGGTATCCTCAATCATCTTCTACAAGAATATATTCAGAAGAGAAAGTATTCTTAATCATGGAGTCAGGCTGAGAAGATTCTTCCTCAAGAACCTTAGGTCCACTTGAGGAAGTATTGGGGATGGATCCAGATATAGGGGACATGTTTGATGAACTAGTCACACTATTGGAATATAAGCTTTAGAGGAATCATCTAAGACGGTTGGGGAAGAATTGATTGAAGAAGATTTAGAACTTGATGTTTGTAAACAAGCCTGAAATCTCATGTCTCCTAACAAGGTGTATATTTTATTATTGTGAATGAATTTGATTTGCCTATGCAATGTAGATAGAACAACTTGCATACTATGAATCTAAGGTCTTCCTAGCAACAAGTTGCATGTCAACTCTCCAAACATGACATGGATAGGAGTAGGTAAAGTAACATGACCTACCTTAATAGGCAAGGTGATGATACCTAGTGAATATTTAGCAACATTATCAAAGCCACAGATAGTGAGAGAATCAAGCTTGATAAGAGATGTATCGATATTAATCTTATGCAACAGGTTAATGCTACAAACATTAAGGCTAGAACCATTGTCCACTAATGTTCATCTTATCATGCTATCATTTATTATAACCTTAATCATTAAGGGATCATATTGTTGTTGAATTTCACTAGAAGGCAGCTCATCTTGTGTAAACACAATCTGAGCCTTAGGTGATGTAATAGAGTGAATCAAGGAAGCCATATTATTGGATGTCACTACGGGTGGGAAATTCAATATTTTCAAGGCATCTTGTAACCCTTATCCAACTCTCATACACACTCATGGAATACGAAAGAGCCTAGGGAGGTAACACACATCAACCACTTCTTATGAGAAAGAGAGAGCCGTGTATTACCCCTTAGGTTTTCTATTCATTTGCTGTAATTGAGAGAGAGGAATGATGCAAAATGAAATCTAACCTAGAAAGCAAGTAGGAAAACAAATCCTAATTTAAGAATGCAGAGAAAAGAACAACTGATAAACTGTTGAAAAGTACATATTAGAAGGCAAAATCAAAGGTGCACCTATGTTTGAAATCCAAGAAGAAATATCCATGACCAGGGTGCTACGCCACTGTCCTGATTCTGCAATTCTAGAGCTGCAACTGAGAAGAGGGATTTTGTGCTCTGTGAATTGTTGTTCTGCCAAGTCCTGCAGATAGAGGGCAGGACCAGAGCGCCACACCCCTGTCCTAGGAAGGACCTGGGTGCCACGCCCCTATCTTGGGTAGGAATAGGGCACCACGCCCCTATCCTAGGTAGGACTAGGGTGCCATGCCTATGTCCTTGACAGGTTTTCTACACTTCTGAAGTTCCTGAGTGATGTGGATGCCTGTTCCAAATTTGTACCTATTTCCAAATTCTTGTTTCTGTACTTGCAAGCTGAAAAGGGAAGGTTTGGGGTGGCTATATAGGGTTTTTCCATAGTCAAACCCTTGTGTTGGTGATTTCCACCTCCACGAATAGCCAATAATGTACGAAAAGTGTGTGTGCAAGAACCTTGTGTATATGCAATATCCTAAGAATGAAAGTAAACAACCTAGAGCAACCCTAAAGAGTAAACCCTAATTGCTTATAATTGATAAAGTAAATACTCAAAATCCATAATGTAAAGTGATCTAAAGAATGCATATGAATCTAAATGAAGCTTATGCAAAGATTTGAAAACAACATGAAACCATACCCAACCCCAAGGGAGAGGTACAAGCCAATCATCAGTCGGTGATCTCCTATTGTTCTTCTACATATTCAAAAGCCCCCAATTGATAAAATATTGCTTGATGAATGTTTGATGGATGAATGTTGAATTTTGTTGAAGACTTAAAAGATCTACTCTTTCATTGCAAAGAAGGCTCTAGTACTCCAAAAACCTTCCCTTAGATTCTTAGAAGAAGACCCCTTCAAATGAAGAAAGAGAGCTCAAGTATGAAACCCTAGACCTTAATTTCATGTTTAGGTTGACCTAGGATTTGAATTTCCTACTGATATTTTGGGGTTAAGAATTATCGTATCATAGGATTGTGCTCCTGAAATTTTGGGAAAAAAGTCACGAACCATGTGCATTCCCGCCACTGTCCGACCAAATTTTCACCAAATTTTCAAGGTCGTTAGATATGATGATATTAGAGTACATCCCAAAGTTACAACCAATTTTGAGGTGTTTTGATATGCAAAATCGGGCCTAACTGGTTGAAATAAGACATAATTAGGGTTTATGATTAAATGATTCATTGGAGGAATAATATGAAAAGTGGCACAGTTAGGGTAAAGGGCCAAACTTTGTAATGTGTAAAGTGATGAGACAAGACCTTAGATTTAATTAAATTAATTAATTAAAAGCTTAAAGAGGAATGAGAAATGCAAGATGTAAGACACAATAAGGTGGGTGCTAACCTAAGTGTGAAATTGTACCACCCTAGTAAGGATATAAAATTTACGACACTACAGGTTCATGATTTGGTGCTACGCAAGTGATCTTCTAGTCTGAATCGCTATTGTTTTTGTGTTCTTGAGAGTTAGCGTGTTGATTGATGAAGATTTGAATAAGTGGTGTTGGTGGAGCTATTGCAGATAGTTCTAATGTGCTTGTTGGTGTTTCCTAATCATCTCCTATTTGCTTTGGTGGCCCACATTGATCTTTGTGCATGGTATTGGTGTTTTTGTTGATCCAGTGATATTCTTCGTGTTATGTGGTATTTCTGGTGGTGTATCATGTTGTGGTTAATATTAGCAAGATTTATGGTGGTGATGCATGTTTGGAGATTTGGTTTGGGTCCATGCTATATCGTCTATGACCTTATATTGGTTCGGTGGTTTATTTATGTATCGTGTGATGTAATTTTGTAATTGAGGTTTGAGGGTTTGGCCGACTGGTGCAGGAGTACCTAAGCACCAAGAGGCTACAAGAAGATAAAATACAATTCATGAGTAAATTCAATCAAATTTGAGTTTTTATGTTCATTTTAAGTCACAGTGAATCAATATGTAAGGCTAATTAGAGCCATTTGTAAAAAGTTGTCAAATTGTCCTAGTTAAGGTCTTAGTTGGTCAAATGGGTTAAAAATTGTGAAATGATCCTTGAAATGGTAATAAGCATATATAAGATTGTTAAATAGTCATTTCTACATGTATTGAAGGTTTTTATAAAGTCATGAAGTCATTTGTGCAAAAAGTGTAAAAGTTGTCAACTTGACAACAAAGTGTTGTCAAGCAAAGTTGCAAAAATGCAACAAAAGTTGTAAAAGGGGTTAAAAGTTGGTTATGAGAGGTAGTTGTAAGGTCAAAACTATCCAAGATTATATAAAAAGACATTGTATGGTTGTCCCAAATCAGAAAAGGAAGAAAGGGAAGAAAGGAGAACATTTTGATACATTTGGTGCAATTCTACTATTGTCATTTTGATTGGCTTTCTAGTTTTTATGTTGGTTCCAGGCCTTGTACGACCATGCATGGCCTATAAACATTTGTATATATATAATGGATAGTTAAATATGTAAATTAAATTTCTTTTCCTTTTGGTTTGGAGTGATTATTTTTAGAAATGAATAAGTTATGGAATTTTTAGTGAAAGTTATTGATTGCAAATTTGAGGTTTCTTGAGAATAGTCATGTTGCAACGTATGGTATGGATTCATGTGGAATAATTATGACCTATAAATAGATTTATTGGAAAGATATGTGAATCTTATTTCTTTTCCTTTTGGTCTGAGTTGTTTTTGTTTATATTTGTGGAAGTTATGAAGACTTTGGTGAAAATTGGTTTTAAACTATCTTCAATGGAGTTGCAGGCAATGATTTATCTTTATAAATTGATTAAAAAATTGGAAAATTTAATGGATTACATATTATGAAAGTAAATATATAAATGGTTCATGTGAAATTGGTTTGGGATTATTTGGGTTTGTTTTTCTAAAAGATATTTGATGCCCTAGGTGGACTGGGCATGCACATGCTTTGTTTGGGGACAACAGAAATGAGTCTCAATGCAACAACCATAAATTTTAATCAAACTATTGGATGTGGATAATGTTTGGATATGTGGTTTGTAATCTAGTTATGAAATGTCTGACCAAAGGGATTGAGCTTTTGTTATTTGGTTAGAGAGTTATAGACCTCTGTGTATAGGTCTATCCAAGGGGACAACAAGTTGGCAAGTTTGATACCTAGATTAAGTTTATGTTTTCTTGATTGATTGATTTTTGAAGTTTGATGAAATATGCCTCTAATTATTTGTTCTCATGATGAAAATATGGATGGATCAACATGATCCTAGAGTTGTGATTGGTTTTCCAGGATGCTCTGCATCATCGACCTTGTAGTCAAGGTTGATGAATTGTATAAATAGGTGTTAGATTCATGTAATTCATGTGTGGTTGTTGTGTCTACATTATCAGAGAGTTGTGTATGTGCGCATAAGAAAAGCTAACCTTTGGTATGGAGTATTGAGAAGAGTTTTTTGCAAAGCAGACAAATGTGCTTAATTGAAACTGTCATCAACCATTAGCAGATGCTATTTTTGCAGTTCATGTAATCTAGATTGTAGTCTGTTAGAATATTTAATTTTTACTTGGCTTAGGTTTATTTGTATTTAGTTTGGGATATTCCTTTGGAATCCCTACATGTAATTTTTTCTCTTCTACATGTGTGAGGACAAGTCATTTCTTTTATTTTCCTTTATTAAGGAATATTAGTTTATCCTCAAGAGAATGTTGACACATTGCACACACATATTATTGTTGGTGTAATTATTTATTCATGTTGGATATAATTACACTTTAGTTAAGTTTACTTAGGTATATGCATATCATAGTAGTTTGCATATGAGACACTTAGGGAGATGCGCTACAATGGGAGTGTGTATGTAGGAGAATTTCCACCTTTTATGGTGTGATCTTGCTATTACTTTATCATTTCCACTTATTGTGGAGTGATAATTCCACCTTCGGTGGGTGATCCATCTCATGTGGAATATTATACTATTTCTCCTACCTACCTCTACCTACCCTTGCATCTCATTGATCCACATGTCATCTTTGTGTGCTCTCTTGTCTCTTAACCTTACCTTTATAAGCAGGCTCATATTCATTGTATGTAACTTTTGATGATCTAGTTGATCAGTATTTTCATCTTGATAGAATATAATTTATTTCTATCATCTATTTTGTCTCTCTCTATTGTACTTTTCATTGATCTCTTGATGTTGGAAAAATCTCACATGGTATCAGAGCCTAAAGGGCTTCTTTGATTAGTCATTTTTGGAGGCTTCAATTTTTGGATTTTTGGATTTGAATTTTTTTGGAGGCATCCTACGACGATTTGGACATCACAGTTGAGTCTAGGAGGCCATTTCCATAAATTTTGAGTATAAACTCGGCCTATTTTGGAGAAAGTTGATCTTGGAGGAAAATTTTAGCCTATAAGGCTATATGGTACGGGTTTTGTAAATTTTTTTATTTTATTTTATTTTAATTTCTGCGATTTTTATTTACAAATCTATTATTTTTTAATTCTCAGAAATTTGTTTTGAGGTAGTTGTAAAGTTGAAATCAGAAGTCCACTTTGCCTTGTTTTGCAAGTGGCCCATTGTACACACACTAAGTATAAAGTGCCAAATCATCATTTTTTTTTTTTTGGGGGGGGGGGGTGGTTCTTGATTGATTAATTTGGGGGGTGTCTTGTGTGATTGTAGAGAGACGTACCTCTCTCTATCTTATTATTTTTTCATTTTGGTGATATGGGTTCTCCTAAATTTCCACTTTTAACTCATAATTATGCATCACAGAAGATAAAGGCATGGAGTAAACTAATGGAAAAATGACTCATTCATTATGTAAATGGAACTATTATAAAACCACCCGATCCTAAGGCTGATCCTAATGCTCAAGTTGAATGGCTCACTAAAAACTCTATGGCACTTAGAATTCTTAGAAAGTATGTATTAGATGACCTCATTTTTCACATTGAGAAGTGTACAACAATCAAAGAGGCTTGGGATATTTATGACAAATTGTATGGTCAAGTTGATGAGATTAAGAGCTACAAGATTGCTAATGAACTCACAACATTGGATCCCAAGGATTTTGATACAATCCAAGATTATGTCACAAAAGAAAATGAGCTAAGAGAAAAGCTAAAGGATTGTGGCATTGACAAAAAGGATGCTCAACTGGTTTACAACTTGTTGGACAAGCTTCCTTCAGAGTACACAACATTTGTATCTAGCTTTCACACCCATAGGTTAGCTCAAGGTTTCTCATACACTTCTACCTCATTTGATGCCTTCACAGAGATGTTGATACTTGAGCAATCTAAGTTGACTAAGATGGGGATTCTCAAATCTTCAAAACCACAACAAGATGGAGCACAATCCTCCTCTCCACAACAAAGTGATTCTACATCCTCACCTAAGAGGAAATCTAAGGATAATCTTTTTTGTGCTTATTGCAAGAAGTCGAGACATGATGAACAACATTGTTACAAGAAAGATATTGATGAATTGAAACATCTTCTTGAGAAGAACAAAATCCGTTTTCCTTATAGAATGTCTACATCGACTTCTTCTTCCAAGGAAAAGGATAAAGTAAAGGATCACTCTCTTGGGATAGATAAAAGAAAGGGACAAGCTCTTTATGCTACTACAAGTCATGGTTAAGGGAGATGGCTTCTAGATTCAGGGGCTTCTCATCATATGGCATGTTCATAGTCTATGTTCTCTTCATTTGAGCCTTGCACTATGCCACAAATTTTGATGAGCAATCATATATACATGGATGTGATTGGGAAAGGATCTATTGCCATTGGGGATAACTCCTTCAATGGTGTGTTGTGTGTATCCCATTTGACAAATAATATTCTTTCCATCTATCAAATCACACATGGCACAACACGAAAAACTGTGGAGTTTACACCTAATTCAGTTATAATTAGAGACTTGGAGACTAGAGCTATCATTGCGACTGGGGTGGTTGATCATGCATCTCCTCTTTTTCACATTTTGGTCCTATTGATGAGGTTGATTCTTCCTATGTTGATGATTCAGATTTTGAGGAGAACTTTGGGTACTTGAACTTGGGGATTCTCACATGTGACCCCATTCTTGAACCTTGCATTTCATCTCCTCCTCTTGATATTACATCACCTATTGCACCTGATGATGTAGCTAGTGCGATAATTTTGCCTTCTTGTGATTTAGTACAACAGGATATTTATTGTCTTCCAGCTTCAGTTGATTGGGATGACTACTTGATAGACATTACAGGTTTGTTTGTGGAGTCCAAAATTGAAGATTTGGGAGACATCATTAATGACATTTATCTTCTCTTTGATGAAGATGATCCTTTTTTGATTATTGCGAGGGAACACTCAACCCTCTTGTGCATTCTCTACATGATCATTCTTTAGAGGTTGACATGATTGTGGATACTTTTGTACAACAGTTGGAGGATGTTTGTTTATCTTTAGACGAGACATGTGAGTCTTGGATATTGTTCTACATTCAACTCCACTAGATCTTGGAGTGCTTTTTTCAGCAGTGTGGAGCAATTCACTACCTTTGGAGGGGGTACCTTTCAGCATCGACATGGGGACACTTAAGAAGTTTTCAGAGACTTCATTCATCATGAGTTTTTTTCCTACATCTTCCCTTCATGATTGGGGAGACTTCATGGATACACTTTTGGTTTTGTTTCTTCCTAAGGGGAGGAACGTCATTCGACGTTCATGGAGTAGTTTCTTCATTCAACTTCGAGCTTCTACCATTGTTGTAGATTCTACATTGAGGGGGAGCTACTTGGTCTCTCTTGTTCTCTCATATGGGGGGGGGGATTTTCCTCACATGGGATTTTGTCCTTCTCATACTTCTTTGAGAGTTCTTTGTATATAGTTTTCATCTCTCTTTTGGGGGAGGGTTTTTTCCCATTGGTTTTTCTCTTTTTCCTTGCTTTATGAGAGATTACATTGGTTTACGTGCATTTGCATTTGTACATGGGTACCTAGCATGGCCTAGTAGTCGGGACCCATCTTGCATTGCTTAGTTGCATTTTAGACTTAAGTACATTCCCCTAAGTTGCACTTAAGGGGGGGTGTTGGTGTAATTATTTATTCATGTTGGATATAATTACACTTTATTTAAGTTTACTTAGGTACATGCATATCATAGTAGTTTGCATATGAGACACTTAGGGAGATGTGCTACATTGGGAGTGTGTATGTAGGAGAATTTCTACCTTTTATGGTGTGATCTTGCTATTACTTTATCATTTTCACTTATTGTGGAGTGATAATTCCACCTTCGGTGGGTGATCCACCTCATGTGGAATATTCTACTATTTCTCCTACCTATCCCTACCTACCCTTGCATCTCATTGAGCCATGTCATATTTGTGTGCTCTCTTGTCTCTTAGCCTGGGCTTTATAAGAAGACTCATATTCATTGTATATAACTTTTGATGATCCAGTTGATCGATATTTTTATCTTGATAGATTACAATTTATTCATATAATCTATTTTGTCTCTCTATTGTACTTTTCATTGAGCTCTTGATCTTGGCAAAATCTCACAATTATGAATGGAGGAATTCATAGATTTGGGAGTTACTTTGTATCTCCTCTTCTCATCTCTATTTAAGAGATGCTTCTCCTTTCATTCTTCACTTTAATGAGCCTCTCTCTCTCTCTAGCTTTGCCTTCAATCATAATACATAAGGGTTTTTTCTTTGTTTTTCCCCTTTCAAAATCTCTTGCATCTCTTCTTCAAGTTTTGGGTGATTGCTCTCAAGTTGCTCTCTACTTTGGTAACATTACTTCAATTAATATACTTACTTGGATTTATTTTTCATATTCTTGGTCTTATATTTTCTTACATGGTATCAGAGCAGGTTCTAATCCTTGTTTCAAGTTGAGATTGATGAAGGTTACCATTTTGTGGAGCTCACCTTTTCTGAAGGCATTTTTTTTTAGAGAAGAGAAGAAGGTTGTTCTTTAACGTTTTGCTGTGCAGGCTATGATTTAAGTTTAATTTTTTTTCCAAACTTGTTGACAAGTTTGCATGCAGGTCTAATTTATTTTGATTCTAGTTTAAAGGTTTTGTTTTTTAAGCTTTGGAAGGCTTGCCGCCAAAGTCTTTTGTCTATTTTGTGTATTGATTTGGAAGGCTTGCCACCAAACCCATTTTATATTACTTGTTTTGGAAGGCTTGCCACCAAGACATTCTCTGATTTGTTTGTAGGTTCTAACATTTTATTTACTTGTAGGTTTTTGATAAAAAGAAACTTACATTGTTACTCTGTGTAATATTTATCTCTATTTTATCTCTGTGTTTATATCTCTGTATTCTTGAAACATCTTTGCTAATCTAGTTCATTTGCCAGTTTGCCTATCTTTAGAATTGAAATAAATCAATTTCAGAGAGAAATTTCGCCTCTTCAGTTTATTTATTTATTATTGTAGATCTAAACCATATCGTTCTCCTTGCATCTTGTGTAACTTGTCCATATCTCTCTATGTGTAACGTCTCTGCATGTTCTTGAAATATATTATCATTTCACTTCTGCAAGTTTTAACGTCTCTGCAGCTTTGTTAAACAAGGATTTGCAATGCCTCTGCTCATTTCCAATTCACTGTGTGCTATCAAACTTAATACCTCTGTCATTTTTGTTTGCTCTATCTAATTCATTATGAGTTTAACATCTCTCCTTGTTGTCATTTATGTGCATTTGCCCCTCCCTTTTCTTGACCTTAGCAAGAATTATTCTCACATCTCTGTTAGCTCGTTCAGTCTACACAACTCCTATGCTCTCTCTGTATACCTGTCAGCTTGTAACATATTCACTTTTGCATATTACAAAATTTTGTTTATTTCAAATCCTTCTTTAACGTTTCATATAGGGGAAAGGACCCAGTAGTCGAGCGCGTTCCAATTCTTGTGATAGAAGTTGTTGATTTAATACCCCCATACTTGGTGATTTAATGTCCAACCTTTGTATACCATTGCACCAATAGTTGTATGATAAGTACCAATAATTGAATGAAATATACCATTTGTTGTGAAAATTAACCAATCATGTGATGCCACATCAGTTGTACAAACATTGGGGCCCTTTTGCACACCTATTGGTCTCACTTTTTTTTAGGTTGTTTTGGACACCTTGGCAAAAAGCATGATGATGTGGCCCTGATACCTTAGTTATAAGCAGGGGACTTCCCAAGTAATCTATTGTAAAAAAATCGGAGTGATTTGAAATTTCCATGTAGGATTTTGAGAAGCGCGAAGTTAGGGTGCACAACTACTGGGTCCTTTCCCCTGATTCAATTTTTTTTTGTTAACTTTCACATATATTCTCTTCTCCGTTTCACTCTTTCACATTTATTCTAGTTTTTTAAATTTCAGAACTTTAAATCTTTCACGGTATATTACAAACTTAATTTTTAAAACAAGTTTAAAAGTAAACTATAAAAAGTCTAAATTTCTTATTCATAAGTATCTAAAAAAGCTTATAAAGTTTGTAAATCTTTCTTTATAATAAAGTTTTCCATATATGAAGTTAAAGTTTTTTTTAAAGTTTTTTAATTTATAGAGTTTTTAATATAAAATAGTTTTATTTTATTATTAAGATGTAAAGTTTGTTTAATTAAAATTAAAGTTAAATTTAAATTTGTTATTAAAGTTTGAATATAACATTTTTTGGTAAATATTTTTTTAAAAAGTTATTTTTTTTTGTTATTATTGAAATTTGGTTATTTTAATTAAGGAGGTTAATTTTCGTTTTTTAATCAAGTGGTTATTTTTTTCTAATAAAAAGGGATAATTTTTTATTTCTAATAATTATTTTATTATCATGTCTACTTTAATTCCTGAAATTAAGTTAAATAGTAGCAATTATCATTCATGGAAAACACATATTTCTTTCATTTTTTTGTTTCAAGCACCTTTTGGATGTTGCTACTCATAAAACCTCAGAGCCCTCTTCAACTGCTCCTCTAGTTGACCAAGACAGATGGAAGACTCAAAACGAGGAATCACTTGGTTTAATTGGTATTTCGATGGTTCTTGAATTGTATGTTCTTATTGGATATTGTACAAAAGCATATGAAGCATGGGAAATTTAGAAAACAACTTATGATAGCTCAAATAAATCTCAGAAAATTCAGCTTCAAGATCAACTCGAAGACGTCAGGTATACGGATTTTAAATCTATGGATGAATTCTTATTAAAGTTTGATTCTATTAATAGTCAATTAACTGGTTTAGGATTTAATCTAGTTGATATATGTTTAATTCATATTTTTCTTAAAAAATATCTTCCTCGTCAATTTCAACAATTTATTACTAATATTCATGCTTAGCTTGCTAGTCCTAGTTTAGCTACTCAAATAACTTATGATATTTTTCATAATTTATTACGTCAAGAGGAAGCTAAATTAATTCAATTTGGTACTATTAGAAGTAGTGAACATGCTTTTCTATCTAAAAATCAAAATCATAATAATAATTTTAAATCCAATAATAATAATAATCATAATAATCATTATTCTAATAATAAATTTCATTCCAAATCCTATAATAACAATTCTAATAATACTCAAAAGAATAATTATTCTAAGATGCCCCATTGTACGTATTGTGGTAAGGATGGTCATGTGACTAATAATTGTTTTAAGAAACAAAATGGTAAAAAGCCAATGAACCAAAATAATCAACAACATAAACCTAATTATAAGAAAGGTAATAATCACAGTAATTCATCTCATCATGCATTTACTTGTAGTTACAATGTTTCAAAGCCTCTTGAATGGATTATTGATTCCGGTGCATCTCAACATGTTACTTCTCATAAAGAAATTTTTGATTCTATGCATCCTGATACTTCGAATATTCTTGTTCAACTTGCTAACAATTATGCTTGTAAAGTAGAAGCTATTGGTGATGTCAATGTTCCTAATGGTAAATTACATGATGTTCCTGAATTAAAATCAAATTTGCTTTCTGCTGCTAATCTTTGCAAAGATTATAAGATTGAATTCTATAAAGATATGTGTTATATCATTGATCTAAAGCATAACCAAGTTATTGCTAATGCTAAAATGGACAATGACAACTTATTCAAAATTTATAAGTTTGTTCGTTCAAAGTATTCTTTGCTTACTACCATTGATTTTAATGTTTGGCATGGAAGACTTGGCCACATAAATTCTAATAATATTGCCTTGATGGAAAAAGCAAATATGGTAGATGGATTGTATAGCATTGTTCCTTCTAAGATTGTATGCACAGGTTGCATGAGTGGTAAGATGCATAGGGAGCCCTTTCCTCATGGTCAATCATGGAGGGCAAATCATAAATCGTACCTCATTCATAGTGACCTTTTGGGAGCCATAGAGAATACCTCCATCCAAGGATCAAGGTATGCACTTACATTTGTTGATGATTTTTCTAGGAGAACTTGGATCTATTTCCTTCATAGCAAGGATCAAGTTCTTGGTGTTTTTATTGAATTTCATATGTTTGTTGAAAGACAATATGGTCTTAAGATTAAAATCCTTAGAACTTATAATGGTAAAGAATATGTTAATAATGTATTTAATGGTTATTTGAAATCTTTTGGTATTAAACATGAGCTTACTATTCCTTATACACCTCAACAAAATGGTGTAGCAGAAAGGATGCATAGAACCATTGTTGAAATGGCTAGATGTTTATTGCATGCTAAGAATATGCATTATAAATTTTGGGCTGAAGCTATGGCTTGTTCTACTTATCTCATTAATAGAACATCTACCAAAGCCTTAAAGGATATAAATCCCGAAGAAGCTTGATCTGGTAGAAAGCCCAATTTAAAGCATTTAAGGATTTTTGGTTCCATTGTTTATGTTCATAAACCTAAACAAAAGAGGCACAAATTAGATTCTAAATATTCTCCTTATATATTTATTGAACATTCTAAAGCATATAGAGTTTACAATCCCATCGCTAACAAAGTTAAAGTTGCTAGAGATGTTTGTATTGCTAAAAATGGTATTCATGATTGTTCTAATGTGCAGGATAATGAATTTGTTGAATGTAAGGTTGTGGTTGTGGAGAACAAACCTCCTTCTCTCAACCCTACTCCCATTGCATCTATTTCTAAAAGTGATAGTGATGATGATCATGATAGTTCTACTCCTAATGATTCTTCTTGTAGTGATGATTCTATTACTTCTAAAAGGAAACCTAAATGGTTTAAGACTTTGATTCAAGAAAGTGATGATTATTTAGCTAGAATGGATAAACTTAAGGCTAGAAGAACAAATTATTGCAATTATGCTTTGATGTCTACTATTATGAATTTAAATGATCCTAATTCTTTTGAGCAAGCTAAAAATCAACCTCATTGGCAAAAAGCTATGAAAGAAGAGTATGATACTTTGCTTACTAATCAAACTTGGGATTTAGTACCTTTACCTCAAGGTAAAAATATTGTTTCTTGTAAGTGGTTATATAAAACTAAATTGAATGCGAATAATGAATTTACTAAGTTTAAAGTTAGATTAGTTGCTAGAGGTTTTTCTCAAATTGAAGACCTAGATTATAATGAAACTTTTGCTCCCGTTGCTAAAATGCCTACTATTAAACTTGTTCTTGCTTTAGCTTCTAATATGAATTGGCCTGTTCATCAAATGGATGTTAAAAGTGCTTTTCTAAATGGTGATTTACATGAGGAAATTTATATGTCTCAACCTCCTAGTTTTGTTAAGGAAGGTAATGAACATTTAGTTTGCAAGTCAACGAAATCAATTTATGGTTTAAAACAATCTCATAGGGAATGGTATTCTAAGATTAATGCATTCTTTCTTTCTCAAGGTTTTATTAGAAGTAAAAATTATTCAAATTTATATATTAAACATACTGAAAATGACATTGTGATTATTATTTTATATGTAGATGTTTTTATTCTAACTTCAAGTTCCAATAATTTGATTTTTGAAATTAAGTTTCAACTTAATCGAAAGTTTCAAATGATTGATTTAGGACTTTTACATTATTTTTTGGGAATGCAAATTTGGCAAACAAGTAAGGGTATTTTTCTATCTCAAAGTAAATATGCTCAAGACCTTTTAGACAAGTTAAAAATAAATGATGCTAATCATGTTTCTACTCCTTGTGAATTAGGAACAATGCTTGATATGAATACTCCTTTAGTTGATGCTACTTTATATAGACAATTAGTTGAAAGTTTAAATTATTTAATTTTCACTAGACCAGATATTGCTTATAGTGTGGGTTTAGTTTCTAGATTTATGTCTAAACCTCAACAAACTCACTTTAAAGTTGCAAAATGAATTTTGAGATATATTAAAGGAACTCTTAAGGTTGGTTTATTTTATGATGCAAATTAAGATTTTACTTTAAAAGGATTTACTGATTTAGATCTAGGGGGAGATCCCAATGATGGGAAATCTACTTGTGGGTATCGTTTCTTTGTTGATTTAGGTGCCATTTATTGGAATAGTAAGAAACAACAGTCTACTTCAATTGGTTCCACAAAATCTGAATATAAAGGATGCACTAATGCCTCTAAAGAAGCTTTATGTTAGAAGATTGCTTGAATATTTGGGGCTACCTCAACAAGATCCAATATCTTTGTTTTGTGATAATCAAAGTTCCATTGCCTTGGCTAAGAATCCTATCTTCCATGCAGGGACCAAACATATTGCTCTCCATTTCCACTTTATTAGACAACAAATTGAAGACAAGCAAGTTTCACTTTTATATTGCAAGTGTGAAGATCAAGTTGCAGATATTCTAACAAAGCCACTTTGTAAAGAAAAGTTCCAATTTCATTGTAAAAATCTTGGTTGCAAACCATTAAAGGGTTTGATGTAAAATCCCCAAGTAAAGCTTAAGGGGGGGTGTTAGAATATTTAATATTTACTTGGCTTAGGTTAATTTGTATTTAGTTTGGGATATTCCTTTGGAATCTCTACATGTAATTTGTCCTCCTGTACATGTGTGAGGACAAGTCATTTCTTTTATTTTCCTTTATTAAGGAATATTAGTTTATCCTCCTTAAGAGGATGTTGACACATTGCACACACATATTATGAATGGTGGCATTCATAGATTTGGGAGTTACTTTGTATCTCCTCTTCTCATCTCTATTTAAGAGATGCTTCTCCTTTCATTCTTCACTTTATGATATCATTGTAATGAGCCTCTCTCTCTCTCTCTCTCTCTCTCTCTCTCTCTCTCTCTCTCTCTCTCTCTCTCTCTCTCTCTCTCTCCCCTTTAGTCTTTGCCTTCATAATACATAAGGGGTTTTTCTTTACTTTTCCCCTTTCAAAATCTCTTGTGTCTCTTCTTTGAGTTTTGGGTGATTGCTCTCAAGTTTCTCTCTACTTTGGTAACATTGATTCAATGAATATACTTACTTGGATTTATTTTTCATATTCTCTCTCTTGTATTTCCTTACATAATCCAACCATTATTGTAAGGTAGTGAACCTTCCTTGAAGGTAAGAGCCTTATGGGTCATTATATCTTAAGCAGTGAACTCTAGGTAGTGCGCTTGAATATGTGCATTGCCCATTGTAATATTTTCACATACTACTGCAGAGTATCATCTTATTTTGGGAGGTTTCTACCGTGTTTTTTCTCTTAACTGGGTTTTCCACGTCAAAATATTGGTGTTATGTGTGTTGTTGTTATTGTGTTTATCTTTATTCTTTCTACAGTTGGTTGAAATCTAAGATTGTGCTTAATTGGTATAATCGAGTAAAAATTGATTCACCCCCCCCTCAGTTTTCCTTCATTATTGCTGCCAACAAAGGAAAACATGGATTAAGCTTAGGAAGCAATACCTTTATTGGAGCTATATTTCCAAGCATGATGATTTTATCTACTCTTTTTAATATTGAAATCATAATTGAATTCAAGTGATTGAAGAAATATGGAACAAATGTTTTATTGATTTTTTTGTTTGGTACTTAAGTTTTTTTTTTTTGATCAATAAATATTGTATTTGTATTAATATTGAAAACATTACAAAATATATGATATAGTAACATATCTTGATCATGTCCCATAGAGTTGTAGAATCCAGAAACTATATCCAATTCCCCTTTCCCTAACTATTTGTCTATAAACCACCCCAGGATTTACATTTTTAATATATACTTAGATATATACCGAGCACATACAACCATTTTAAATAAAAATGATCACGTCAAAAGAACAACAACTTGCACATTATCAACAAAATCATTTTGCTAGCATAATCGCCTTGCCTTTGTCACAATAAGACTCCCTTTTCACATTTGTTGCCATAGGCAGGTCAGCTTCCATATGCATCTCTGGAGGAAAACCAATCCAAAGGGATCAACATAAATTCTTTTTCGTGCCCCGTGACCTACCCTGTTTGCATCGTGAAGAGGAGGCACCAAATGTAGAGGGGTACTGTTCATCGTAAGGGCCCCATTTCTCTACTTCCCACCTAAGTCTCCTAGCCTCCACCACCTTTATATAGTCCTTCACCCTGTCATGCCAACCTGGGTTGAGGCTTGTCAGAATTCCTTGTTACAATTTGTGCTCCAGATAAGGAAGGGGCACAAGGGTGGGATGAATTCACTCACATGAAGCCATACACCACTTGGGAAGATGAAGCCTTTCCCATCTCACGCCATTTAAATCAAGATTTTAAAACCCTTGCCACTCTTCTCTAATACAATTCTCCACTAGCCACTGAACTATTTCCTTTGACTCCAACTCGAAACACCACATTGTAAATATGGATGAAACAGCAGTATTGCATCAATATTTGAAAGAGAATTTAAAGTAGATAATCTTGACTTGCATCAAGAAGTCTTTGTCTTCAAACCTAAATATGTTTGAGAGCCTCTCATCTAATATCAGCCCCCAAAATACAACCATTAGCTTCCAAGCCATTGAAGAGAAATTTGCCTCCATATATTTAGCAAAGAAGAGAGTCCTTATTCTTTGAGCCTCACATACTTCCAAAAAAATGATGTGAAACTAGCATCTACCATCTTCCTATGAGAGACACTAAACTTGACGTACTGTCCGCCCACCCAAGAGAAATAAATGATGAGCTCTAGGAAATAAAGATCCCACTCAGCCAAAGTCGTTATATCAAACTCATCGAGGTCCATAAATTGACTAGACATTTCATACAAAACAAGCCTGAGAAATGACCAACCACAAACCTCCATTGCTTGCCAAAACCATACACCCACAAAGGATAGCACCACCTAAATATCAAGGGAAATGAAGCTAGTAGTGTCACACAGATTACCAAAGATTACAGAAGGATTTGAATTAAAACCCAATAGGTCATACACCTCAAAGCATTAAAAGCCATCGTCCCATCCTAGCGGCCTTGAGCAGAGGCAATAAAACAAGGTGAATATTCCAAACTCCACATTCAAATTGAACCCAACCTCCCAAAAAAGGATTCATTTGAATTCAAAATTCTTCCACCACTTGGCCATTAGGGCCACATCTAAACACTTGTGGCTTACCTTCGTGGATGTCAAAAGCTTGATTGGCACAAGCATCCACCTCATGATTTCCTTCCCTCCTTATATGAGACACCCTAAACTGTTGAAAGTTTGCAAGTAGATGTCTAATAGATTGGATATCTCTGTCAATTTTCTAGTGTTCATCTCTACCCTTAAGAATAACACGGATACTAATCTATGAGTCACCTTCTAGATGGAGATTGGTTATTCCCAATATTCCCATCAATTAAGCAACTAGGAGGGCAACTTTAGCTTATGCAACATTATTTGTACCCCTTCTTAGATTTTGGAAGCATTTGGCATTCAAACTTCCTTTGTTGTCTCTTGCAATACAACCTGCACTCGAAGGACCCAAGTTACCCTGAGCCGCACCATCAAAATTAATCTTGACCCATCCCTGATCTAAAGGTTTCCAAGAAACTATGTTGCCTGAATTATGAAGAGGATTAACCCTCAAAATCCCATTAACAGGATGGTACTTAAGTTTTCTTGTTTGAATAAGTATGCATATGTTAGCATTTTGGCAGATCTGAAACAAATACAAATTAACAATTATATGTAGATTCAGATACACAAAGATGAAGAAAAATATACAACACAAATAACACAAAGATTTAATATGGTTCACCCAAGATGGGCTACATCCATAGAACATAGTCGTCCAGTCTTTTCTTATTATCCAGTAAAATAATATGACACCATTGCAATGTCATTTTCATTCTAGTGGCTTATAAAATGCAATTTTCAGGGCAAGATACAAATTCGACCTTTTTAGGGTTTTTTCAATGTAGGTTTTCCAACAAAAAAGTGATAATTTTTTTCCTTGGGGGCTATGCTTCCGATCCCGTACTCTTGGGGGCTACCACCCCTGAACCTTGGCTAGGATACATTACGAGTGTACAATGCTTGCATGATCAGTCACCACATAGCAATAATATTCCACTTGGAGACTGATCTTGGACAACACTGCTGCACTTGCAACTCCCATTGGATAAAACACTTGGACTTGGTTGTTCCTTAATTCCATGATTTTCAGTCAAGAAGGCCAATAGAAACTGATGAGGAAATCAAATTCTCCCATGTGATTTCCTTCATGAACATATCTGAAAGATTATCATTTGTGTGAATCTTTTTAAGCCATAACTGACCATCCTCTAAAATGGATCGTATGAAGTGGTACCTGAGCTGAATGTGTTTTGTCCTCAAATGAAGAGTAGAATTATTTGCAAGATGAATGACACTCTGGCTATCAGTGTATAATGGGATATTCTCCTACATCTTGCCCAATTTATTTCAGAAAAAATTGTAACCAAATCATCTCCTTGCTAGCTTCAGTAGTAACCACATACTTAGCTTCAGTGGTTGAAAGTGCAATAACGTTTTGCAGTCTAGAAATCCAACTAATTGAAGTTCCCCCTACAACAAAAACATACCATGCAGTAATCCTCCTTGTATCAATATCACCTACCAAATCAGAGTCAACATATCCTCATAGAGCATAGTTTGATCCTCTGAAACATAATGCCTTGGTAGTGGTACCTCTCAAATACTTGAGCATGCATTTGACAATATTCCAATGTCCCATTCTTGAATTTCTCATATACCTTCTCACAAATCCCACTACATGTGCAATATCTGGCCTTGTGCATACCATCACATACATCAGAATTCCAATAATTGATGAATATAGAATGTTCAACATTTTATTTGCCTCTTTTTGTGTCTTTAGACACATCTCCTTAGTCAATTTGAAATGACTAGCCAAATGTGTACGAACTGCTTTTGCATTTTGCATGTTAAATTTTTTGAACACCTTCTTTATATACTCACTTTAGGACAAAGTTAATATTTCATTTTCTTGTCCCATGAAATCCTCATACCAAGGACTTGCTTAGCTGCACCAAAATCCTTCATAGCAAATGACTTTATTAATTTATGTTTAAGTTCATTTATATGTTGCATGTTAGACCCAACAACAAGCATGTCATCACCATAAAGTAACATGATAATATAGCTACCATTATCCAATCTCTTAAAATAAATATAATAATCAGAATGATATCTATGGTAACCTTGTTCAACCATGAAACTATCAAATTTTAAATACCATTGCTGGGGTGCTTGCTTCAGACCATACAAACTCTTCTTCAACTGCACACTAACTCCTTATCTTTGACCTTATATCCATGTGGTTTTTGCATGTAGATTTCCTCCTCCAAATCCCCATGGAGAAAAGTTATTTTATCATCTAGATGTTCAAGATGCAAGTCTTCTATAGCCACAAGACTTAGAACAATTCTAATGGAAGTCATTTCTACAACTGGAAAAAATATTTCATCAAAATCTATACACTTTTTCTGTGCAAAAACTTTTACCATGAGTCTGGCCTTATATATTTTTTATCGTCCATCCTCCTCCTTCAGCCTATAAACCCATTTATCTGGCAAGTCTCTTTTCCATGTAGGTAATGGGACTAAGTCCCAAGTCTAATTCTACATCAAGGAATCCATTTCCTCTTTCATGTGTAGCTCCCACTCTTGTTTGACATCCACCTACATTGCTTCTTCATATCCTTTTGGTTCACTAGAATCAATTAATAAAATAGAATACAAAGAAGGAGAAAATATTTTAGGATGTATACTTTGTTAGACAGTTTAAATAGCCAGAAGTCAACCCAAAGGGGGGGGTGGGGTGAATTAGTTGTCACAGATCACCGAAACCTTAAGAAATTAAAACTTTAATACCGGAACCCAAAACATTAATACTAGAATGCTTAAACCAAATACCAGAATAGCAATTAAATCAATTAAGCATAAACAATAATCACATAATAAATACCATCCACATGACACCAATATTTATACTTGGAAAACCCGGTAAAAGGAAAAACCACAGTGGGAAGCCTACCCATAGTCAGATAATACTTTTGTAGTAAGTATGTGAATTAAAATTGAGGGGCTTGCACTTGTAGGAAGGCCAACAGCCTAGAGCGCACTGCTCATAACAAAAAGAATCTCACTGACTACATAGAAATCCAGACTACAATCTGGTAGAAGTGTTGATTTGCAAAGATAACATCTCCTATGCCTGAGTACAGTTCCAGTTAAGCTCAATATCAGAGGACTAAATCCTCTTACATAAACCCAATTTGATCTCCAATGACTGACCAAATCCTTTTCCTGAATGATATTACATTATTCGCACATTACATATTTATATCCCATAACCATATACCTACCATGATCTATACTGAGATCTTACATCATATATTTACAAACCCTCGACCATAAACAATCAGGGTGGCCAATAGACAATAAAGCAATTACATAATTATAAAACATGTTGGCCTTAGACCAAACAAAATAATATCCAACACATAAGACATCCTAGAAACATATCGAGAGGTCCAATCCACACGTTACATTAAGCTGGTCCATAACCTAAATCCACCGGGACCCAATATAGATCCACACGCTAAAGCAATGATCTCAATCCGCCAAGTATCGAATATGATCACCAATGACATCCTAAATCTCCACCAAAAGCTGCACCAACACCACTTATGCATATCATCAAAGATCTTCATCAAAAGCTCTATCGATGAAACCCTAGTCAGAACCACAAGCCAAGCTTCCGAGCAAATAGGATAGCATCCGATCACCAGACCAAAACCAACTGACTGAATATGAACATGAGTATCATGAATAAGCCATTTCCATAAACAAATCATACCAGAGCCTACAGGATCATGCCGGATCCAAACCAACCAGAAACCACTCAACCTATCGGGACGAGAAGGGTGTCGGTAAAGCATCCAAACAGCTAGTGTTGACATTAATGAGAAAACATCAATGCAACACATAATCAATTCCTCCAAATGGCCAACAATCTCCCCCTTTGGCATTGATGGCAACACTAGATGTGAAAAACATTTAAGTACCAAGAAATGCCAAACAAGTCTCCCCCAATGGAAGACAACCAACAATCTCCCACACAAAGATATAGCAATGAAGTTGTGAAACAAAGATGAAACTCCCTTGTGAATGATATCTCTGTAAAGCTCTGAATTATACATATATCTCTCCCCCTAATGTATACAACTCCTTAAGTTTTTCTTTTTTACATCAATATCTCTCCCCCTTTGACATCAATGCCAGAAATTTGACAAAAATATCAAAGCAAAAACATAAACCATTGAATCACAAAGCTAACTACTCCCCCTGAGCAGTAGCATCCCCACATCAATGCCGAAATGAAAAATATCTCTGATAATACATACTGGATTGATGCCAAACCACATCAATCAAGTCTCTACTGGAGGGGCATAAACTCCAATCTGTCTCTGAAGTATTCAAATGATTCCTTAGACAAAGGTTTAGTGAAGATATCTGCAATCTTCTCTTAGTGTTCATGTAAACCAATCCAACTTCATTTGCTTCCACCTTTTCCTTCAAAAAGTTGTATTTGATAGACATGTGCTTTATCTTAGAATGAAATACCAGATTCTTTGATATATCAATAGCAACAGACTTATCACAGTGAATAACTACCGGTCCATTAGAATCCATCTTTATATCCTTGAATATTTGCTTCATCCATAAAACTTGTGTATAGTTAGTAGCAACAACAACATACTCAACTTCAGCAGTAGATAAAGAAGTACAAGATTGTTTCTTGCTGATCCATGAAACCAACTTCTTTCCAAGAAAGAAAGATCCACCGAAAGTACTCTTCCGGTCATCAACATCTCCAACCCAATCAACATCTGTATATGCACATAATATAAAGTCATCATTCTTAGGGTACCATAAACCATATTCAGTTGTTCCTTGCAAATACATAAAAATTCTTTTCACTGCATTCTCATGATTTTCTCTAGGATCACTCTGAAATCTAGATATAATACAAACAACATTCATTATTTTAGGCCTAGTCTAAGTCAAATAAAGTAGACCTCCAATCATAGATTTGTATCTTGTAGGATTTACCGATGCAGGAACATATTTTCTTGTCAATTTCTCACTTGAAACCATAGGAGTACTTACCGGTTTAGAATCTCCAATACTAAATTTCTTCAAAAACTCCCTAGCATAATTAGTTTGATAGATAAAAATACCTTTATCAGTTTGAGTAATCTGCAAACCTAAGAAAAAATTCATCTCCCCAATCATAGACATTTCAAATTCTTTCTCCATATTCTTAGAAAATTTGATGCATAACTTATCTTCACCTCCAAAAATGATGTCATCAACTCATCATCAATGACCTTATAATATAAATTACTGTCAGCATGACCAAGCTTCAAAAGATATTTATCCAACCTTGCATAGCAAGTTCTAGGTGCTTGTTTCAATCCATATAAAGCTTTCCTTATCCTGCAAACCGTGTTTGTATCATTTGATAGTGAAAAACCATTAGGTTGCTCAATATAAACTTAATCATCAAGATCCCCATTTAAAAATGCACACTTAACATCCATTTGATAAACTAGTTTTTATGGGCAACATAGGCAAGAAATAATCTTACAGCTTCAATCCTAGCTACAGGTGCAAAAGTCTCTCCATAATCAATTCCTTCCTTCTAAGAATATCCTTTACAAACCAATCTAGCCTTATTCCTTACAACTTGATCATCCTCATTCAATTTATTCCTAAAAACCCATTGAGTTCCAATAACATTCTTATTTTTAGGTCGGGGAACCAAAGTCCATGCGTTATTTTTCTCAATCTAATCTAATTCTTCTTCCATAGCTTTCAACCAATATTCATCTTTACATGCCTCAATTACTGATACTAGTTCAACTTGAGAAATTAATAATACCTCATTAGTTGTCAGTCTTCTTCTTGTCATTACTCCATTTTTCTTATCCCCAATGATTGTTAGAGTATTCGGGTATTTACTTGATTAATTAAACATTCTTTGTTTAATTATTTAAGTTCCCTTTATCTCTTTTACACTTAAGCTAACTTTAGGTGCATATAATTAATTATTTTAATTAATTATTATGTGCAAACCTAGGTTTTCCCTTTTTAGGGTTTCTTGATCTATTAAAGGTTGAGTTCTTTCTTTTCTTTGTAAGAATCACATTACATTTTTTGTGAATATTGAGCTCTCTCTTTTTGAGCATATTCTCTATGTTTTGTATGTTCTTCAGATTTTGCTTCATTGCTTCTCTTTGTAATAGGTTATTCGGTTTGCAGAAGATCTTCCTGTGGGGTTGTATTTTCTCAACTCCTATATGGTATCAAAGCTTCAGATCTGCAGCTACCTATTCTTGTTTTGAGATTTTTGGCTTTGGAAGCAGATCTGGGGTTTCAAGAATTTTTTATGTACCTAGGGTTTGAGCTTTTTTTTTTTGAGCACTTTGGGCCTAAACGAACCTCACCTTCATACTCAGAAGGCCCAAAAACCCCTATGGTCATATAAAATTTGACCTATTTTGGTTCTTGAGCCTCTGGGAGCATTTTTTTCTCAGATCCAGGCCATACAGCCCTGACACGCAGATCGAGAAAAAAAATTGAAATTTTTTTTTATTTTTTTGCCTTTTTACAGCATGTAGGCCGAAATTTGTTTTTTTTAAAAAAAAATCTTTCAAAAAAAAGGCGAAAAAAAAAGGGGGGGGGTTTAAAAAATTTTTTTTGGAAATTTTTTTTGGGGTTTGGGGGTACCGCAGGGTACCGGACTGACAGGCCTGTCAAACCTGTCAGTCCGGCCTCTACGGCCCCCACCGGCTGCCCTTTCCAAGCCCTGCAATAGGTTCTTCCCAACGTTCTTTTCCAGTCCTCGGCTTCCGCTCCCGCCGGCCGCTGTTCACTCCCGCCAGCTGCTGCATGGTCCTCGGCTTCTGCTCCCGCTGGCCGTTGTTAGCTCCCGCCGGCCGCTGCATGCTCCTCGCCGGCCACTGCATGTTCCTTCGGCTGCCGCTTCACTCGTCAGTCGTTGCCCGCAGCTCCTCTCCCCGACCGTGCTTTGCCCTGGCCCTCCGCCAGCTCCTCGCTTAGCTCCCCACCGGTCGTTGCATGTTCCTTCGACCGCTGCTCTGCTCGCCGGCCACCGCCTGCAGCTCCTCTCCCCGGCCGAGCTCCGCCCAGCCCGACCTCCTTGTCGCTGGGAAATCTCTGCTTGGCCCGTCGGCCACCGCTCCACCACTGGGCTGCCACCCTACCACCCGGGCGCCACTGGTGTGCCACCGGAGCTCCGCTTCTTGGCCATCAGACCACCAACAGGCAACCAGACCCCCTGTTTTTGGCTTTTTCAGGGGGGGATTTGGTTTTTTGGCCCTATCTTGGGCATACGGAGTCATTTTTTTGAAAATGAATAGGCGTCGGAAAGATGGTTCCGAGGCCGACCTCATGGTGTTGGTAATTTTTTCCAATTTTTTTGTTTGTCTATGTTTTTTTTACAGTCAAAGTGAGGTCTCTTTTTTGCACTTCGGGAGACGTAGAATGAGCATCCGAACTCTGTTTTTCAAAAACTTTATATTTTTGGAAAGCTTGTGCTGTGTACTTTCCAAGAAAATGGGTTTTATTTCCATATTCTACTCCATGCATATTTTATTCAGTTTTTTGCTTTTCAGCACTCTGGTGGATATCGTGGTTGTTTCAGGTCCTAGGATCTCTTTTCTGAGTAGGGTGTCTCTATTTTGATTCTCATTTCTATTTCCAATCTTCTTATCATTATAGCTTGTAATTATGCAAACGCATTGAGATAAAGTGCCATCATGCATTGTTTACTTGGAATCTTGCATATCTTGTGTCTTGTTGTACATGCACTGTTGATCAAGTGCCATGAGGGGGTTGATGTTTGCCTATTGTTTTCCATCTTCCTTTGTCAAGTGAGTGTTCCTTCCACGAAATTCGCCTCATGATGATGTGTCTCAACACCTTTGATGTTCTTGGTTCTTCGTCATGCAATTGTTTTTGGTTGTCCTTTTTAGTGTTCCTGTCCCTCTCCCACTTTCGCATTATGGGGAGGTTTATCCTGTTGGTTCTAATGCTTCCGTGGTTTGATTGATCAGCTCTTCAGGCTTTGGTTTCTCATGCCATATGTATCTTCGATTTTAGTTGTTTTTCCTTGTTTGCCTCCTGATTCGAGTAGTGTCATTTGAGGGCACTCATGCAGATTACAGTCTTCTCTACCTGGTCATGTTCTAGTTAAGTGGATGTTCTTTAGATCAACAGTTATTCTTTGACAGAGTTTGCAGGGTCTTCATGCTTCAGTGATATTTTTTCCATCTCTTTTTGGAGTAGAGTTTTGTTCCCATGTGGTTTTCTCTATTTCTCCAGTTCATAGAGATTTCATTGTATTTGGGTACCTGATCAGGCCTTGTTACCGGGACCCATCTTTATTGCTTTTAGTAGTTGTTCTAGGTTTTAGCTTCTCCCTAAGTTTAGCTTAAGGGGGGGTGTTAGAGTATTCGGGTATTTACTTGATTAATTAAACATTCTTTTTTTAATTATTTAAGTTCCCTTTATCTCTTTTACACTTAAGCTAACTTTAGGTGCATATAATTAATTATTTTAATTAATTATTATGTGCAAACCTAGGTTTTCCCTTTTTAGGGTTTCTTGACCTATTAAAGGTTGAGTTCTTTCTTTTCTTTGTAAGAATCACATTACATTTTTTGTGAATATTGAGCTCTCTCTTTTTGAGCATATTCTCTGTGTTTTGTATGTTCTTCAGATTTTGCTTCATTGCTTCTCTTTGTAATAGGTTATTCGACTTGCAGAAGATCTTCAGGCTCCTGTGGGGTTGTATTTTCTCAACTCCTATAATGATCTGATCTTCTAAATGATTTAATCTCACATACCTAGGAGTCTTCTGACTCTCTGTTCCTCTTCTCGGTTCTTCGGTTACTATAGAATTTTGTGATACTACCGGAGTAACTGGTTCAACACTCTATTTCAGTAAAGGTGCTACCAGTTCAGATATAATCATTTCCACCATCGATTCCTTCTCATAAACTCTAATTTGACCTCTATTCAACTCATCCACTTTGACATTAGCGCTTTCCACATTTCTCTGCAATCTTATGTTATAACATCTATATGCCTTGATTTCATTAGAATAACCAAGAAATATGCCTTCATCACATCTAGGATCAAATTTTCCAATGATATCATCTCTCTTGATGTAACATTTACTACCAAAGATTCTAAAATACTTAACTGCAGGTGTATTGCCAAACCATAATTCATAAGGCGTCTTACTGGTTTCTCCTTTGATATGTACTTTGTTTAATGTATAAAATGTTGTGTTCATTGCTTCTCTCTAGTAGATATGAGGTAGAATAGCTTCCATCATCATTGTTCTAGCAACATCCAAGATAGTTATGTTCTTCCTTTCGACAACTCCATTCTGCTGAGATGTCCAAGGAGCAAAAAAATATCTTCTTATACAATGATTCTCACAAAAGTTATTAAACTCACCGGATGTAAATTCTCCACCATGATTTGACCTCAAACATTTAATCTTCAATCTTATCTTAGTTTCCACTTTAGCCTTAACTCTATCAGGGCCACACAAATTAGTATGAATAAGATCAAAAACATCATTAGACTTATCTTGTATACTCGTAAAAGAGGTTCTGACCTGTTTACCCATTTGACATTCTTTACATACCGGATTATAGGTCTTCACAATCTTAGGTATATCTCTAACTGGCTTAGTTGAACCGATCTTCATAATGCAATCAAAATTCACATGACACAACCTTTTATGTCATAGCCAACTCTCATCAATTTGTGTAATCAAACATGTCTTCTCACCGAAATTCAAATGAAATATATTACCTTTTATCTGTGTACCAGTTGCCATCTCCAAACCAGATTTGTTAATGATTTTGCATTTTCCATCCTTGAACTGTAATGGAAATCCCTTATCCACCAATTGTCCTACACTCAAAAGATTATGCCTTAAACCTTCAACAATATAAACATTGTCAGTATTGTTCTTACCATCCAATGATATAATTTCTTTTCTTTTGATCATACATTCTTTGTCATCTCCAAATCTAACCAAACCACCATCAAATTCTTGCAAAGATAGAAACTTCCCTTTATTTCCAGTCATATGATGTGAACAACCACTGTCAATTACCTAGTCATCCTTGTCTTCAATTTTAGCAGCAAGTGCCTTCTCTTCAGGCACATTCTCTTCCAGTGCCAGAACATCGTCCTTGATAGCCATGAACACACATTCCTTCCCATTGCTGAAACCGCTAGCATAGTCTTCTGTCGGTTCATCATCAGAATCAGTAATGCCTTCCTCATCCGCTATGTAGCATGATTTATCTATTTTTTTCTTGTACTTATACTTGTTTTGATATCCAGGGTTAGGCTTAAAAGATCTTCTAACTCTTTCTTCAAATCTTGAATTCCTTTTAGGACATCTAGATGCAAAATGACCAATCTTATTACATGCAAAACATTTAAAAGGTGCTTTTCCTTCATACTTACTTCCTACCAGTCCTTTAGGTACTCTTCTAGCAAATAATGCTTCAAGTTGCTCAAACTCATCATCTTATCTCTTCATATCATCCAATTCCTTTGCATACAAAGCTTTCTAATCTTGCTTTCTGGTTGTTGATGTAGATGCATGAAAAGCAGGTTCAGTCTTCACAGCTCCAGAAGGTCCAGATTATTCAAGCTCAAAAGTAGATAATTTCCCAACCTAGGTATCTCTTTTGATAGATGTATTATCCATTGTTCTCAACTCATTAATAGAAGTAGCCTTCATTTTGTAAGCCGGTGGTAGGGCTCTCAAAACTTTAGAAATAATTTCATCTTCACTCAGAGTCCCACCACAACATTGAATTCCCATATCAATCTCATTTACCCTTTCCATGAATGCAGTAGTCCTTTCATCTTCTTCCATCTTCAGGTTTTCATATCTCACCCAGTAACCATCAAGTTTAGCAATCTTCATTGTAGGGTCACCTTCATTAAGAGTCTCCCAAATTATCCCATATAGCCTTTCCAGATGATTTGCTAGTCAATCCCATTATTTGCTGATCAAAAAGTGCACACAAGAGGGCTTCTCTTGCTCTACAATCATTCTCAATCTCCTTATCCAAGTTTTCTGGAGGAGGATTTCCAAATGCCAGATTATGAGGTGTAGCACCATTCTGTGTGGTCTCCCAAATCTCCTTGCAAAGACATCTCAGATGAGTCTCCATCCGAATCTTCCACATTGTGTAATTTGTTCCATCAAGCCTAGGAATATCCCTCCGAAAGATAGCTCGAGATGAACTGGATGAACTTGAACTGTTGGACACCATAGGATCTTCCTCAAGTGGTTAAGCTTTCTATAGAGAGGACCAAAGCTTTGATACCAATTGTATGACAGTTCAAATAACTGGAAGACAACTGAGAGGGGGTGGTGAATCAGTTGTCACAGATTACCAGAACCTTAAGTAATTAAAACTTTAATACCGGAACCTAAAACATTAATACTAGAAAGCTTAAACCAAATATCAAAATAGAAGTTAAATCAATTAAGCATAAAAAATAATCACAGAATAAATACCATCCACATGACACCAATATTTATATGTGGAAAACCTGGTAATGGGAAAAACCACGGTGGGAAGCCTACCCACAGTTAGATAATACTTCTGCAGTAAGTATATGAATTAAAATTAAGGGGTCTACACTTGCAGGAAGGCAAACAACCTAGAGTGCACTGCTCATCACAAAAGGAGTCTCATTGACTACATGGAAATATAGACTACAATCAAGAAGAAGTGTTGAACTGCAAAGATAGCATCTCCTATGCCTGAGTACAGTTTCGATTAAGCCCAATACCGGAGGACTAAATTCTATTACATAAACCCAATTCGATCTCCAATGATCGAACAAATCCTCTTCTTGAATGATATTACATTATTCATACATTACATATCCATATCCCATAACCATATACCTACCATGATCTACAATGAGATCTTACATCATATATATACAAACCCTCGACCATAAACAATCAAGTTGACCACCATACAATAAACCAATTACATAATTACAAAACATGTCGGTCTTAGACCAAACACAATAATATCCAACACATAAGACATCCCAGAAACACATCCAGAGGTCCAATCCACACGTTACATTAAGTCGGTCCATAACCTAGATCAACCAGGACCCAATATAGGTCCACATGCTAAAGCAATAAACTCCATCTGCCAAGTCTCAAACATGATCACCAACAACATCCTAAATCTCCACCAGAAGTTGCACCAACACCACTTATGCATATCATCAAAGATCTTCATCAAAAGCTTTTCCGATGAAACCCTCACCAGAACCACAAGCCAAGCTTCCAAGCCAACAAGATAGCATCTGATCACTAGACCAAAACCAACTGACTGAATATGAACATGAGTATCATGAATAAGCCAATTCCATAACCAAATAATACCAGAGCCTACCGGATCATGCGAGATCCAAACCAACCAGAAACCACTCAACCTATCAGGAGCAGAAGGGTGCCAGTAAAGCATCCAAACAACTAGTGTTGACATCAATGACAAAATATTAATGCAACACATAATCAATTCCTCCAAATGACCAACAATCTCCCCCTTTGGCATTGATGACAACACTAGATGTGAAAAACATCTAAGTACCAAGAAATGTCAAACAAGTCTCTCCCAATGGAAGACAACCAACAATATCCCACTCAAAGATATAGCAATAAAGTTATGAAACGAAGACCAAACTCCCCTGTGAATGATATCTCTGTAAAGTTATGAATTATACATATCTCTCTCCTCCTAATGTATACAACTCCTTAAGTTTTTCTTTTTCACATCAATATCTTTCCCACTTTGACATCAATGCCAGAAATCTGACAAAAATATCAAAGCAAAAACATAAACCATTGAATCATAAAGCTAGCTACCCCCCTCAGCACTAGCATCCCCACATTAGTGCCGAAATGAAAAATATCTCTAATAATGCATACCAGACTTATGCCAAACCGCATCAATCAAGTCTCTATCGGAGGGGCAAAAACTCCCAATTTGTCTCTGAATTACTCAAATGATTCCTTAGGAAAAAGTTTAGTGAAGATATCTGCAATCCACTCTTTAGTGTTCACATAAACCAATCTAACTTCATTTGCTTCTGCCTTTTCCTTCAAAAAGTTGTACTTGATAGATATGTGCTTTTTCTTAGAATGAAACATTAGATTGTTTGATATATCAATAGCAACAAAGTTATCACAGTGAATAACTACCGGTCCATCACAATCCATCTTTATATCCTTCAACATTTACTTCATCCATAAAAATTGTGTACAATTAGTAGCAGCAACAACATACTCAACTTCAACAGTAGATAAATAAGTACATGATTGTTTCTTGCTGATCCATGAAACCAACTTCTTTCCAAGAAAGAAAGCTCCACTAGAAGTACTATTCCGGTCATCAACATCTCCAACCTAATCAACATCTGTATATGCACATAATATAAAGTCATCATCCTTACGGTACCATAAACCATATTCAGTTGTTCCTTGCAAATACCTAAAAATCCTTTTCACTGCTCTCTCATGATTTTCTCTAGGATCACTCTGAAATATATATACAATACAAACAACATTCATTATGTCAGGCCTAGTCTGAGTCAAATAAAGTAGACCTCCAATCATAGATTTGTATCTTGTAGGATTTACCGGTGTAGAAACATATTTTCTTGTCAATTTCTCACTTGTAACCATAGGAGTATTTACCGGTTTAGAATCTCCCATACCAAATTTCTTCAACAACTCCCTAGCATACTTAATTTGACAGATAAAAATACCTTTACCAGTTTGAGTGATTTTCAAACCTAAGAAAAATTTCATCTCCCCAATCATAGACATTTCAAATTATTTCTCCATATTCTTAGAAAATTTGATGCATAACTTATCTTCACCTCCAAAAATGATGTCATGAATAAATACTTCAATAATTAGTATATCATCATCAGTGACCTTATAATATAAATTATTATTAGCATTACCCTTAGTAAAACTAATCTTCAAAAGATATTTATTCAACCTTGCATACCAAGCTCTAGGTGCTTGTTTCAATCCATATAAAGCTTTCCTTAACCTGCAAACCATGTTTGTATCATTTGATAGTGAAAAACCATCAAGTTGCTCAATATAAACTTCCTCATCAAGATCCCCATTCAAAAATGCACACTTAACATCCATCTGATAAACCTTGTAGTTTTTATGGGCAACATAGGCAAGAAATAATCTTACAACTTCAATCCTAGCTACAGGTGCAAAAGTCTCTCCATAATCAATTCCTTCCTTCTGAGAATATCCTTTACAAACCAATATAGCCTTATTCCTTACAACTTGACCATCCTCATTCAATTTATTCCTAAAAACCCATTTAGTTCCAATAACATTCTTATTTTTAAGCCAGGGAACCAAAGTCCATGTGCTATTTTTCTCAATCTAATCTAATTCTTCTTCCATAGCTTTCAACCAATATTTATCTTTACATGCCTCAATTACTGATACCGGTTCAATTTGAGAAATTAAATATACCTCATTAGTTGTCAGTCTTCTTCTTGTCATTACTCCATTGTTTTTATCCCCAATGATCTGATCTTTTGAATGATTTAATCTCACATACCTAGGAGTCTTTTGACTCTCTGTTCCTCTTCCCAGTTCTTCAATTACTGTAGAATTTTTTGATACTGCCGGAGTAACTGGTCCAACAATTTATTCCGGTAAAGGTGCTATCGGTTTAGATATAATCATTTCCATTGCTGGTTCCTTCTCATAAACTCTGATTTGACCTCTATTTAGCTCATCCACTTTGACATTAGCGCTTTCCACAATTCTTTGGAATCTCTTGTTATAACATCTATATGCCTTGATTTCATTAGAATAACCAATAAATGTGCCTTCATCACATCTATGATCAAATTTTCCAATGATATCATCTCTTATGATATAACATTTACTACCAAATATTCTAAAATACTTAACTGTAGGTGTATTCCCAAACCATAATTGATAAGGTGTCTTACCGGTTTCTCCTTTGATATGTAGTCTATTGAATTTATAAACCATTGTGCTCACTGCTTCTCTCCAGTAGATATGAGGTAGACTAGCTTCCATCATCATTGTTCTAGCAGCATCCAAGATAGTTCTATTCTTCATTTCCACAACTCCATTCTGCTGAGGTGTAAGAGGAGCATAAAATTATCTTCTTATACCATGCTTCTCACAAAAGTTATTAAACTCACTGGATGTGAATTCTCCACCTTGATCTGACCTCAAACATTTAATCTTTAATCCTCTTTTAGTTTCCACTTTAGCCTTAAAGATCTTAAACTTTTCAAATGCCTCGGATTTCTCCTTTAGAAAAGTAACCCACATCATTCTAGAATAATCATATCAATGATTAGCATGAAATATCTATCACCTTGAATTTTTTTAACTCTAGCAGGGCCACACAAATTAGTATGAATAAGATCAGGAAAATCATTAGATTTATCTTGTATACTCCTAAAAGATGTTTTGACCTATTTACCCATTTGACATTATTTACATATTGGATTATAGGGCTTCACAATCTTAGGTATATCTCTAATTGCCTTCGTTGAACTGATCTTCACAATGCAATCAAAATTCACATGACACAATCTTTTACGCCATAGCCAACTCTCATCAATTTGTGTAATCAAACATGTCTTCTCACTGGAATTCAAATGAAATATATTACCTTTTTTTTGTGTACTGATTGCAATCTCCAAACTAGATATGTTAATGATTTTGCATTTTCCATCCTTGAACTGTAATGGAAATCCCTTATCCACCAACTGTCCTACACTCAAAAGATTATGCCTTAAACCTTCAACATAATAAAAAATGTCAGTATTGTTCTTACCATCCAATTATATAATTATTTTTCTTTTGATCATACATGCTTTGTCATCTCCAAATCTAACTTGTCCGCCATCAAATTCTTGCAAAGATAGAAACTTCACTTTATCTCCAGTCATATGATGTGAACAACCACTACCAATTACCCAGTCATCCTTGTCTTTAATTTTAGCAGCAAGTTCCTTCTCTTCAGGTACATTCTCTTCCAGTGCCAGAACATCTTCCTTGATAGCCAAGAACAACCATTCCTTCCCATTGTTGGAACCACTTGCAGAGTCTTCTGTCGGTTCATCATTAGAATCAGTAATGCCTTCCTCATCCTCTATGTAGCATGATTTATCTATGTTTTTCTTCTACTTATACTTGTTTTGATATCCAGGGTTAGGCTTAAAAGATCTTCTAACTCTTTCTTCAAATCTTAAATTCCTTTTAGGACATCTAGATGCAAAATGACCAATCTTATTACATGCAAAACATTTAAAAGGTTCTTTTCCTTCATACTTACTTCATACTAGTCCTTTAGGTAATCTTCTAGCAAATAGCGCTTCAAGTTGCTCAAACTTTAGAAATAATTTCATCTTCACTTAGAGTTCCACCACAACATTGAATTCCCATAACAATCTCATTTACCCTTTCCATGAATGCAGTAATCCTTTCATCTTCTTCCATATTTAGGTTTTCATATCTCACCTGGTAACCATCAAGTTTAACAATCTTCATTGTAGGGTCACCTTCATTAAGAGTCTCCAACTTATCCCATATAGCCTTTCCAGATGATTTGTTAGTCAATTCCATTATTTGTTGATTAGAAAGTGCACACAAGAGGGCTTCTCTTTCTCTACAATCATTCTCATGCTCCTTATCCAAGTTTTTCGGAGGAGGATTGCCAGATGTTGGATTATGAGGTGTAACACCATTCTGTGTGATCTCCCAAATATCGTTTCCAAGACATCTCAAATTAATCTCCATCCGAATCTTCCATACTGTGTAATTTGTTCCATCAAGCCTAGGAATATCCCTTTGAAAGATAGCTCGAGATGAACTAGATGAACTTGAATTGTTAGATGCCATAGGATCTTCCTCAAGCAGTTAAGATTTCTGTAGAGAGGACCAAAGCTCTGATACAAATTGTTAGACAGTTCAAATAACTGGAAGACAATTGAGAGGGGGTTGTGAATCAGTTGTCACAGATTACTGGAACCTTAAGCAGTTAAAAATTTAATACCGAAACCCAAAACATTAATACCGAAATGCTTAAACCAAATATCAGAATAGAAGTTAAATCAATTAAGCATAACCAATAATCATAGAATAAATACCATCCACATGACACCAAGATTTATACATGGAAAACCCGATAAAGGGAAAAACCAAAGTGGGAAGCCTACTCACAGTCACATAATACTTCTGCACTAAGTATGTGAATTACAATTGAGGGCCCTACACTTGTAGGGAGGCCAACAACCTAGAGTGCAATTCTCATCACAAAAGGAGTCTCACTGACTACATAGAAATCCAGACTACAATCCGGAAGAAGTGTTGAACTGCAAAGATAACATCTCCTATGCTTGAGTACATTTTTTGTAAAACTCAATACCAAAGGACTAAATCCTCTTGCATAGACCCAGTTTGATCTCCAATGATTGACCAAATCATCTGCCTGAATGATATTACATTATTTGTACATTACATATCCATATCCCATAACCATATGCCTACCATGATCTACAATGAGATCTTACATAATATATATAGAAACCCTCGACCATAAACAATCAAGTCAGCCACCAGACAATAAACCAATTACATAATTACAAAATATGTTGGCCTTAGACCAAACAAAATAACATTCAACACATAAGACATCCCAGAAACATATCGAGAGGTCCAATCCACATGTTACATTAAGCCAGACCATAACCTAGATCAACCGGGACCCAATATAGGTCCAGACGCTAAAGCAATGATCTCCATCCACCAAGTATTGAACATGATCACCAACAACATCTTGAATCTCCATCAGAAGCTGCACCAACACCACTTATGCATATCATCAAAGATCTTCATCAAAAGCTCTATTGGTGAAACCCTCGGTGGAACCACAAGCCAAGCTTCCAAGCAAACAGGATAGCATCCGATCACCAGACCAAAACCAACTGACTGACTATGAACATGAGTATCATGTGAATAAGCTAATTCCATAACCAAATCATACCGAAGCATGCCAGATCCAAACCAACCAGAAACCACTCAACCTATCGGGACCGGAAGGGTATCGATAAATCATCCAAACAACTAGTGTTGACATCAATGAAAAAACATCAATACAACACACAATCAATTCCTCCAAATGGCCAACATACTTAACCTCGTAGAACATCTAATACTTGCAGGAGTTCGTGGGATATTTTGTTATTACTGAGCATCAAGTAGCAATGACATTTTATTTTTCAGGATTCTCATTTAACACCACATATTCCTTTTTGAGCTATTCATGCTTCATTTCATGTATTTGTTCTTTATATATATGACATTCTCATTGAATATAACATCTCTACTTCTAATTATTTTCTGATTTTTATAATCCCATAATCGATAACCAAAGTCATCTATTCGATATCCAATGAAGGTACATTTTTTAGATTTAACATCAAGCTTGGTTATGTTTTCTTTATCAACATGGACAAAAGCTTCACAACCAAAGGTTTTCAGAAAAAAGAGTAATTTACCTTTTACTAGTTCATGCCTCCTCTGGAATGTCACCATCCAAAGTATTTGAAGGTCCTCTATTTATCAAATAAACAATAGTATGTATAGCATCTACCCAATAATGTAGGAGTAGTCCAGCATGAAATCTCATGCTCCTTATAGACACCTAAAAATATCTCATCAATCATGTACTAATTAACATCCTATTAGTCAAATAATTCTTTAATTATTTAACTAAGCTAATTAATTTTTCTAACTAATTCAAATCATCACCTTCAAACATTGTTAATTATTCAATTTCCATCTTCTTCATCAATGAATCATTTAACCTTTCTTAAATATTAATTATTTAATTAAATATGATTTATTCCTTAATTAAATAATCTTTATTATTTAATTAATTTCATTTCTAATGATTAAATAATTTTATTTAAATTATTTAATTAATTTATTTATTCTTCCAATTCCCCAAATTCCAATTTCAACTAATTTCATCTAAATCCAAATTCCCAAATTTGAATTTCATCAAATTTCAACTAAATATGAATATCAATTTCATCATTCGAAAATCAAAATTCGAATTCAAATGAAAATGAATTTCAATTTCAAAATCCTACAGCACATGTTGAAAATCATGACTAATCAATCAAATCAGTTAACTAATTAGTTAACTCAGTTAGCTCTCCAATCTCCCATTTTCACTCAATCATCTTTTTCTAAAAGATCCATCAATTCAGTCATCTAGCCAATCAACCTAGTCAACTATCCAATCAACTGAGTTAATAGATCAATCTATCCTGTTAATAGATCAATCAAGAGAGTTAAATAATCAATCAAAATCAGTTTAACTATCAATCAACACTTGAGTTCTATTTCTCACCCCATCTCACCCAAAAATTTATAAAAGCAAGATCAATTCTTCATTTTCAAGAATCACGATCTTTGAAATTATTGTGTCTAATCTATACAAGAATCCCAATACGATATCTGACAACCACACACACAATATTGGAGAAGAGCAATGGAAGCTGCATTTTGGATCAATTGATGGAGTTTTTGATTTGGCTCTTTTATATTCAATTGATTTTATCTCATTTCATTGTTATTTAGGAGTTGGTTTGATTAGATTAGAGTATTCATGATTTACTCTTCTGATTTTGATTAACTATGGTTGATTTTACCCTAAAAACACTCCTTGCACGCTACATGATGATCCTATTCATTCTCTCAAACACACCATTTTCTTGTGGGCTTCCTGGAATTGCCTTTTGCCTTCGGATTCCATTGAAAGAATAGTAATCCTCAAATTATTTTCTGCAATACTCACCTCCATTATCAAATATGAGAAACTTCAACTTTTTTCTTGTCTCATTCTCAACCAAAGCTTTCCATTTCTTAAAGGTTTCAAAAAGATCTAATTTTTGTTTTAGGAAATATGCCCATATTTTTCTGGTTGCATCATCTATAAAAATGACATAATAACAAGAGCCACCTAGAGATGATACCTGAGCCGGTCCCCATACATCTGAATGCACAAGCTCTAACTTCCCACTCTTCTTCTCTTTCCCAACCTTGAGAAATCTGACTCTTTTTTGTTTCCCATAAACACAGTTTTCATAGAACTCAATCAATATGCTTCAATCTTGGCAATAAATTTTTAGAGTGAAGGATTTTCATCCCTTTCTCACTCATGTGCCCAAGACTTTGGTGCCACAATTTTGTATCCGTCCTTTCAACATATAATGTAGCTATCCATGCAACAAATTTTTGTGTAACAACTAAGGTAGTATATACATTACTTATACACAAATACAATGTTCCTACCTTTGCACCTTTAGCTACTACTCATGCACCTTTAGTGACCTTCCAGACATTGTATGTAAAGTTAAGTATGTAGCCTTCACTACCCAATTGTCTTGCATAAATTAAATTTCTTCTTAAATTAGGGACATGCCTCAGCTCCTTCAACAACTAGTCATTTCCATTCTGCAACTTGATTTTTATCTTGCCTTTTCCAATAATCTAACAGGGATCATCATCACCCAATTACACCTGTACAAAATCACCTTGAACATAATCTAGAAAATAATTTCTATGGGGTGTGGCATGAAATGAAGCCCTTGAATCTATTACCCAGGAATCATTAACGATATCTAAACATAGAATTAAGGCATCTTGTAAAGTATTACTTGCAACATTGGCTTCCTTACTATCATCTTCATTTCTATCTCATTTTTTTTCTTTCGAGACCAATAATCTTTTTTTCAAATGTCATGGCTTTTTGTAGTACCGGCAATCCTTTCTTCCTCTAGATTGAGAGCATCCTTTCTTTGATTTCCCTCATGACTTCTCACGATTTCCTGGGCTTTTTCCTCTTTTCCTTTGATCTTCCCTTGTTCTCTACATTCAAAATAGTACTTGATGATGTTGAAGTCTCACCTGTGCTTTTCCACCACATTTCCTCGTTTCAGATATCACCAACAACATCATCAAATTTCAAAGTGTTTGTAGCAGAGATATAGTTACTTACAGCCATAACGAAGCTATTCCAACTTTTTGGCAATGAACATAAAATTAAGAGCCCTAACCTCTTCATCAAAGTTAACTTTTATAGAAGTCAATTGACTGGTAACTGTATTAAATGCATTTAAATGATCTGCTATAGATCATGCTTTACTCATTTTCATATTAAATAAATGCTTCATAAGAAATACCTTATTTAAAGCTGAGGGTTTCTCATACAATTTTGCCAATGCTGCCATTAGGGTTTCAGTCTTTGTTGCTTTTGATATATTGAATGCTACAGACGGTGCAAGGCATAGCCGAATGGTACCCAGTTCTTTTCTATCCAAAATATCCCAATCTTCATCTAACATTGTGATCGGTTTCTTTGTTTTTCCTTCCAATGGCTGCCACAGATCCTTTTGATATAGGTAATCCTCCATCTGCATTTTCCATAATTGATAATTCTGACCATTGAAATTCTCAACCTTTAATTTGGTTTCTTCAATTGCTCCCACTCAAATATGAAACTCCCTGTCAATTTACAAAAATACACGACTCTGATACCAATTGTTAGGTTTTTGGCAGATCTGAAGCAAATACAAATTAACAACTATATATAGTTTCAAATACACAAAGATGAAGAAAAATATACAACACAAATAATACAAAGATTTAACATGGTTCATCCAATATGGGCTACATCCATAGAACACAACCGTCCGATCTTTTCTTATTATCCCGTAAAACAATACAACACCATTACAGTGCCCTTTTTATTCCAACCACTTATAACATGCGATTTTTAGAGAAACATACAAAGTTGTTTTCAACAAAAAAATGACAATTTTTTTTTCCTCGAGGATTGTGCTCCCGAACCCCTGCTCTCAGGGACTACCAGCCCCAAACCTTGGTGAGGATACATTACTAGTATATAGTACTTGCATGACTAGTTGTCACACACAAACACCATGATTATTGGTAGAGTCTTGTTACTATGAAACCCTTTTGTTTGGGCACACACACACATATTTTAAAAATTAAAGATTACTTGTGTAAAAATAAAAATTGGAGACTTAAAAAATTAAGTTGATTTTTCTGGGGTTTAACTTTTTCCCTAATGAAATGCATACAACCATACATATATGTACAATAATATGGTCTTGTACTATCAACTGCCATTAATTATATAAAAAACCATAATACATTCATTACATCATCATTGTACCCAAGTGTGTAAGCCTATGTCGTATTTACACCAACAAAAATATGATGTTTTGACCTTTTGCAGTGTTGATGTTAGTGACATCCAATGGGCTTGTTTATGGTGGTGTTAGCACAATCATCTCTATTAGCACAACCATCTCTAAGTGATACAAAGGTTGATCTCTCTTGAAAATTAAGAAATCCAATTCTTGACTATGTTGGGGTGATTCAATGGCTCACGAGGATGTTTCAAGAGGGGTACTTTATTGTTAGAAGAAGGTATAGGGTGAAAGACAATAAGTTTTGGGTTATTTTTATCTCCTTGAATATATCAATGCACAAGGTTTATGACAATAAAATCTAAATGTCCTTTCACATTTACAGAGTAGATCTAAAATTAAGATGCCTCTTTAGAAATATATATTCTAACAAATGTTGTAAATAAATTGCAAAAGTGTTAAGGCAATGTTCATGGAATATGATTAGATTAAATTGAAAATAACCAACATTACGTCAACCATAAATTCTCACAATTAAGTACAATGTCACTGCAATCATTAAAAGAGGATATAAAACCAATGTTTTTTAGATTTTATTAAGTTAGAATGTCATATCAATGCACTATTCTAAGATAAAATCAAATACATATCCAATCAATTTATCCACTTCTGAACACATATACTTGCAACAAAACAATTTCAAGTGATAAGAAAACTATTTCCAACAAAACAAACATCTGATTTATTGATGAAAATTCTAAAAATGATCACAATTAATAGGTATGTCAATATTGAATTCTTCTAAAATATTGTTTATACAAAGTAAATAAAATTTCTAACCCTTAATTTTGACACTAAGATCACAATATATACCTTTTACAAAAGATGTGAAAAGTCATGATTTGTGGATCTGGATACCATGATTAAAAACTCATCCAGATGACTCAAAAGTTAAATGTCACTAATTAATATCTAATATTTATCAAAATAAAAAATTAACTAAAATAAAACCTACACCTAGGTCCAAAATTGGTAAAAAACATTTTGCTCTCCAATCAATGTGTGTAAAAAATAAAGAACACTTAAAACATTTTTAAAAAACTTTTGACATATTTTTAAATTTTAAAAATAATTTATAAATAATACCTTATTTATCATTAAGAAAATTTTAATTTATTGATAATTTTAAAAAAATATTATTATACAATAATAATTTTAAAAATTACAATTAAGAATTTTTTAATCAATTAATAAGCACTGTTTGTTGTCTTATATTATTATACACTCATAATAAGATAATAGAATGGAATTTTAATTTTCAAATAATAATAAAATATTAAATAATAATTATTTAAAAATTGTAAATAACAATTTTGATTAATTTTTAAGAATTATTAGATTTTTAAAAGTTAAAATTGATGAGTAAATTATATATTGATTTTATTAGAAATTGATTATTTTTTATTAATGAGTTAATTCTAAATTTGTGAATACATTCAAACAATCACTAAAATATAGTAAAAACATTCTTAATAAAATTCAAATGATCATCAAATTAATAAAATTAAAATATTAATAGATTTTAATTTTTTTTCAATTTTAATATTTTAAAAATAAATCTATTATTCATAGTTAATTTTTTGTAAAATTGATTATTAAGAATTACTTTTTTCTTTTATGGTTGTGATGTTCATATCAAACTTTTTGATCATAACTACCCATGTCTTAATATAGTTTCTTTTTAGATTGTCCTTAAAACGAATTTTGAATTTGTGGACTTGAAATCAAATTTTATAAATAAAAAACTTACAAATATATTTTTTACTTTTTTTAATTGTAACAATACAATTATCTGAATGGAAAATAAGACTTACAAATAAACTAACATTCTTATATTTTAAACGAATCTATGTAAAAGACAACAAGAAATATAAAATTACTCAAATTTCTCTATTTACACATTAAAGTTCAGATGTATACCACCTATGCAATTATTCAATTTAATAAATAAAATCACCCACATTTATAGATATTTAAAGTGTTTTTTTATTAAAAAGAAAACTAACTTTATTTAAATGTTAAGACCTGCCATGTTCAAAATTATTACAAGTCTCAAGTAAATAAAATGGTTTTTTACTAAATAATGTAAATAAAATAAAATAAAATATTTAAAAAAAATTCTATCTTAGGACAAATAAATGAAATGATTAAATACAATTAAATATAGTGTTTACACTTACCTATTTATAAGCATAATAATGTTGATTTAAAAAAAAACAATACATTATTATTTCCTAGATGGGATCTTCTATCTTGACTAAGGGGATTTCATTTGAAGATATCTCAAATTGCTTCTAAGGAAACAACCTACAAAGGGACTAAAGTCGTTAATTGTTAGTTGGTTCTTTGTTGGCTTTTTGTTTTCTACTATTAAGTTTTATGTTTTAAAGACTTTGGACTTATGGTGTTTTATAGTTAAAATGTTTCCTCCAGATTTGTATTGGATATTATTTAAAGTATATTTTACTATGCTTATTATATTTTAATTATTTTGGACAAATAATTGCATGACAAAATTTGATTTTCGTAAATGCACTTCCATAGAGTAGGCCATTTTGTTTAATTATAATAAAATTTATAAATTTATAATTAAATTATATTTTATTTATATTTAAAATTATTTTTTAATATATTTATAGTTTAAAGAAGATTTTAGTATTAATTTTTTATTAAAAGATAAAAATATTTTGTAAGTATATAATTTATGTCATTTAGTAGCTTCTATTTTTTCTTTAATCCTTGTTTTCCAAGTGTGTTTACTTAGACAAGTAGAATAAATTCCTTTCTTTTTATGAAATAAAATAGATTTGTAATAATGTTTCACATCTGAAAACAACCTAATCTGATTATAAAGAAGAAAGAAGAAGTTTGATTACAACAACTATCTTTCTAAGGAGAAAAGTTACAAGCTGCAAAATGAATCTCTTTCATACTTTCTGCATTCTTAGACATTGCACAAATTTCATTTCTTATTATAGCATATTTTTATCTTGCACGAAAAATCATTTACACAAGCATCAAAATTATAGTGATTCATATTAGTGTAGATATCATGCAATGGTATCTTGGAATGACACCAAGATAAAAAAAGCCACTTTGGCATTCAAGTACAAATGTATTTAATGTACACAACTCTAAGAACATAGTGATTCATATCTTAGCTTGTACAAATATCCTATATTATATTTAGGACTTCAAAATATTTAGTATATATTACTATGGGTGTTACCATTGCACCTCCATTAGGTGCAAGTGCTAGTGAAATAATCCTTTTCAATTTTAAAAAGGGAGATAAAAAGAAATATTATAATACTTTGGTTAAAAGAATGATTAATAATGAATATTTATGAAACTCTCTTAAAGAAAGGAATTATTATATTTATTAAAAGATAATTAAATGTGATTTTTTTGAAAAGGTGTGATGGTTTGGAAACCATCCCTGAAAAAGGATATATTAGTCATTTATGTGAGACTTGGGAAGGGGGCATGGAGATTACTCATGGAAGAAGAATAAGGTGGTATCTTGGTTGGTTATGGGCATTTTGAAAAGGAGCACACAACATGTGTCCAATTTGGGGTATAGTGTGGTGTCTTGTCTAGGGTTGTGTTTTTCATACCGTGAGGCATGTGGGGTTCTGTTGAAGAACCAATTTTCTTTGATCGTGCTATATTCATAAAGGACCCAAGACCACTGGAATCTTCTTAGAGTGAGAATGACCCTTCCAAATGCTAAAGATTAATATACGAATTGGAAACCTTGATGCTATAAGATATTGAGAAGGTTTTATATATGATTTGATGATAATATGGTTGAATTATGTGGCTATGTTATTCAATTTATTGTGTTAACAATTGAATTTATAATTCTTGTCAAGTTATTACATGTCACTTACTTTATCTATTTATATCTAATCCAATCTTATCATATCTTATAATTGATCTTAACATTAATATTTAATCTATTAATTCCATTGCAATTACTTAATTATTTCTTGGAGAAAAGCGTTACAATTACATTTGATATTAGTTACAGACAGATTAAAACTAATGCAACACAAATGTTAGATTGATTAAATATTAGAAAATCAACTCAAAATTTGAAAGATACATAGATCTACATATAATACATTTACATTAATATTTTTTTAAATTTATTCTTTCTCTTTACATATTATATCCCAATATACATTACAATACAAGCTATATTTCTCATATACATCAATCTATTCTTATACTTTTCCCCTACCATAGCTTATCAACTTTTGCAGACTATATTTGATATTGGTATCTTCTTTCATTATTCCATATTTTAGAATGTGACATGTTTTTCCTTAATATGGTAAACCCTCAATAGACACATCTTCCTCATAACTATCTCTTAGTTATTAGTACTTGTTGTTAGGCTAGTATTATTGCAATTGGTTGCAATCAATTTTTGTTAACTGGTTATTATTCAATTGTTTTTCACCAATTATAACTATGCAGTTTTCTTTTGGTTTTTTTTTTTTTAATTTTTAAAAAGTTAAGATACATGATTTTTAAGTCTTTAAATTACATAAATTATTTTTCTCCATTCTAATTGACTAAATTTTTGTACATCTTATTACTAGATTTTATGGATCCACTATCTACATGAATTTTTTTAAGGAAAGCTTTATATAAATAAATAAACATATAATATAAAAAAAAAAAAATTAATAATATTCTTTTAGTTATCCTCATGCAATTTAATGATATAATATTTTGATAATAAAATAACATTATTAATAATATAGTACTAATATTTATAATAATAAATTAATAAATAACAACATAATAATAATAAATATATACAAATTTGTACAATAATATTATAATATAATTATAATATATTAATAATATAACAATTAAAATACAATAATTTAAGAATCTTAATGTTTATCTATATGACTCTAACCCTAACTTAATCTTAATTGAAAACACAACATCGGTTTGCACATATAACCAACATAACTCTGAAAATACTACAATACATTATCATTTGTCATCTCAAACATCTATAAAAAATTAGATATGTCTAAAATTAAATTATGAAATTGAAATGTTTGTGAGATTTAATATCTATATTTTCAAATCATTGCATAATTACATCTATAAATTATTAGTTCAATAAAAATGTAATTTCATAATTTGAATTTTTTTAGAAATGATAAACTCTACCATAAGATAAAAAAGTAAAAATAAAATTATATACCATCCTTTACCATCGTGTCTCCTCTACTTTGTTGTGTACTTTAGCATATTTTGGAAACATTGGAATAAGATTAAAAACTTAATAAAATAAAATAAATATATTCAATCATTTTTTTTTATCATCATTATTAAAAAGATAATCACAAAATAATATATGTGTTATAAATATAAGTTAATAAAATTAATGTTTTCTAACACACATATCTTTATTGAAAACAAAATCATTATAATAATATATAATTCTAACATTATACTACTAACATTTTAATAGTATATTAATAAAAAATTAACATAATAGTAAATATATACAAAATTATAATCAACATCAAATTGGTATGTAAAATATACAAATCTCCGAATCGGGTTTGCTGCAAGATAATGAAAAAGAAATATTTGGATTCGAATGAACTAGAAAGGATATATTTACTATGACAAATTCTTGTAATGGTTCAGAAATTTGGAGATTTCTTTGGGAAAGTAGAAGGATCATCACAAAGCATATCACATGGAATATTGGCAATGGTAGGAAGGCTAAGTTTTGGAGAGACACCTAAAATGGGGAGGTTGCCATTGACAAAGTTTTTGGAGATAATGAGCGGATTAATGAAATAAAGCTCAAAATGGGTGCATTTGTGTCTAATTATATTTTCCCTTCGAGGGAGGGGCCCTATCAGTTTGTTTGGAAACCAATTATTGAAGGAATTAGTGTAGAGAATATTTTGAAACTCTCAAGATTCTGGTTAGTCAAAGAGTAATTTTAACAGGGGAAGAAGATGAAGTCATTTGGTGTGTGGCCAAAAGTGGTAACTACAAGGTGAGTATGGGTCATTCGGTTCAGATGAGGAGATGCAGGGGGTGAGCTGGCTGGTGATGATATGTTGGGATAAGCGAGTTCTTTGAAAGGCTGGAGCTTTCTTATGGATAGCTCTTCATGGCAGGATTCTTACAGGTGATAGACTAAAATCAATTGGCATTGAAGGTCCCAACATGTGTCCCTTGTCTAGACATAACGAAGAGACTTAAGCCATTTTCTTCTCTGGTGTCCTTAAACGCGGTTGCTTGCTGGGATTGGTTAATGGAAATGATAGAGTGGCAAACAACAAGGAATGATAAACTTTTAGATTTCCTAAATGCATGGCCAGTTGACAGGGTGAATTCTAAATGGGGGAACATTTGGATAGTGGGGCCTTCTATTGTCGCCTGGAAGATTTGGAAGGAGAGGAATAGGAGGATTTATAAGGAAGAATGTTTGCCCGTAGAGATAATCATAGGGAGGATTAAGGTGTCCATTTCAGAAGTGGTCAACAACAAACTTCCTCTTAAAAAAGTGAAGAAGGTTACTAAGTGGGATAAATGTATGGAGGACAAGTGGCAAATTTTGTACTCTGGCGAGGTCAGGATTGCTTGCACTAATGTGTTTAGGAAGGACATTTCATGGAAGGTGCCTAGGAAGGACTATTTCAAAATAAATTTTGATGGAGCAAGCAAAGATAATCCTAGGGAGGCAGGTTTTGCGACCATTATCAGGGATGAGTTTGGTCATTTGGTATCCGTTGCACTAGGCTTTATGGATATTGACGACAATAATGAAGTCGAGATGAAGGCTTTAGACAGAGGATTGGAACTCTACCAAGAAAAGGACATTTCTATAATAGAGGTGGAAGGGGATTCTCAACTAGTGGTTAATGTTGTCATGAAATCTAACATCTCTAATTGGAGGCTTGGGAAATGGTTGTTCAACATTATGGATAAGTTGAAGTTATTCTCAAATTTTTCTATTTCCCACGTTTTTCGTGAAGGGAATCGTGCGGCAAACTGGCTTGCCAATGAGGTATAAGGAGTCATATCCTTGACAAATTGGTGGATGGGACAAATCAACAAGAGGACCTTAGGGAAATTATCATGAAGGATTCTTTTCAGGAATCTGGTTTCTCACTAGTGGGCATTGGATGATTGATCTGAATTATTTTGTCAATTCAGAGGACAATACCCAAAGCAGAATTTGTGGTATTGTAAACACATAACAAATCATATTAAATTTCATTTCATTGAAAATATGTAAGAACCATACAATTTTTGGCAAACTCTATGAAAGAGAGTTGTGTGCCCTTGAATTGAATTTATCCCATTTGGACAAACTCTGTAAAAGAGAGTTGTATGCCTGAGCCTGTATAATTTAAGCAATCTTGTGAAGGAATGTATGCCTATAACTTTGTAACTCCATAACTCTCCAACTCCTTGCAATTGGATTCAAATTGGGCTTATTTATAAGCTTTCAAAGAAGCTGAACAGCCACTACATCTATGTTTACATCGGAAGTCGAAAAGACAATCCAGTATTGAAAGATTATTACATTTATATGAGAACAAAAATTAATTAAAGATTAAAATATTTAATTCTGTGACTTATTTCTGATCAATGATACTACAAGACTCTGGCCCCTTACTATGGTGTTAGCTTTAGTGTCTGAAGATAGATTGGTTTTTTAGTCTTCGGGATCATCCATGCGACAGATGGATCAGTAAGGGCTTGGATTAGTTCCAGATGGAGGTGCGAGTTTCTAAATAAGTCTTGATAGATTGTGATCTAAGATATGCAAGACATGTTGGGCAGGGAGATGTTAGATTGGGAGGATTGTTCGCAGATTCTCATGAACTCTTGGGAAATGGTGCTCTCTCTCCTGGATTCTATATATAGCACCTTCCTCTGCTCTGTTAGTATCGATGAATGGTCTCAGGATTGCAGTTGGTTTGGAGGGAGTATGGCAAATTCATTCGGTGTTGTGTCGCAGCCAGGGGCTACTGAGGCCCTTGAGCAGCAACTGAACATGATATTTAACAAAGCAGAGCACAAGGAGAAGGAAATGGTGTTTCAGATTCTAGGATACAATTTTTGGAGTGGAGGTCATGTCCATGATGGGGAAGTCTATCATGCTCTGTTTAAGCCGACTGTCCAGATCCTGGGCTATCCTCTGAGTGCCTTTGGGATCGCTCATAGAATGGTTTGGGAGGAGAATGCAGAAGGATTTAAAATGGCTTTGAACGACCTTAAAGCTATTCCAGAATCTGGCATCATTGTCAGTTACTTTGATCTCACGGCAAAGGGTAAAGTGACTAAAATGAAGAAAGCTTGGTCTATCTTTAAGACTGGAGTGGGGAAGGAGAATAGCCTGGACAAGTTTGAGGACTTCATGTAAGGCAGTAAGGAGCTTCTGCCAGAGGATATGGTGGAGAGGATTGTAGCAATGGGGAAGGGTATTGCTTATATATATATATATATATATATAATTATACTATAATATTATAATATAATATAATAATAATAATAATATAACAATAATTTAATATGTATCTTAATTAAAAACTATTATAATAATTAAAGTATAATAATATAAGAATCTCAATGTTTATTTATATGACATTAATTCTAATCTAATCTTAAATCTAACTATATCTCTAATTAAACCTTACCATAACCATAAATTAAAGATTTAACCTAACATCAATTTTAAACATTACCCTAACTTAACCATAATCCTATCTCTAATTGAACTATAAATTTAAATTAAATTTAATCTAAATCTTTCAAAAACATTTGAAATATTAATATAATATACAAAGATATATTAATAATATTATTTTAGCTAGGTTAGGATTATCTTCATGCAATTTAATAATATAAAAAAATTGATAATAAAAAAATATTATATTTAAAATAATAATATTTTAGTTATTATAATATTAAAATTATTTATTTTATTTAGTTTAGGGTTATCCTCATTAATTTAATACTCTATCACTTATAAATGGAATAGATTTAGATAACATTACAATATATCTTACTATTTCCAATACAACTTCATTTCTCAAAATCAAATTACAATACATATGATTTTAACCCAAAATCTATATATTTCTAAATTACAATTATAATTAAAATTAAATTGACTATTTCTATTTCTAAATTACATATTCACTTTCATAAAGTTTTACTAATAGACTAATAATCAAATAATTTAAATAACCATTCTTACTACTATCATTAAAAATTAACAATAGTTAAAAAAATAATAAAAAAGAAAAACCTTCACCTTTTGGAGATCACTCAAACTTAATATTAAACGACTAGCCTATCCAACATTTGCATACATGAGTGAGAATGGAAGAGTAATTCTCAACTTTAAATCAAAGATTATAATGTATTTGTATGTGGATATGAGTAACGGAAAAAAATTTGGATTATGAATTTCCTTTTGCTTTCTTAGTATGTATAGTGACTAGCCTTCTAAGGGTATTTCAATAAAGAATATATGATCATTTTATAAAAATTTAGTGCTTTATTCAATTATATGATAAAGTCAATAGCTTTAGAAATTTATAAATACTTTTGTAAATCTGAAATAGAGGATTAGCATTATATTTATATCTAAAATCCTTTAGTTTAGTTCTAATTTTATTTAGAATTAGTTCAAAGAAATCAAGACGATTCACATAATTACATATTCATTCATTTCTATAAATAATAAAAAAAAATCTAGTGTAAAATGTCTTTAAATATAAAATGCCTTTAAATACTTTGAGAAATTGGTGTAAGAGCAAATGGGTGGAAAAACAATCAACAATGACCAAAAATATTGTTGGTTTTTTTGTGAACATTTTGGCATCTTTCTTTCAACTTTGCATATTTTTTCCTTATTATTGGCTCTAGTTGACAACAAGCACATGGGAATAATTATCGGTTTCTATGCTTCATCAGATTCAACCAAATAATTGTTTAGTTGTGGTAAGCATGAAACTTTTGAACAACCAATTATAATTGGATATGAAATCATCAATTTACAACTAATAGCTTATCTAAAAAAAATCATCTACTTCTGCAATGTGAAGATGAATCAATCAACTATCAATGGAATAAGTAGCATATGTTTTTGGGAAGGTCTTCCCATCATGCACATTCCATTGAGTTGCAAGCAATGATGAAAAAATTTGTAGTTTATTAAAATACAATATAATAAGTCATTATAGAAGCTTATGCAAGATATTGAGAGGCTTTAGAAACTCTAAGACAAATGCAATTATTAGGTGATGTAACCATCCAATACATCATGACAAGTCATAATGCCTTTCTATCAAATGAAGATAGAGAAGTTAGTAAAAATATTCATTGAATAGTGGAAGCAATAAACTACAAATTTATTAAAATATTTAGTAAAATAAAAGGGAGAAAGCAACAATAGCATCTACTAAGAAGAAGAAAAATGAAATAATAAACGAGAAAGAAAAGATCATCGGGTCGCATAGGAAAGGAAAAAATATTGCAAATTAATAGAAATGATATAAAAATTATTAGAAGAAAGGATTTGGAGAGTTGTGACCAAGAATGAGAATCTGGGTAAATCAACCCAATAAACAAAGTGATGGATTGTGGCTATAAGAAAAGAGATGACAAAGATGTGCACATTGTAGCATGAAAGAAAAAGAATTGTGTAAGGGCATTAGTCAAAAAGGAATGGAAGATGAATCATAGTCTTGGAATGCAATATGAGTGAGTAAAGTGGTCATCATGGAGGGAGGTGTATTGGCCAAGTGAAGAGATATCGACCCAAAAAATATTAGAATGTGAAAGGTTGCATGGGTTAATGAGGAGTGAAGGAGGTAAGGAAAGATATAGAGGTAGAGTATAAGAGAGCAGATGCATCGACTAAGTAGAAGGGGAGAGGGAATCAGGGTTGAAGAAATCAAGAGTTCTATGTGAAGCCGAACAGGGAAAGAAGAAAAATCTTGTGGGAAGGGAAGATGCACTGAGTAGTAGTAAATGTTTGTGTAAAACAAAGGAATATGAGAGACAGAAAAACGCCATTTTTGTGATATGGTATTGTTATGTTTTGGGAAATTAATTAAATGACGAGTGTATTCCTATATATGTTGCAATATTATTCTATAAGTATGAATTCAAATAGAGAGTAGAGGGTCTATGCATTGTTAAGTGTTTTTGTGTTTGAGTTTTATGTTTTGGAAACAAGAGGAGTTTTGTCTTGCATAATTTTTTTTATTACTATCATAGTAACTAAACAAAAACCATGATATAATATTGAGTGTAATCCTATAGATATACTTCAATATCACATAGAACTCTTAATTAGTAATTAGAGATATCCAAGTGATGTATTCATGGTTGGAGGGTTTGGAATGGACTACCTAGCCTTGCAGCCAAATTATACAAAAGACATGATAGGAAATTGAATGCGAACAAAAGCACGAGTTTTATTGATTAATATAAAAAGCTAACATGCCTGCAATCCTTCACATAATCAACACACTCAACCTATCAACCCCATATTTTGGTGCACAAGTTGCCATGAGCTTATTATAGAGAAAATACTAAGCCAAAAGTCTTCTAGTTCTTCCTTCCCCTTAAGTATTGTTCCCTCAATACTCCCTAGCTAATGATCATCCTTCCAAACACTCTCTCAAGAATTTATATATTAGTTCCAAACACTAGAGTGATTTGCGACAACTTCCTTTGATTCTAGGTCCAATTATAACGTGTGTGTTAGCTCTAATTGGTAGAAGATAGTATAAACTAGATGTGGATGGGTGTGGACCTGCAATGGTGGGAAAATGGGATCTACTATTCTAAGAATCAAACTCATTCACCTCATCAATACATTAGAGAAATAATCAATAGGCCCTATTTATATCTATTGAAAATAGTTTCTAAATCAGGATGTCACTCTGAGTATCTCCTTGAAATTTCATCGAGAAAAGCGTCAGTCACAAATGCTAGGCATCCTTGACCTAGACCTTTTTCTTATTTAAAATATGGTTATGTGCATCTCAATCTACTCTTTTCAGATCTATATTTTTTGTCTCCAAAATCTATTAGTTGCACACAAAAGAGGGTAAGAAGGTGTTGGGTTGATAGGGGTTTTCCTAGGTCAAACCTTGGGTTTGGAATTAACCCTTAATGAAATAAATGAAAGGAAACCTTTGAAGTAAAATGTTGGATCTACAAAATAAATTGAAAAGATTTTCAAACTCTCTCACCTTCCTCTGCAACTCTCTTGCCTTCCCCAGGTTTGAATCTCAGCTCCTAGATGAATGCTCCCTCTAGGGAGATCCCCCCCTCCCTGCAACTGGACCCCATGCCCGATTCCACGATCAGAATGCATGATGTTGTTCTGGTTGCGGGGACCCCATGGTCTGGGGGTCATATAGAAGAAAATGCCAGTTTTCACACCCCTTCCACTTCACCAGTTCTGATTGATTATGGCCTGAAAGGTGAAGAGAGGAATATACCACATCCTGGACTGGAAACTTTAGCCGGATAGGCGGATGTGGAACTTGTGAAGGAGAATCCCAAGTCTAGCTAGAAGAATGCCCTCCTTGGGTCCACAAATTCGACCCCTGAAGTTGTTGTGGCCACTTTCTCCCAAATGAAAGACGGAACGAAGATCAAGCTCCTAGACAACCTTATGGACATAATCACCTCTTCCCTTCACCTGACAATAGTTGGTCAATTCTTCTCCTTTTGACCATCTATTGACATGGTTAGGCGATGGGAAAAATCTCGATGGAAGCTTAAAGGAAGCCTAGATATTTCAACAATGCCGGGGGGACTATTTCTATTCAAGTTCAATACTGAGGAGGATCTGATCTATGTCCTGATGGGTTCTTGGGCTTATGGCAAGCATTTCCTAACCATGGCTAAATGGAAGCCTGGTTTCAACCCCTCAGCAGAACTAAACTGCATGGCACCAGTTTGGGTTAGGCTCCCTGGGCTCCCGCTGGAGTTCTGGGACAAACAAATCTTCTGCTGGATAGGGAACTCATTTGGCAACTTTGTCTCAGCTGACTTGGTCACACTTAATAAATCTAGGTTGGTGTATGCTCGCTTTTGTGTTAATGTTACTATTAACAAGGCTCTCCCAAATTTTATCTCCCTAAAATCAAAATGGGGAAAATGGTCCCAGGCTATTGTGTATGAAAATGCTACCCTTTTTTGCCAGAAGTGCAATAATGAAGGCCATTCCTATATTGAATGTAAAGCCCCATGTGGCTACTGAACCCAAGCTAAAAAATAAGGCTATCTGGGCCGAGCCCATCAACCCTGGTGACCCATCATCTTTGGCTCCTCTGGAGTTGACTACTATGAATGAAATATATGAGGATTACCCCCACATGGACAAGATCCTAGAGATTTTAAAATCCCCAGTAGACCTAGTCAAAAATGACAATCCAAGCATCCCCCTGGAAGAGGGTGAGATCCCACAGGTGATATCTCTCAATGTGTCCCCCAACCCCCTCCCACCTTCTTTCCCCACACCCTCATCCCTTCACGCCCCTATCCCAGTTATGGCTATGCCTCTTATGGTTGAGCTTAAATTGCCTACCTCATCATCCCCTCTCTCCCCTGCTATGGTGGTTAGAGATGCTCACCCAAGAAAATCCCTAACAACTCCACTGAAAGTGTCCCCCCCAGGATCTCCTCAGATGGATAATGAAGAATGGATAACCCAGAAGAAGAAAGTCAAGGCCAAGAAAGCGGACGTGGGGGGAACTGAAAATAAAGTAGGCAAACCCTCTGAAAGAGTTTTGAGACACAAGGTTATGGCCAGGGACATTACAAAGCGCAGACAACTCACCCATGATGGACTCAACAAAATTAAGAAATGAAGTTCCTCTCTTGGAACATAAGGGGTTTGAACAGCCCCCAGAAGGAGTTCACTGTAAAACAACTCATTCTAGAGATGAAAATTGACATTTGCCTTCTTCAGGAAGTTAAGATTCCCTTCCAAACCTTTGCTTTGGTTGCTGGTAAACTTTGGCCTGGGGTGGATTTTCTGTATGTTGATGCTTTGGGTGCTTCTGGGGGTATTGCTACCCTCTGGGACCCCATTAAAATGAAAGGTAAGCTTTTCGCTAGCTCCCAAAATTTCCTAGTGATTACTCTTTATTATGGTGAACAGTGCTGGCAGATGTTTAATATCTATGCTCCCAACTCTAGGTTGGGGACACGGCTTGTGTGGGAGGAAATTTTTAATCTCATTTTGGCTAATCAAAAGGTTCAGTTTATGCTTGCGGGAGATTTCAATTCCCCCCTCTACCCTTCTGAGAAGTGTGGAGCCCTTGAAGATTTCACTGATAGCATGGGTGACCTAGCCAGCTTCATCAATGCTTCCAGCCTTATGGATATTGATCTCCAGGGTGCTCCCTTCACTTGGTCGAACAATAGGAAAGGTAAACATCTTATTCAAGTCAGACTTGATAGATTCCTGATTTCCACCAACTGGGACATTGAACATAGCTCCTATCTGAAAACCCTCCCAAGGACTGCGTCTGATCACAACCCCCTTCTACTCCACTGGAAAGATAGACCCTACCAGCCCCCCCCCCCTTTCGCTATGAGATCATATGGGCCTCTCATCCCGACTTCAGGGAGCTATTTAGACTTTGGTGGGCCACCCCGGTCCAAGGGACTGCTATGTTCAAAATTATGGAGAAATTAAAGCTAATTAGCAGGGAAGTCAAAGGTTGGAATAAGACCACCTTTGGAGACATCTTCAAAAGAAAGGACCTGGGGTCTAGACTGGAACAACTTTAGAATATCATGGCTATCAGTAACCCCTCGAATCCCATTTTGAAGGAGGAAGACTGCCGCAAAAGCTGGAAAGATACCCTCTCTAAGGAAGAAGTAAACTGGAAGCAAAGATCTAGAATCCAGTGGTTGAAGGAAGGGGACAAAAATTATGCCTTCTTCCATAGATTGGCTTGTATTCACAGGAGAAGGAACTAAATCAAAAGTATCAAGGATGAAACTAACCAGGAGATCACTGAAGATTCCCTAATTGGGTAGAGTGTGGTGGAATTTTTCACAAGACTATATTCTGATAATGGTGGAAGTGATACTGCTCTCGAGGACTGCCTTGTTAGTAAGCTTCCGACTGTCATCAATGAGGATGACAATCGGCAACTAATTGCCCCCATCTTTGTTGATGAAGTCAGCCAGGCTGTCTTTGCTATGGGGGCCTGCAAGACTCCGAGCCCGGATGGCTTCCCCCTGGTATTATTCGAGGATTACTGGGACATTGTTAGCTATGATGTCACCAAAGTTGTTCAAGATTTCTTTAAGACAGGGAGATTGCTGAAGAAGGTCAATAACACTTTCATTGTCCTCATCCCAAAGACCACTAATCCTAGTTGCTTGAAGGAGTATCGTCTCAGAAGTCTTTGTAATACCATTTATAAGATACTCTCCAAGGTCCTTGTGAATAGGATTAAACCCTTCCTGGGAAAATTTATCAACCCATCTTAGAAAGGCTCTATCCCGGGTCGCCAAATTTTGGATGCTACCATTGCCACTCATGAGATAATCCACTCCATGGATAGGAGCAAAATACTAGGTATGGATTTTAAACTTGATATATCTAAAGCTTATGACAACGTTAATTGAGATTTTCTTTTTGTTGGATTTTTCCAAGATCAAGAGGTCAATGAAATGTACAAGATAGAGACACAATATAGGACAAGAATAAACTGTATTCTCATCAATAGAAAATGATCAACAACTGTTACATACAATGTAGATGAGCCTGCTTATATAGGCAAGGCTAGGGATATGTATGAACACACAAATATGACATGTGGCTCAATAAGAAACAAGGGTAGGTAGGAAATATGTGTGGGTAGGTAGGAGAAATAATATAATATTCCACATGAGGTGGATCACCCACCGAAGGTGGAATTATCACTCCACAATAAGTGGATATGATAGTGTAATAACAAGATCAACACCATAAGAGGTGGAATTTCTCCTACACACACTATCCCAATGTGACACAAACACCCAAGTGTCTCATATCCAAACTACTATGAAATGCATTATCCTAAGTAAACTTAAGTAAGTGTAATAATATCCATGATGAATAATTATTTACACCAACACCCCCCCTTAAGTGCAACTTAGGGGAATGCACTTAAGTCTACAATGCAACTAAGCAAGGCAAGATGGGTCCTGGCTACGAGGCCATGTTAGGTACCCATGCACAAATGCAAATGCATGCAAACCAATGCAATGAAATCTCTCACAAAGTGGGGAAAGAAAGAAAAACCCAATGGGAAAAAACCCTCCCCCAAAAGAGAGATGAAAGCTATACAAGAGAAGTCTCATAGAAGAATGTGAGGAACAAAACCCCATGTGAGGAAAAAGTCCCCCCCATATGAGAGAAGAAGAGAAGTCAAACTGTGATCCTCCCTCAATGAAGAATCTGCACCAATGATAGAAGCTCGATGTATGAAGAAACTGCTCCATGAACGTCGAACAACATTCCTCCCCTTAGGAAGAAACAAAACCAAAGGTGTATCCATGAAGTCTCCCCAATCATGAAGGGAAGATGTATGAAGAAAACTCATGATGAAAGGAATCTCTGAAAACTGCTCAAGTGTCCCCATGTCGATGCTGGAAGATACCCCTTCCAAAGGTGGTAAACTGTGCCACACTGCTGAAAAAGGCACTCCAAGATCTAGTGGAGATGGATGTAGAACAATGTCCAAAGACTCATGTGTCTCCTCAAAGAATAAAGAGACCTCCTCCAACTGCTGTACATAAGTATCCACAATCATGTCAACCTCGAAAGAATGATCATGTAGAGAATGAACAAGAGGGTCAGAGTGTGCCCTCGCAACAATCGAAGAAGGATCATCTTCATCAAAGAGAAGATGTATGTCATCAATGATGTCTCCCAAATCTGCAATATTTGTCATGTAATCATCCCATGAATCTGAAGCTGGAAGACAATGTATATCCTGCTGCACTGAATCACATGAAGGCAAAATTGTCGCACTATCTGCATCATTAGGTGCAATAGGTGATGTGATATCAATATGAGGAGATGTAATACAAGACTCAAGAATGGGTTCACATGTGAGAATCCCCATGTTCAAGTGTCCAAAGTTCTCCTCAAAATCTGAATCATCACAAGAAGTGTGATCATAATGTGTAGAATCATCAAATGTGAAATCATCATCATCAACAAAATCTGAAAATGAGTATAACTGAGATGCATGATCAACCACCCCAGTTGCAATGATAGCTCTAGTCTCCATGTCTCTAATAAAAACTGAGTCAGGTGTGAACTCCACAACTCTCTTAGTTGCGCCATGTGTGATTTGATAGATAGAAAGGAGATTGTTTGTCAAGTGGGGTACACACAACACATCATTGAAGGAGTTATCCCCAATGTCAATAGATCCTTTCCCAATCACATCCATGTATGTATGATTGCCCATCAAAATCTGTGGCATGGTGCAAGGCTCAAATGTAGAGAACATAGATTGTGAAGAAGCCATATGATGAGAAGCCCTTGAATCTAGAAGCTATCTCTCTGAATCATGACTGATAGTAGCACATAGAGCTTTTCCTTTTCTTGTTCCAAAAGAGTGAGTTTTTCCACTTGTAGAAGCCATGAATGCTTGCCCTTTTCCTTTTGAATGTGAGGAAGTGGAAGTTGATGAATCATCCTTTTTGTAAACTTTAGGCAAATCAATGTTATGCTTTTTGATGATATGTGTGAGCTCATCAATCTTCTTAGTATGGCAACGATGTTCCTCATGACCAATCTTTTTACAATAAGCACAAGTAGGTCTCTCTCTCTTTGGTGAATTATCTCTCTTGGAAGAGGATGAATCTCCTTGTTGTGGAGAAGATGGTGCTTTTTCTTTAGGTTTTGATTGCCATTTCTTCTTGTTTGAGTTGTCCTTTCCTTGATTTCCTTTGTTCCCTTGATTTGCTACTAATGCTTGAGACTTAGAAGAAGCCTTAAGAATGCCCATGCTTATCAACTTAGTTTGTTCCATCATCAACATTTCATTGAAAGCATCAAATGTAGGCATTTTGTAGCTTGAACCCATTGTCATCCTATGAGTTTGGAAACTAGAAACAAATGCTGCATATTCTTGTGGAAGCTTCCCTATCAAGTTGAATATCAATTGAGTATCCTTTTTATCAATGCCACAATCTTTGAGTTGTGCCCTCAACTCATTTGCCTTAGTGACATAATCTTGTATAGTATCAAAGTTCTTGGGATCTAACATGGTGAGATCACTATCAATTTGATATCCCCTAATCTCATCAACTTGACCATACAAGTCTTGAAACTTTTGCCAAGCATCCTTGATTAGAGTACATTTCTCAATATGAAAAATGAGATCCTTTGATACATACTTTCTTAAGGTACCAATTGCCATGATATTTATAGTGAGCCAATCTAAGTAACCAACTGGATCAGCCTTAGGATCAACTGGAGCAACAATAGTTCCATCAATGTAATGAGTGAGTCCTTTTTCCATAAGTTTACTCCATGCATCAATTTTCCAAGTAGCATAGTTATGTGGAGTTAAGAGAGGAAACTTAGAAGAACCCATAGCAGCAAAAAGGAAAGAACACAAGAGCACAAAAGCACAAGAGACACCCCCCAAATTCAATCAATCAAAGTACCCCCCCTAAAGTGATGATTTTGGCACTTTATGCTTAGTGCGATTACAATGAGCCACTTGCAAAACAAGGCAAAGTGGACTTATGATGCAAATTTTACAACTTCCTAAATGAGATACAAGAGACTTCAATCAATAGTGCAATGAATCTAACTGAGATTCAAGCAAATATACAAGTACCAAGAGAGGCAAAAATGGCCAAGATCTGAAAGTACAATTTCTACTTACAATGACATCAATCTGATAGCATCATGTGAAAGTAGATGAAAAAATACGCACTTTCAAAAAAAACAGCACCTAAAAAGGAGGTCGGATGACCCCAAACGAAGCCTCTGAAGTTGCAAAAACTGGGATTACTCAGGGACAGTCACCAAAAACTGCATTTTTTGAAAAATCCGTGCATCAAAATCAAAAAATTCTTTCACCACTGCAGAGAGCACAAAATTCTAGCCCATTTCAAAAAAAATTACACCAAAAAAGGAGCAAAAATGAGCAAGTTATGGCCATTTGAAGTTGAACTGCAAAATCAAAAATGCAAATGAGAGGGGGTCCAAAAATTTTCAAACCCTGCTGATGTGGCCCTGATGTCAGCAAGTCATGCGATTAAATTTGACGACCGTATGACCGTCGCGAAAACTTCGCCCTCTGCTGACTGGGCGTCCGTACCATACGGACGGATGACTGTGCGTACGGAAACCTGCGTGGCACTGTACGGAATGCTGATCGGGTGCAGGTGATGTGGCGGGCCGTACGTATGTGTCAGTGTACGGATCGTACCCGCGGGCCAGTGGCTGCTTGCCATGTGGCGGGCATGGGTCCTCCGGGTTCGTTGACTGCCGGCGGTGGAGGTGCCGGAGCGGAGGGCAGAGGTCGAGGAACCTACGGTTGCGGACGAGCGGCGCGGCGTGGGCGCAGGCGGCGGGTCTGCGTCTGGCGGGTACCTGCGGTGTCCATGGCGGGAGGAGTCGTAGCAGGCAGCGGCGCTGCGGGGGAGGCACCGGCGGAGGTGATGGTGGCGCGCGGTGTCGTGCGAGGCGCAGAGTACGGGACGACTGCGTTGTACAGCGCGCAGACCTGCAAAAAGACTTGCAGGTACGGGGGGGTCTGCGGACCCCCAAAATTTGTGTTTTTTTTTTTTTTTTGATTTCTCCCTTTTTTTTTGCTTCGCTTTTTCTATGGACCCCCAAAAAGGCTGTCTTTGCTATGGGGGCCTGCAAGACTCCGAGCCCGGATGGCTTCCCCCTGGTATTATTCGAGGATTACTGGGACATTGTTAGCTATGATGTCACCAAAGTTGTTCAAGATTTCTTTAAGACAGGGAGATTGCTGAAGAAGGTCAATAACACTTTCATTGTCCTCATCCCAAAGACCACTAATCCTAGTTGCTTGAAGGAGTATCGTCTCAGAAGTCTTTGTAATACCATTTATAAGATACTCTCCAAGGTCCTTGTGAATAGGATTAAACCCTTCCTGGGAAAATTTATCAACCCATCTTAGAAAGGCTCTATCCCGGGTCGCCAAATTTTGGATGCTACCATTGCCACTCATGAGATAATCCACTCCATGGATAGGAGCAAAATACTAGGTATGGATTTTAAACTTGATATATCTAAAGCTTATGACAACGTTAATTGAGATTTTCTTTTTGTTGGATTTTTCCAAGATCAAGAGGTCAATGAAATGTACAAGATAGAGACACAATATAGGACAAGAATAAACTATATTCTCATCAATAGAAAATGATCAACAACTGTTACATACAATGTAGATGAGCCTGCTTATATAGGCAAGGCTAGGGATATGTATGAGCACACAAATATGACATGTGGCTCAATAGGAAACAAGGGTAGGTAGGAAATATGTGTGGGTAGGTAGGAGAAATAATATAATATTCCACATGAGGTGGATCACCCACCGAAGGTGGAATTATCACTCCACAATAAGTGGATATGATAGTGTAATAACAAGATCAACACCATAAGAGGTGGAATTTCTCCTACACACACTATCCCAATGTGACACAAACACCCAAGTGTCTCATATCCAAACTACTATGAAATGCATTATCCTAAGTAAACTTAAGTAAGTGTAATAATATCCATGATGAATAATTATTTACACCAACACTTTTCAAAGCTCTTTTAAAACTGGGCTTTAACCAAAAAGTGGTGAGTATGATTTGGGAATGTGTTACCACGGTCCAGTTCTCAGTTTTAATTAATGAGACTCCTAGGGGCTATTTCAAAGAAGAAAAAGGCATCCGATAGGGTGACCCTTTGTCCCCTTATCTGTTTATCATGATAGATGAAGTCTTAAGCAAGAATGTGACCCATCTGGTCACCAATGGTAGGCTCCAAGGGTTCAAAATGGCCTCCATGCTCCCCCCCTCTAATATTCAACAGTTTGTGGATGACACCTTTCTATTTGGTAAGTCTTATGTCATGGAGGCTAAAGGGTGGAAGATATTACTTTCCGACTACGCCAAGGCTTCGAGACAATGCATCAACTATGAGAAGAGTAATCTCTTCTTCTTCAACACTCTTAATGACCTCCAACTCAGAATCTTCTCTATCCTCAGATGCAAGATGGTAACTCTTCTAGGAACCTACTCGGGTCTCTCCCTCACAATCAAGGAAGTCACTCCCACTTTCTGGAACTCTATATTGGAACAGATGCAGAAAAAACTTGCGGGATGGAAAGGGAAATTCCTCAGTAGTGCAGGGAAGCTCCAACTTCTTGCAGCTTCCCTACAAGGAATTCCGGTGTACTTCCTTTCCATGTTTAAAATATCAGGGACCATGGGGGAAAAACTTGAGAAAATCCAAAGAACCTTCTTATGGACTGGCCTGGAAGAGAAAAAATGTCTTGCTTTGGTCAATTGGGATACTGTGTGCTTACCCAAATCAATGGGAGGTTTGGGTATAAGAAAGATTAATGCCCTCAATAAGGTGCTAATTGCTAAGATTGGATGGACATTGGCTAAAGGTGAGGCGGACTGGTGTAACATCATCAAAGCAAAGTACTTGGACCGGGAGCACTTCTATTACAATTTGAGTACAACCAACCTTCCCCAAGGATACAAGTTATGGAACAACATCCTGAAGAGTAGATTGATGGTTAGAGAAGGTTTGAAATGGCAATTGGGAGACGGTAGAAAGGTGAGATTCTGGGAAGACTTTTGGACGGAGGACAGGCCCTTGGTCAACACTCTCTTCCATCAAATTATGCACCACCCTAAAAGTCTCATGGGTGATTATATCGCAAATTATTTGGTACCAGGAAGATTTTGCTGGAAGGACATTGTCCACATCTTCAGAAACAGACCTAACCTGTTCCCCCTTGCTCAGGACCTGCAATGCATCTTGTCGGAAACAAGTATCCCCATGGCCTCATATGAAGACAACTTCATCTGGAAAGAGACCCAATCGGGCTCTTTCTCTATTAAATATGCTTACAATCAGCTCCTCAAACCCCCTATGGATGTTGAATGCTGGAAGAAAGTTTGGAACCCTCAGCTAATCCCTAAAATTAATTTCTTCTGTTTTTCCCTCATGCATGGTAAAACCCTCACGCTGGATAACTTGAAGAAGAGGGGATTCCATCTCCCCAACAGATGTAGTCTGTGTAAAGCTGATGAGGAAACTATTGACCATATTTTTTTCCTCTACCCCTTTGTTGTTCATCTTTGGACTATCACTCTTCAAAAATGCAGTCTCTGTTGGGTCTTCCAGAAGGACATTAATTTTTTTGCTTTTGATTGGACCCCCCCCTCCCATCACCCCCTCATCATTCAGTTATGGAAACAAATACTGCCGCACATCTCCTGGGCCTTATGGAGAGAAAGAAACAACAAAAATCTCAAAGACACTAAGACCCCCTCGGACATTGTGACACACATTTGCTTTAATATGATCTCTGAAAATTTAGAAGTTACAAAATGGAAAACCCCCCCTTATCCTCCTAATGAGGTTGAGAAAAAAATTGCTGAAAGTTGGAAGCTCCCCCTGGTTTTGATAGCTTCAACAACAATACCAAGAACAAAAGAAGGATGACCAGATGGTCAACCCCTAAGTTACACTGGTTTAAACTAAATTTTGATGGTTCAACACAAAGCAATTGTCAGGGGGGGAGGGGGGGGTGGGTGGAATCATCCAGGACCATTTGGGGAACACTGTTGCAGCCTACGCAGACAACCTAAAGAATAATACGGTCACTCAAGCTGAAGGAATGGCCCTCCTTTGGGGTCTGAAAATGGCTAACTCCATAGGAATTAGACAACTGGAAATTGAAGGAGACTCTCAAATCATTGTGGATTCAGTTAAAGGGAAATCATTGGCGGGTTGGAGAGTGGGATCCATTCTGAGGGATATCAGGTGCCTCTTGATCAAGGTGGAGGACTTCACCATCTGCCACATCTTTAGAGAAGGAAACGAAGCTGTCGATTCCATGGCGGTGGCAGGAAGGCTGCAAAATGGCTTACGATGTTGGAGGGACCCTAGTCTGTTGCTGGTCAACACAAAGGTAATCTTGGAAAAGGAAAAGGCCTTTACTATTCTATCCACACAATAATGAAGGAAACCTTCATTCAAATTTTAAATTGGTGCGAGAATCCTTCCCATTACTATTTCAGACGGCCACGTATCAAAGGCAGGTTGAGTCACCACTACCACAAGGGATGGAATTATGATGAAGGTACAAACATCGGGAATGATTGCTCCCTAATTATTACCCGGATGATGTCAACTGGGGACGATAAAGGCGGCAATGTGGACCTGTCAAATCACATTGGCTCGAGTGAAGGCTCACACATTCCGAGTAGATCTTCTGCTTTTGATATCTACTTGGACTTAAGAGATAATAATCACTCCGATTATTACGACCTCTTAATCCAAGTTTAGCATAATTATTTTAACAACTCTGCCTTAAGCTTGCTTCGGATCTGCATTTTTTCTGAAAGTCACTCTCAATCTGTTAACCTAGAGGATTCAAGAATGGGGGGGGATAGGCTTAGACTGGAACCCAATAAAGTGATTGAGTTCACAGCTAAATTGGCGGCGTGGTTTTTCTGCTTGGAAGGCGCCATTGACAAATTCATGGAGAGTATGAAGGGAAATGACGAAAGACTATCCAGACAATTTTTGACTTCCTAGAAAGACAGAAGGGTGACCATGGGGGGAATCTCTTTCGAAATCAATGAAGAGGTTATAGCTCAGGCGACGGGCCTTTCTATGGAGGGAAGGAAATGGAAAAAATAGAGCCGTATTGAGGATTCTACTAGCCTTAACTAGTTCTTCTGCCAGGGCGAAAACCCTGTCAAGAGGGCGGGAGGCTTCAACAAGGAGGAGCTCCCTCACTTGTGGAATGAGGTCTGCTATATCATGATGAAGTATTTTATGCTAGCGGGAAGGTATGGCATTTTATACTACTACCATCTCCCTTTCCTAAACCACTTGAGGAATAAAGACCTCATTTCCATTCTGTTCTTTTTACTGCATTCTATGGATGCTAATGTTAAAGACATAGTCGAAGCTAAGAAAAAAGGGAAAGATTTTCCCATCCTGCATCAGGGCCTTATTCTCCGCCTGTATAACTTTCACCTCACCCTCTACCCGCCCCGTTTCATCTCTGTCCAGAACGTCATCCCTTCGACCCACCCTATTGCCATTAATGACTCTAGCCCTCCTTGGCTCCTCCAGCAAGAAAACCAAGAATCACTCCCCGGAGGAGGTCAAAACCCCCAAGAGAGTTAAAATCCAAGAGATTGACTCTGATATGGAAATTATTGAAGAAGCCAATACCCCCTGTCGTTCTAGCAGACTGGCCTCTAAACCATCAGATAAATCCCTGAGAGACCCCTCCTCCTCACATGATATCGACAATTCCATTCTGACTGATAAAATGCCCCTGGCTCAGCATAATCCGACCCCTCATTCTGTGAGCTCTACCCGGGTTTTAGAAAGCCCCATATCCTCCAAGAGTCTGGAGCCATCCAATTTCCCCTCCCTGACCTTTAGGATGGAAAAAATGATGGTCGTGGAGGAGGCCAACAGTGTGAAGGAGGAGGAGGAAACCAACCTGGCGAAGCTAGAGAAAAAGATGGAGGCCCTCTCTGACAATGTGCAGGTGATCACCAATAGACTGGAGGCGACGGAGTCAAATATGCATGATGTTTCCAAGTTTTCTCTGAATGTTATGCGATGCTCAGCTACTACTCTGTGCCTCATGTAGGAAAGCACGACCAAAGGGAAAGGCAAGGAGGACGAGGACTACAAAGCCCTGTGCAAATTCCTCACTAAGGAATGGGCTAGAAAGCTACTCCCTAAGAAGAGCCATGGGAAAAAGAAATAATTTTCTGCATGTGGAGGATTTCAGGTTTTTTGACTATATCTAGTAGTTGTTGGGCGAATAAGGCTAGCTTATGCTTTTGTTTATACTTCTCTGTTTATTGCCCTGCATGGCAAATGACTAAAACTCTGATTAGTATTACCTTAGCATTGATAAAATCTCATAGTATGGTTTTGGTTTTTGATAGAGGTAAAAGGCTGCTACTATGTTGATTATATATGGACAATGGTTCTGCCACTATCCTTCTAATTGTTCCTATGGGTCAGCCCCCTTGTTTTTGGCTGCTTTTAATATTATTTTTTATTTTTTATTTTAAATGTTGGATCTACAATATTATACCTCAAGCTTGCATATGTTGACACTGGTGATGATGCAATTCTTTTAAAATATGACCCACAAGTGTTGAAGCAATAACATGACATGACAAGACATAAAAAGGATCAATCATGAAATCATGCTTGCATTAAGAGTGTTGCAACTTGTTGCTCTATAATGCTTAGATTTGAAGGAATTCACCAATATTACTTGCTCTTGAATGATGTAGGATATGATGGGATGAAATATTGTATGGGTATACCAAAATGAATTGAAAATATGTTCTCATAGAGATTTCCCAAGGTATCTCATGGGTATACCAGTAGGGAAAGGGAACCTAGTGCCCCTGCCTAATATAAAAGGGGTGAAATAAAGGTGGCTTAGGTGTGCACAGGCTCAAGATAGAGACCCAATTCAACATATGATCATATGAAAACAATTTTGTAGTGTAAAGCTAGAAATATGTTTTGAAAAGACCTAGGAGGAGACTCACTAAAGTAAGGGCACAAAAAGGAGTGTAAAATTGTATAGGGTTACAATTAACTAAACTACATTTAGCCCCTACTTTATCAAGATTATGAACTTATGCTCATACTCACGGTAAAGGAGAAGACAGAGAGAGAAAGAGACATGAGCAATCAGGAGAAAGATTAAAAAAAGACACAATAATGTCACTAAAGTCAGGGGAATGAACCCCCAAGCTTAGGATTTTAACTCATATAATCGCATTTAAGGACACACAGATAAAACAAAAATAAAGCAAAGAAAAACATGTGCAAAAGAAAAATCAAAGACACACAAAAGGGGGGTTAGTACTAAAAACAAAGGCTCTGAGTCAACTAGTTGAAGATACCTTGATAATCAAAATGTCTCAACTGCTAATATCATTCTCAAAATGCTATAGTAAGAGCACAAGTGTTCATATGGAAAGAGAAAGAGAATACATCAATTGATGAGACCAGAAACCATGATCCAACAACTAGCAAGGTGTGTTAAACTATGGGCTCATGAGAGAGAGAGAGAGAGAGAGAGAGAGAGAGAGAGGAAACATGGATTCCAGTTGTGTTATGTTATGTGATCCATGGAGGAAAGGAACATGGATTTCATAGGCTAGCAAGTTGTATTATGCTAGGTAATCCATGAAAGCACAAATTCCATAGGACAATGAAGTGTGTTATGTTGTGTGATTCATGTGAAGAATGTAAGGAGATGTAAAAGGTATAGTAAGGTGCACCATGCTAGTTGACTCATCCTGAAAAAGAAAGATTACCAAACAAAACTTGCTATTTGTAAGGAAATCTACTACAAAATAGGTGTTGCAATGTCTCCAGGACAAGGGTCCACAAAATTGAACAAGGATAACAAAAAAAACCTATTTTTTGTAACGAAATCCTACAAAAAAATGGGTGTTGTAGCAAAACTAGGACAAGGGTCCACAAATTGAACAAGGATGACCAAACAAAACATGTTGTTTGTAAAGAAATTTTAAAATATAAAGTTATAAAAATAAGCAACAGGGAGGTTGCATAGATGCTCCCGCCTTAAGACGTCAACATAGATCCATATTGATATCTTAAGGTAAAAAAGAACAAGGATAAACACCTTTAACACCAAGGAGATATCCTTTAAGCAACAATGTACATACATTCCAAGCTCGAAAAGAGGACACAAGTCTTTTAAGCAAGAAATAGATAGTTATAAAACAAATATCTTGCAACAAGTGTAAAGGGATCCTTTTGAGGGATGCACGAATAACCAAGGAGGAAGAGATCTTTTCTTAAACATCTCACCATGGCACAAACATCCAAGGATTCCTTGGGTTTCCATTTTTTAGCCCAAATTTTTGACAAGATCAAATTTTGTTTGAAAGACAAAAAGAATCCTCAACAACATGTTTTCCATTGAGGAAATGATTTTTTGAATTTTGGAGTTTAGTAAATTAATAGTTGTTTCTTCCTCCGATTGTGATAGTTTGAAAGAGAATTAACCATATTCCTTGGCACATAGATTTTCCCATCCTTTCCATGAAAATTTCCTTCTAGTTCTTGGTCCCCTTGTTAGAGAAGACTCCAAAGAAGCATTGGTGTAATCTAAAATACTATGTCTATTTTTTGTGTCATCTTGATTTTTTCTTGAAATAATATTTTTTTAAGAAAATTAAATGATTTAAACCCTGAGGGGTTCTATCTAAAGAGTTATAATTGAAGATGATTAGTTCAAAACCCATTAGATAAAAACCCCTTGATAGAACCACCATAGTCTTAAATCAAACCCTCAATGGAGTCTCCTCCACACCTATCAAAATGCTGAAAAAATCACTTTTACTTCACATGTTTTGAAGGATCAAATGAATTCATTTAGGAGATATTGTTGGCTTGATGATGATTGTAATGAATAACTTCATCATATGTTGTCATTGATGAAACACATACACACACATATGTTCATATTGTCTACCAGTGTGACTTCAAAGTTGTTTATATTACAATCGGTATACTAGAGGTTTATATTTAACCGGTGCATGGTGACAATCGGTATATGCATGGAGACAACCAATGGTTATACATAAATCGACATCAACATGAATATCCAATGGAGATTATCAAAGGAGCATCAAAGGATAAATTATTTATATGATTAACTCCAACCGGTATTCATTGATTATGTGATGAGTTATCACTAGTCATGATGAGTTATCCTTACTGACAATTTTTGGCTGTATTTTTGTGATGCGTTATGATTGTTTGATCAGATACACTACACCTAGGTAATTGTGATATGATTTCTAGAGGCCGACATGAAATCTAAATGTCTATATATTGACATCATAATGAATTATTTTGTATGAGTGAAGGAGATATGTTATGTGTGAAGGTAGAAGTATTAAGTTGCAGAGTATGTTGGTAAAGAAGTGTTGAGTGCACAGAAGAAGATCTATACAAGCAAGTTGTGCTACTACTAGATCACACTACCTGTTGTTTTCTAATCACTGAAATAGTCAAATCCCCTAACCGGGTAAACTCTAACAAGCTTCATTGTACAAATCCTCTAACCATGTGATCCATTAGTTTGGATTCAGAAATCCTCCACCAAGGTTACTCCTTACAAGGTACTACCTTTTATAGGGTATAGCTTTTAACTATGCTTTGAGATCTTTAACAGGATTCGCTCCTAGCAGAGCACTTTGTAGACCTTAACCGGCCTGTTATCTATTACTGCAGATAGTTAACTTGTGAGTCCCATCTCAGCATGGTTTTTACCTATTTGGGTTTTCCACGTATAAACACTTGTGTTATGGTGGATGTTTTACTTATTGTGGATGTTGTTATATCATTTTGAATTACATGCATATTGTTTAAAAAACTTGTTAAGTTTATCTACCGGTCAGTGTTTAAAGTAGTATTGTTTTTGGTGTCACTGACTCACCCACCCCCCCCCCCACTTTCAATGCTTTACAAGTCCATCAGATATATTATTTATGTATATTGCCCTTATTACAAAATTTCTAAGAAGTATAATTTGGAATATGCTTAGTTTGATTATTATATGTGTTGGCAAGAGAAACTGAATGCATGTTGAGATGTTGTCATTGATGGCAACTCATATCAGATTCAATATTCACAGTTTATATTTCATTCATTCCAGAAGATTGATTGAAGATTGATTGAGTCCGCTGAGAACAAGGTATCCGACAGAGTGTACACTTTTGATTGGCAAATTATTTTGGTTAAGTATTTTGCATGGATTTTGGGGAAAGTTTGTAGATATGTAATATGCCTTATTCTGGGATTGTGGTCTCTGGTAATAATTTTTGTGCAAGTTAGAAGATCTGGTAATCATGTTTTTGGCAAGAACATTGCATATCTATGGTAACGTATGGTGATTCTGTTTGTGGATCTTGTGGATCGATTTTGGTGATTGATTATGTGTTTGTGGATGATGAGCTGTCATGTGGGAAGCATGTGGACACTTGTTTTTGGTCCACATATGCATTGGAGATGGAATTGAGCTGATTTGTGAACACGTTTCATATTTTGTACCGTGCTCTTGAAGCCAACATGGTGACGACCTAAATTAGTGATGTGGATATATAAGATAGGTTTATACGATCATTTTTTAGATTGATGGATGTGTGCGAAGTGTGTATGAGTGATTTTGTGTAGCTTCTCATGCGAATGATGAATATTTAAGCTCATGTATAATGCAAATTATCAGAATAGAGCAGAGTTGCAGAGTAGTGAAAGAATATGTGTTTTGTGCTTAACCTAAACTATACTCAGGCATTTGTTGATGCTATTTCATAGTTCAAAGTACATTGTAATCTCTTACAAACATTTTGTAAGGCAGTGAGCCTTCTGGGGTTGTATCCCTTACTTGTAATTGAGTAGTGCGCTCTAGGTAGTGTGCCTGATTGCATGTGCATTCTCCTTGTGTAATATTTCTATACTTTTAGCAGAGTATATTCATATTGTGGGTTTGAATCCCACTGTGGTTTTTCCCTTAACAAGGTTTCCACATAAAAATCTTGGTGTTATGGTGTTGCTGATCTTTGCTTTGTGTTTCTGTACTTTACTTCTTTTCATATGCATTAAGTTGTTTAAAGATCAAATTGTTAAAATCAACAATTGCAGAACACTGATACACCCTCCCCCCTATCAGTGTTAATTGATTCCATCAATTGGTATTAGAGCTTAGTTCCTCGAAAGAAGCCTAATGACTTGAGGTTGATCTAGGAAGGTGAATCAATGGACTTCGATAATCTTAGACAATAGCTAGTTGTTGCTCTTGAGGATCTTGATCATGCACAGGATGAAAACTGACAAGTAAAAGAAAATTTTAAAGATGATGAGAAATACATTGAGACATTAAAAGACTAGTTGAACAAGTCAAGGGAAAAGAGAAAGGAACTTGTTGATAAGATGAAGGAGAAATAAAGTCAAAGCATTGATGAAGAAGCCCTGAAGAAAAAGACAAAAGAATGTGAGAGACTCGTCAGAATTAATATAGTCCATAAAAATGAGATGGAAGATATTTTGATGAAATTGAAAAAGGAGATTGAGGAAAGGAAGAAAAATGAAGAAAAGCTTGCTCAGTCCCTAAAAGACAAATTTGAAGAATGTTGCAGACTTGAACATGAAATTGGACAGTTGAAGAATGATCCACAAGATGCTAGAGAACATGAGGAAGATCTTGGTAAGTAGGTCCTAATTCTTAAATTTGATCTTGATATTGCAAATGAATACAAGGAGAAGTTCCAGATTAGTTCAACCAAACTAGATGAAATGCTTCCAAGTCAGAAGAATCCAAATGACACACAAGGTCTTGGTTTTGAGAAAGGTGAAATCTCCAAGCCAGCTCAATATAAGAACAATTCAAGAAGGCCTCCGCTAAGGAAACCTAATGATCACAAATTCAATGGTAGCTTCTTTGTTTGCAATAAATTTGGTCATATGGCTAGTTAATGTAGAAATAGGATGATCAATAATGGTTCATCTTTTATCGGTCAATGTTTCAAATACAACAAATATGGTCATAAGTCAAATGTATGCAGAACTATGATGAATAAATTTCATAACAGGAGAAATGTCAGATGTTATGCATGTGGAATGTTTGGACATGTTGCTAAACAATGTAGAATGAGAAGAAATCATATGAACTTCAGGCCTATGTAAGAAAATGTTGTTTGATATGCATGCAATAAATCCGGTCACATTGCTAAGTATTGCAGAAGAAGAAAAATGAATATAAGAGTTCTAGAAGATAAGAACAAAAACATGTGAAGCCATATGAGAAGGGTAAAGAAAAAGTTGAAGACATAAAAGATTATATGAAGAAGACATGGGTTATGAAGATTGATTCAGAGGCAGGAAGTGGGTCTGCACCTGATTCTAGTGCTCAAACTACATCCAGTAACTAAACTTAGGCATCCGACCTTGGGGGAGTAAAAATGCAAATCTTTCAAACCCCCTGTTTGAGATCTGTGCTTGTTTTCAGTAGGTTGTATATTTGGATATGATGTTTTTGATGAATCTCCCAAAGATTTGAGCTGATTTGAAGATCCAAAGAATATTTCCTATCTGATAGAAAATATTCAGAAGAGTTAAGGCAAAGTGCATTTATTGCAGTGGAAAGTTAGGTCTGCGAAAAATAAAAGGTGACTTTTTCACTCCATTTCTCACTTTGTGAATTTAAGAGAAGAAGTTTAGAGAGTCCTACAAAGAAGGTGATCAAGAGAAACCCACTGTTATCGATTTTTGAAGAGATTTTGTGAGTAATCCTAATCTGACATCAAAGGTATTTATCAGTGGAAACCTCTTCTTCAATTAAAATTTAGAATTTAAATATGTAAATGGTTGCATCTGGTACTGCAACCCCTTTGGTTATCAATATCACTGAGAGTTCTCGTCCCAACTTCAAAGATCACCCATTCATTTCAATGGAGGACAATCTAAAGAATGCTTTTCATCCATACCCCATAGAGTGTTACATAATGAAGACATAATGATATACACTCATTGCCCAATTGAAGAACTAGGAAGCTCCCAAATGTTGAATATTTACAACAATTGGTTATCTGATTGAAGCTCCATGTTGAAACCCAAATTCAAGGATCTTGACAGCAAGGATTTTGCTCAATTTATGAAATTTTTGATGGCATATGAGCATGAATGGATCCAATACATGATGAGACATGTTCACAATGAATTCATGTGGTTGGACAAGCAGTATAAGGTCACTAAGGGTGTGATTCAAGGCATCATAGGGTTATGTGAATCCGGTCAGCTACCGTCTCTAGACTTTGCTAAGAATGATGTTGTAACAAATGCAACCGGGTCAAAATTTGATAGAAGAGTGATGACATCCGGTTTTCTTCTATGGTGATTGGTTACAAAATCTACTATTCCACTAGAATCAACTCTATTTCTAGTATTGCTATTTATGCTGCATATGAGATGCTAAGGGAAGATAAAAAGGTATGATCTGTGTGGATTGCTCCGGAGTGAGCACATCAAGAACTTGAAGAAGATCAAAGAAAACAAGAAGAATTCCTTCAAGTATGGGTCTCTACTCTTATGCATCTTCTTTTATTTTAAGAATGAGATTCAAGGAGTTGGTATAGTACAATGGGCGTTTGATAGGCCAATTGGAGTACAAATCTGGGAGTATCTTTATAGATTCGGTGATTTCAAAGCTCGTAATGTAAACCTATGGGGCTATTTCAAGAATTTTCAGAAGGAGATGCATGACAGGGAAAGAATCCCTAAATTTATTGTTGAGAAATATGTAGACACAATCTGTTTCATGGTTGACACTGACCAATTATTAATGGAAGCAGTAGAACCACAAACTTCATGGATTCTACCGATGGGTTATGAGGTTGATGGGTAGGTTTTGGAAATATATGAATAAAAATGATCTATGGGCAGGTTTTGGAAATATATGAAGAAAAATCTCTCGATAAGAAAGAAAGGCTAGAATGGATTGACCGGATAGGGTAGATTAATAGAGTCACGGGATAAAGAAGATTGACTCAGGAAACGAGGGCTAGGGCTAGGGTAGTCTATAAGATATACCACGAGGGGAAACCATCCTCATTGTCATCCATACATCCAAGAGATCAGAGTGCAGAGACATAATAGAGTAGCAGCAGTCAGCAACGATGGCATTGGTGCATAGATTCAATCGTGTTCACCGATATTAGAGGCCAGTAGATGTAGGAGAGCCGGTAAGTACCACAAAACCTCCTTGTACTTTGTCAAAATAAATGTTGTCATTAATGCATGATAGGTAGGGTAATAAATGCACATTTAGATATGTCAAACAAGGTCAGAAAATGCTAAGGCGCATTGGTGCTGGTGCCAAGCACGTCTGGGTAAGCTAGGCGCGTCTATGTTTGTGTCAGGCGCGTCTATGAATGCGAAGGCATTTGTGCCAAATGTGAATGTGTCTGTGTTGTGCAGGAACATTTGTGCTCTATGGGTGCGTCTGTGTAGAGCAGAGGTGCGTCTGTGTATTTCAGGTGCGTCTGTGCAGAGAAGACGCGTCTATGCAGTATGTAAGCGCGTTCATGTCAAAATTTGCGTTTATGTCTTCTAGGCCAAATTAGCAATTCTGTGATGAACATATGCTATTGATTAGATAAGTTGCTGAGAGGATACACTCAAGCAGGTCCTGTTGGGAAGACTAGAATAGCGGATAGGGCTAGGATTGATAATTCTATGATAGAACATACGTTGCCATTCAGGAAACTACTTAAGAGGATACACTCAAGCAGAGGCCCTAGGATAGGATAGATAGAGGCACTTTGTGATGAACAGGGAGTACCAAGACATAGTACTTTGTGATGAATAGGGAGTACTAATATGAGCAACACTTTGTGGTGAACAGTGAGTGCAAAAGAAAACACGGTACTTTGTGATGAACAGGGAGTACCACTATGATAAACAACAACACTTTGTGATGAACAGGGAGTGTCACTAGGATAGAGAACCATAAGTAGTAGGATAATAAGCAAAATTTTGTGATGAATAGGGAATGCCACTTTAATTGACATAGTTGATTTGCTTGACTACAGGAGTACCTACCTATGTTGGAGTCACGGGAGAGATTCCCATCGACTCAGAGTTTGCGAGCAGAGCTGACAGTTGAGGAGAGAGCAACGGTTCAGGCTATGGGTCTGCGACATTCTATATGTGTCTGAGTTTCAGGCGAACATGGGGTTGCTGACTGTGCTGGCTAAGAGATGGCACTCAGAGACTTGTATTTTTCATTTGCCAATGGGTGAGATGACAGTCACCTTAGAGGATGTTTATAGGATACTGAGGATACCGATCGATGGGGAGTTAGTTCCTTATGATCGAGACAGAGATAGAGATGCGCTGAGATGAGTGTTTTAGGATCCAGGACTGGAGATGAGGGCTGGACACGTGGCATGGGACATGATGACATGGAATGGATTAGCATTACTAGCAGTACTGGTAGGAGTGATTAGTGGGTTCCTCTGTCCAGATAGGGCAACATGAGGATTGGCTGTGGGCTAGGGTGGTACATTGGAGACACTGGTGACACATGATACTAGATTTGCATGGGGACTGTGTCTGCTGGCATATTTGTATTATGAGCTCCATCAGTTTGTATACCATGGATCAATAGGATTGGGCTACGGAGTGACATTGTTGTAGGTGTGGGCTTATGAGCATCTGCCGGTTACCCGACTGATTCATTTTAGAGGCAGGGGCCATGGGCGCAGTTTTGTGCATCTGTATGACTAGAGATTCTATATTAATTTAGGAAGGCTCAACATTCTCCCGACATCATATGGAGAAAAATCATCTATGTTGGTAGAGGAGACCATCAAAACAAATAATGGTACAAAAGAAACTCCACATAACATATTCCTGGCTCAATCCCTAATAGAGACAGAAAGATCAAAGTTCATAAGTTTCTTCACAGAGCGACAAGTCAATTTTGCATGGTCATATGTTGATATGCTTGGACTAGATCTAGATTTGGTAATGCATCATTTGACAGTCAAACCAGAGGCAAAACTAGTGAAACAAAAATTAAGAAAGATGCATCCACAAGTGGCATTATTAGTCAAAGCAGAGCTTAAAAAATTATTGGATGTCGGATTCATACGCCCAATTGACTATCCTAAGTGGATTTCCAGCTTAGTACCTGTCAGCAAACCAGATCGTAGCATCAGAATATGTACAGATTTTAGAAACATCAACAAAGCTTGTCCTAAGGATGATTTTCCATTACCAAATATTGAGCTGATTGTAGATCTCACAACAGGGCATGCAATGTTATCTTTGATGGATGGATTCTCTAGCTATAATCAAATAAAAATCGCATCTAAGGATCATCACAAACAACATTTACTTGTCCTTGGGGAACTTTCTGCTGGAATGTCATGCCCTTCGGGCTCAAGAATGTAGGTGCTACATATCAAAGAGCCATGACTACTATCTTTCATGATCTCATGCACGTTACTATGGAAGATTATGTTGATGACCTTTTGGGCAAATTAATAGATAGAGATACACATTTGGACATACTTTTAGTCATTTTTGATTGGTTGGAAAAATACAAAGTAAGATTAAACCCCAAGAAATGTGTCTTTGGAGTAACCTCCAGGAAGCTCCTGGGATTCATTATCTCTAAAAGAGGAATTGAAGACAATCCAGCAAAAGTCAAAGCCATCCTAGAGATGCAAACACCAAGAAATATCAGTCAACTTTGATCTTTGCAAGGGAGACTCCAGTCCATATGAAGATTCATAGCACAACTTGCAGATAAATGTCATCCTTTTCAGCATTTGCTACACAAAAACATCAAATTCAAATGGGATGATAACTGTCAACAGGATTTCCAGATACTCAAAGACTATCTTCTGAATCTGCCAGTCTTGATGTCACCGGTTCCAGATCAACCCCTATTACTATACATATCCGTTACTTCAACATCACTGGGGGCACTCTTAGCTCAACAAAATGTTGAGGGCAAAGAAAAGGCAGTCTACTACATTAGTCACACTTTGGTGGGATATGAGCTAAATTACACACCAATTGAGCGTGCATGTCTCACTATGGTCTTTGCTTCACATAAATTACGATATTACATGCTAACTCATAAAACTAAGTTGGTCGCAAGGATCGATCCATTGAAATACCTTCTCAACAAAGCAACACTTACTGGTCGACTAGCTAAATGGGTGATGATCCTGAGTGAATTCGACATTGAGTATGTGGATAGAAAAGAAATAAAAGGACAAGCTATCGCAAATCAATTAGTAGATGCTCCCATGATAGATGATGCTCCTCTAATTTCAAAATTTTCAGATGAATTCATCTTGACAATACACACACAAAGCCTTGGCAACTATACTTTGACGGCTCATACACACAGCATGGCGCAGGAGTTGGCATCCTCTTCATCATACCTCAAGGGGATTCCATACCAAAATCATATCGATTATCATTTCCTTGTAATAATAACATAGCAGAATACGAGGCATTAACAACTGGATTATGGATCGCCGTTCAGTGGAAGATCCAAGAACTTCATGTTTTTGGGGACTCTCAACTTGTAATTTGTCAAGCAACTGATGATTACCAAACAAAGGATGAGAAATTAATGCCTTATAAAAGAATGGTGGATGACCTGAAACAACATTTCACGAAGTTAGACTTTGAGCAAATACCAAGAGAGCAGAATCGAGACGCGGATGCCATGGCTACAATTGCTTCACTAATCGATTTGCCACAGAATGAGACCCGCTATGAGTTCTTGGTGGATAACCTTTTGGTTCCCTCATATGAGATCACTCCTACTGAGATGATATGTGTCGTCGGTCCTGATTCCCAGTTTCCATTTTCACATACCTACACAATAATACCCTTCCTCTTGACTTTCCCAACAACCAACGTCGCACTTTCACTCGCCAATCTTCTCGATACGTCATTTTAGCCGATATCTTATACTGTCGATGTCTAGATGGCACTCTTCTTAGATATTTAGAAAGGGACGAAGCTCATATTGTGTTATGCGAAGTTCATGAAGGGATATGTGGTCCACATTCTAGTGGTCCTACCTTAGCCAAGAAACTCATCAGGACTAGATATTACTGGCCCAATATGGAATATCAGTTTGTCAAAAAATGTAAGCAATGTCAACTTCATGGAGACCTCATTCATGCGCTAGCACAAGAACTTCAACAAATTGCAACTCCTTGGCCCTTTTGCCAATGGGGACTCGGTCTCATAGGCAAGATTCACCCTCCTTCCTCCAATGGCCACAAATTCATAATCATTGCCATAGAGTATTTCACAAAATGGATCGAAGTCGTGCCTCTTACACAAGTCACTGTAAGATAAATTGCTACATTCATTCTCAACTACATCATTTGTCGATACGATATTCCTGTCTCCATCATCACCGATAACGGGCATCCCTTCAAAAATCAGGATGTTCATGAACTTTGTGATCGCTTTCATATTACCCATCATTTCTCCACACCCTAATACCCCCAAGGTAATGGACAAGCTAAGGCTCAAATAAAACCATTCTTAAAATCCTAAAAAAGACAGTCGATGATGCTGGCCGCAATTGGCATATCCAACTTAATCATGCACTTTGGGCTTACCGCACAAGTGTCCACACACCTACAGGAGCCACACCTTATTCACTTGTATACGACGCTTAAGATATCTTGCCTATCGAGGTTGAGTTACCCTCTTTACGAGTCTCTTTGCAAAACATTATCAGTGATGAAGACTACTGGGTCTCTCGCTTACATGAACTTGAACTATTGGATGAACAAAGACAAATTGCTTTTAATCATCTCAAGGCTTATCAACGATGAATGAGTCGCAGCTACAATCATAAAGTCAAGCCTTGCACATTTGAGGTGGGTGACTTAGTTCTCAGAGAAAATCCTAAAAATTAGCAAGATAGAGAGAAGGGCAAGTTCGAACAAAATTGGCTTGCTCCTTACATCATCACAGTAGCATATGGATCAGGTGCATATCAGCTTTCAACCCCAGAGGGCAAACCTTTGGAGGATCCTATCAACAACATGCACCTTCGCAAGTTTTACACATAGCTCTTCAGAGTATCCTAAATTCAAAAATAAAAAAAAATAAAAAATATCAAAAATACAAAAAAATCATAAAAATAAAAAATCGTTACTTGGTGAAAACCAGGCAAATAGGTGCCTTGTGACACAAAAAAAATTAAAAAATCAAAAAAAGTAAAGAAGAAACATTTAGTCCAATGGTGAAAACCACTTTGGTGGCGCCCTAGGAAAGTACCATGGTGAAAACCGGGTCACCGATGCCATGTGTAGAGGCATTGCTCCTCCCTCCTTTAGGATTCAATTTCATCATTTCACTTTGCACACACTCACAACCTCTTCATCCATAATAAACTTACCCATTCCCATCATGGCTTGTCATTGATCTACCTAAGATTGGTTATCCGTTCATAATAACAGTCCTTTTCATCCCTTTTAATTCATAATAAATCATCTCCTATATGTGGCTAAGGCAAATCCTACGTCTAGTGATGGGTGTGGAACTGAGAGCATAACATGTTCTGAGGAGTATAGTTTCTTCCACTTTTCTTCAGTCTATCCGTGCACAATCTGCAATAAAGCAACACTTGCATCACCAATCTGCAATAAAGTCCCATCTTCTCCACAATAGAGTATTGGTTGCATGGATTCAGTCAGTTTTAGATGATACACAACAACAACAATAGGCTTCAAGAAATCAAATCTTTCAGTAGACTTAGACAACATTATGGTTCAATGCTATCTATCCTTTTGTGAAAGAAAACATTGTGACCACAATCAAATAAGAATTATACAAGTGACAAGAGACACTAAACTTGAGGACTAAAGTGGATGTTGGTGTCGAGTCTTGGTTTTCTTTTGATTTTATCTTTTGGTGACATGTCTTTTAGCTTTTCCGGGATGTCTCTGACTAGAGATTCTATCTCTTGGATGTCTTTGACTAGAAAGGCAAGGATGGGGTATCGTCACCTATTTTTCTTTGTTGTCTGTGGATTGTCTCTTAGTAATACTATGACTTGTCCAAGGATATGAGGACACTGCGAGTCTAGTATGAACTAGGGCATTCCTTGTTTGTGACTATCTTATCTCCATGCAAACAGGTACAATGACTTTCAGGGTCGAACATATATCTGGATTGTCATAACCTATTTTGCCATAATAAAGCTCAATGATGACAATGCACAAGAAGCTCTTTCACTTTCATATCTTCTATCTTCCCTCCCCCTTTCTTGATTGACTTACATCATCCTTCTTGAGTCCGTGTAGCCTGCTATCACATGACTGAGTATAATGACACACCAAAAATATTTGCATTTCATGTAGTTGCACTTGTATTACCACATGTTAGCATTTCATACATACATATAGATATCACAATTGCATCACATCCTGCACACAACACATATTAGCACATTTTACTTCTTGTCATATCCATTTGAATTTCATACATTCACATTTGCATCATGCATATCATATAAAACATAAAAGAATAAAAATATGGCATTTCATCATGTACATATTTGCATCCATATCATAAGCATCACATGAAATATCTCATCACATAGGTACACATGCATATAGCGGCCGCAAGGATGAATCTCATATATATATCAAAAAATCATAAGTGTCATAATACAATGATGTCAAAATCATATGGCTACAATCACCCGAAGGTGTCATCATACAAAATGGTACAAAACTGATACATTGGGAGCCCTCTAAGGCTATGATGAACTCCCTCCCTCGGAGCCGGCTGGCCTCGACGGAGTCTGAGCCCTGAAAGGACCCACCTTAGGATCATCTCTCTTATCCCCTCTACCTAGTGGTGGTGGAGGACCCATGACCCCACCGCTCGATGCCTATCTCCTGTCCCTCCCTCTAGTGGTCGTCGCTGTCCACGATGGTCTATGGAAGCTCCTAGCCCGTTGCTCTGGTGGCACCGCTCCATAGTATAGGTCTCTCAAGTAACCTATCTCCTCCCTGGCCTGCAGAACATAGGCATATCTAGCTTCTATGTCCTCTGTTGCCTACCTCCCTTCCCTTAGTGTTGTCTCAACCTTTGTATAATGTTGGATGACCTGATCCCTCAGCTGCTTCGTATCCCTCAGCTATCTCTTGAGCCTATCTCTCTCCCACTCGAGATCCTGGATCTCATCTGCATGTCCCTAGTAGATCTCACTCAACTCCAACAACTCATCCTCCTCCTCTCCCCCCTCACCCTATGGCTGCTCTTATGGTTTCCCCTATCCCTATCCATGTCCCTATCCCTATACTTGTACCTGTCTGGGGCCCTATGTTGCTGGCACCTATAAAGGCAATCCACCTCTGCCCCTCACCATGTGAGCCTGCCGAGCCTGCCTCTCCTTTCCACCCTCCCTCTGCGGAGCCACTCTCCTCTCTCCTACCATACCCCATCTCCTCCGTTGACCTCTACCTCTGCCATCTCCATCTATCAACTCCCCAGGATCCGTCACCGTGGAAACGGATGCTCAACCCAATATGCAGTATACTCTGCATCCATCCCTACATCCTCTATCTCTAGCCACATATCCCAAGGCAAGGGAATCATCTCTACCAGCTGCATCACTGCCTGATCATATAACAATAATGGTCTGAAGTGCACCTGATCCCTCACTGTTCGAGCATACATCCCAGAACCCCGTGGCATCCGATGTATCCTACCGAACTGCCTGCCCACCCTATCCACCAACTGCCTCTCCAGCACATATGGCGTCTGCCCAATCAGATACCTACTCTGAAATGTATATGGAAGCTCTACTGCATCATCCTCCTACTCCTCACACTCTCAGTTCAGCCTCCATACTACAGTGTCAATCTCATCAATGACCCTGCGCTAGTACTTTAGTCTCCCAATCCATGGCTGAGACGTAATCATATCATATAAATGCACAAAATTGAGCCCATGGCCCCTGCCTCTGAAATGAATCGGTCGGGTAACCGGCAAATTCTCATAAGCCCACACTTGCAACAATGTCACTCCACAGCCCAATCCTACTGATCTATGGTATACAAACTAATGGAGCTCATAATACAAATGTGCTAGCAGACATGGTCCCCATGCAAATCTAGTATGTTGTGTCACCAGTGTCTCCAGTGTGCTACCCCAACCCATAGCCAATCCTTGTGTCACCTTATCTGGACATAGGAACCCACTAATCACTCCTTCCAGTACTGTTGGTAATGCTAATCCAGTCCATGTCATCGTGTCCCATGCCACGTGTCCAGCCCTCATCTCCAGTCTTGGATCCTAAAACACTCATCTCAATGCCTCCTTGTCTCCCTCTTGATCGTAAGGAATCCAACTCCCCAATGATCAGTATCCTCAGTATCCTATATACATCCTCTAAGGTGATTGTCATCTCACCCATCGGCAAATGAAAACTACAAGTCTCTGAGTGCCATCTCTCAGCCAGGGCAACCCCATGTTCGCCCAAAACTCAGGCACATACAAAATATGTCGCAGGCCCATAGCCTGAACTGCTACTCTCTCCTCAACTGTCATCTCTACTCGCAAACTCTGAGTCGATGGGAATCTCTCCTGTGACTCCAACATAGGTAGGTACTCTTGTAGTCAAGCAAATCAATTGTGTCAATCATAGTGGCATTCCCTATTCATAACAGAATGATGGTTTTTATCCTCGTGCTTATGGTATTCTATCCTAGTAACACTCCCTATTCATCATAAAGTGTTGTTGTCTATCCTAGTGGTACTCCTTGTTCATCACAAAGTACTATGTCTTGGTACTCCCTATTCATCACAAAGTGCCTCGATCTATCCTATCCTAGGGCCCCTGCTTGAGTGTATCCTCTTAAGTAGTATCCTGATTGGCAACGTATGTTCTATCATAAAATTGTCAATTCAAGCCCTATCTGCTATTCTAGTCTTCCCAAGAGGACCTGCTTGAGTATATCATCTCAATAGCTTATCCAATCGACAGCGTATGTTCATCACAAAATTGTCGATTCGACCTAGAAGACATAAATGCACTTACATACTGCACATACACATCTTCTCTACACAAACGTGCCTAAAATACATAGACGCGCCTTTGATCTGCACAAATGCGCCCATATAGCACAAACGTTCCTGCACAACACAAACGCGTTTGCATTTGGCAAAACGCCTTTTAATTCGCAGATGCACCTGGCACAAACACAGACGTGCTTGGCACCAGCACAAACATGCCTTAGCATTTTTTGACCTTGTTTGACATATCTAAATGTGCATTTATTACCCTACCTCACATGCATTAATGACAACATTTATTTCGACAAAGTACAAGGAGGTTTTGTGGTACTTGTTGGCTCTCCTACATCTGTTGGCCTCTGAAATTGGCGAACGCGATTGAATCTATGAACCAATGCCATCGCTGCATACTGTTGTTGCTCTATTCTCTCTCTGCACTTTGATCTCTTAGATGTGTGGATGACAATGAGGATGTTTTCCCCTCGTGGTCTCTTATAGACTACCCTAGCCCTAGCCCTCGTTTCCTGAGTCAGTCTTCTTTATCCTATGACTTTGTCACTCTGTCTTATCTGGTCAATCCATTCTAGCCTTTCTTTCTTATTGAGAGATTGTCTGCGATCTTTCCAGACATTTTCATCCAATCTCTCAAGGGGGCATATCATTCCCATCTTGGGGCAACTTTGTATCAGTTCATCAAATCTTCTTTGAAACAACGCAACAAGCTGCATTCTCTCAAAGAGGGGCAAAATGTAGACACCTAAAATTGTCATGTATAATTAAATAAATATCTTTATTTATTTAATTATTTGAGCCTAATTCTTATATTAATTAAATAAATCTTTATTTATTTAATTAATTCATTTATCCTCTTCTAGCCTTATTTCTCATTTAAATAAATACTTTTATTTATTTAAATTCCCTTTTTCCTAAATTAAATAAATACTCTTATTTATTTAATTGATCCCACTTCTTCTATTAATAAATTAAATCTTTATTTAGTTAATTAATTCATTAACCTTTTCTACCCATGACACATGGCATTCATCTCTTAATTCCTACACTACCTACCCTCTCATTATTTTCTTATTTCCTTTACCTACCCTCTAATCCTAGCCGACCATTTATCTTTTACACCTCTTAATCTTATCCCTCCATTTCTTATAGTGTCTTCTATATAAGGAGATGCTTCCTTCATTATCAACCCTGATCAGTTGACTTCTCGACTACATTACACTTTCAAACTTGCATATGCGATCAAGCCTACTTGCAACCACATTTCCCTTCTTTGTTGAGCTCTTGTGCACACATTAAATTTGAGAGCAAATATATCAAGCAAGATCAATGGAGATAGGAAGAATGGAGATCCAAACCCTATTGGACATGTGATGGTATAATCTTTGTGATTTCATTTGATTTGCATTGTCTTAGGTAATCTTCATATGTTATGGTGGATCTTTATTGTTGTTAGGCTAGGGTTTTGTGGTTGAATTCATTTAGTCTTTCAATATTGTTTTATCCACTTTTCACCATATACAATATGCTCAACATTTGCTAAGCCAACTGATTGATCCCAATGAAGAAAGGTTCAAAACCTATAAGGAGAAGAGCCTTGCATTACATCAACAGTTTAAGAGACTGATCATTCAGAAGAAGGTCCGAAAAGAAGTTGAAGCTCTTGATGAGAGCATGGGGATAACAAAAGAGGCTGTTTGGAAAGCTAGAGAGAAAAACATTAACTTTGAAGAGCAATCAGTAAGAGTGAAGAAGGAACATGCAAAAATCCCTAAGCCTAAAGCCAGAACCAAAAGTACTGCTCTCATTTCTCAACCTCCCAAGCTCAAATCATCAAATAATTCATCTAGTGATGTGCAGAAGAAGAAATCAGTCCGATTTATAGTTGTTGATGATGAAGAGACTGAATTGGATGAGGCAATAAGAGAAGTAAAGGCAAAAGCTCCTAAGGTCACTAAGGTCACTAAGGAGAAACCATCCGACATAACAAATCCCAACAAGAAAGCCCAAATCTGAGCTTGATGAGGCATTGAATTCAGGAAAACTACAAGGTAATTACACTATTGTGCCTCCTATTACATTAGCATAGATTATTAATTCAGCTGGTAAGGATGGAAATTTGAAACCACTGTCTGAATGGTATGTGTATATGGTGAAAATGGATAACAATAATAACAATATTGAAAGGCTAAATAGATTCAACCACAAAACCCTATCCTAACAATCAACAAAGATCCACCATAACATATGAAGATTACCTAAGACAATGCAAATCACATGAAATCACAAAGATTATACCATCACATGTCCAATAGGGTTTTGATCTCCATTCTTCCTATCTCCATTGATCTTGCTTGATATATTTGCTCTCAGATTTTATATGCACAAGAGCTCAACAAAGAACGGAATGTGGTTGCAAGTAGGATCGTAGTGTAGTCAAGTCCTTAAGATCAGTGATTAGGATGATTGATTAGAATGCATAGAATGATTAGGATTTGATAATGAAGGAAGCATCTCCTTATATATAAGACACTATATGAAATGGAGGGATAAGATTGAGAGGTGTAAAAGGAGGTCGGCTATGATTAGAGGGTAGGTAAAAGAAATAATAAAATAATGAAATGGGTAGGTAGTATATGAATTAAGAGATGAATGACACGTGTCATAGGTAGAAAAGGTTAATGAATTAATTAAATAAATAAAGATTTATTTAATTAATAGAAGAAGTGGGATCAATTAAATAAATAAGATATTTATTTAATTTAGGAAGAGGATAATTTAAATAAATAAATGTATTTATTTAAATGAGAAATAAAGCTAGAAGAGGATAAATGAATTAATTAAATAAAAAAAGATTTATTTAATTAATAGAAGAATTAAGCTTAGATAATTAAATAAATAAAATATTTATTTAATTAGACATGACAATTTTAGGTGTCTACATTTTGCCCCTCTTTCAGACAATGCGGCTTGTCGCGTTGTTTCAAAGAAGATAAGATGAATTGATACAGAGTTGCCCCAGAATGGGAATGATATGCCCCCTCGAGAGATTGGATGAAAATGTCTGAAAAGATCGCAGACAATCTCTCGATAAGAAAGAAAGGCTAGAATGGACTGACCGGATAAAGTGACAAAGTCACGGGATAATGAAGACTGACTCGAAAAATGAAGGCAAGGGCTAGGGTAGGCTATAAGATAGACCATGGGGGAAAATACATCCTCATTGTCATCTACACATCCACGAGAGCACATTGCAGATCGAAAATAGAGCAGGAGCAGTCAGCAGCGATGGCTTTCGTGCATAGATTCGACCGTGTTCGTCGATTTCAGAGGCCAGTAGAGGCAGGAGAGTACCACCAAACCTCCTTGTACGTTGACGCATTTAATTTTGTCATTAATGCATGTCGAATAGGGCAATAAATGCGCTTAGACTAGGGTCCAAAAAGTGTCAAAAAATGTCCAGGCACGTCTGCGTTGGTGCCAGGTGCGTCTGTGTCAAGAAGGCACGTCTGTGTTTTTCAGGCGCGTCTATGCAGTCTTTGAGCGCGTTGATGTCATGTAAGCGCGTTTGCGTTTGAAAAGTATGAATTTGTATCTTCTAGGTCAAATTGGCAATTCTCTGATGAACATATGCTGTCGATTGGATAAGCTACTGAGGGGATACACTCAAGAAGGTCCTCTAAGAAGACTAGGATAGATCAAGGCACTTTGTGATAAACAGTGAGTACCAAGATAGAGTACTTTGTGATGAACAGGGAGTACTGAAATATGAGCAACACTTTGTGATGAACAGGGAGTGCAAATGTGAGTAACACTTTGTGATGAACAGGGAGTGTCACACACGTAGTACTTTGTGATGAACAGGGAGTACCACTAGGATAGATAGCCATATGCATTTAGATAAAAAGTAGCATTTTGTGATAAACGGTGAATGCCACTATAACTGACATGATTGAGTTGTTTGACTGCAGGAGTATTTGCCGATGCTAGAGTCACGAGAGAGATTCCCGTCGACGCAGAGGTTGCGACCTGAGTTGTCGCTTGAGGATAGAGCTGCCATCGAGGAGATGGGTTTGAGACGTGCTGTATGTGCCTGAGTTTCAGGCAAACATGGGTTTGCTGACTGCGTTGGCTGAGAGATGGCACTCTGAGACGTGCATGTTCCATCTGCCGATGGGTGAGATGACAGTCACCCTGGAGGATGTATATAGGAATATGCGTATACCGATTGATGGGGAGTTGATTCCGTACGATCGAGACGGAGACAGGGATGCCCTTAGACGAGTGTTCTAGGATCCAAGACTGGAGATGAGGGTGGGACACGTGGCATGGGATACCATGACATCAATAGTGTTGGCAGGAGTGATCAATGAGTTCCTCTGTATCAGTTTTGTACCCTTTTGTATAATGATGTAGACACCTGCGGGTGATTGTAGCCATATGATTTTGACATCATTGTATCATGACACTTTATATATATATATGAGATGATGCATCTTTGCGGCAGCTATATGCATGTGTACCTATGTGATGAGATGTTCTTATGTGATGTTTATGATATGGATGCAAATATGTATATGATGCAATGCAATATTTATTTATTTATTTATTTTTGTTCGTTTATGTTTTATATGTGTATGCATGATGCAAATGTGAATGTAAGTAATGCAGATGAATATGATAATGCAAATGTAAATTGTGCTAACAGGTGTTGTGTGCAAGATGTGATGCAGTTGTGATATCTATATGTATGTATGAAATACTTATATGTGGTAATGTAGGTGCAACTACATGAAATGCAAATGTTTTTGGTGTGTCATTGTACTTAGTCATGTGATAGCAGGCTACGCGGACTTGAGAAGGATGATGGAAGTCAATCAAGAGGGGGGATGAAAGACAGAAGATATGAAAGTGAAAGAGCTTCTTGTGCATTATCATCATTGAGCTTTATTATGGCAAGTAGGTTATGACAATCGAGGCATATGTTCGACCTAGAAAGTCATTGTACCTGTTTGCATGGAGATAAGACAGTCACAAACAAGGAATGCCCCAGTTCACACTAGACTCACAGTGTCCTCATATCCTTGGACAAGTCATAGCATTACTAAGAGACAATCCACAGACAGCAAATAAAAATAGGTGACGATACCCCATCCTCGCCTTTCTAGTCAAAGACATCCTGGAGATAGAATCTCTAGTCAAAGACATCCTGGAAAAGCTAAAAGACATGTCACCAAAAAGATAAAATCAAAAGAAAACCAAGACTCGACACCAACACCCATTGTAGTCCTCAAGTTTAGTGTCTCTTGTCACTTGTATAAGTCTTATTTTATTGTGGTCACAATGTTCACTTTCACAGAAAGGATAGATAGCACTGAACCATAATGTTGTCTAAGTCTGTTGAAATATTTGATTTGTTGAAGCCCATTGTTGCTACTGTGTCTCATCTGAAACTGGCTGAATCCATGAAACTGATAATTTATTGCGAAGAAGATGAAACTTTATTGCGGATCTGTGATGCAGATGTTGCTATATTGCGGATTGTGCGCGGATAGACTGAAGAAAGCTGGAAGAAATTGTACTCCTCGAACATGTGATGTTCTCAGTTCCACACCCATTACTAGACGTAGGATTTGCCTTAGCCACATATAGGGTCTGATTTGTTATGGATCGAAAGGGATGAAAAGGAATGTTTATTATGAATGGCTAACCAATCTTGGGTAGATCAATAACAAGCCATGATGGGAATGGGTAAGTTTATTATGGATGAATAGGTTGTGAGTGTGTGCAAAGTGAAAGGATAAAAATGAATCCTGAAGGAGGGAGGAGCAATGTCTCTACGCATGGCACTGGTGACCCAGTTTTCACCATGGTACTTGCCCAGGGCACCACCGAAGTGGTTTTCACCATTGGACGAAATTATTTCTCTTTACTTTTTTTGATTTTTCAATGTTTTGTGTCACAAGGCGCCTGTTTGCCAGGTTTTCACCAAGTAACGATTTTTTTGTTTTATAATTTTTTTTGTATTTTTGAATTAGGATATTCTAAAGAGCTATGTGTAGAACCTATGAAGGTGCATGTTGTTGATAGGATCCTCCAAAGGTTCACCTTCTGTAGTTGAGAGCTGATATGCCCCAGATCCATATGCTATTGTGATGATGTAAGGACGAAGCCAATTTGGTTCAAACTTGCCCTTCTTCTCTCTGTCTTGCTAATGTTTGGGATTTTCTTTGAGAACTAAGTCCCCTACCTCAAATGTGTGAGGCTTTACCTTGTGATTGTAGCTGCATTGTTCCTTGACTGAATGATGTGTATCTTGAGTGACTGTCTTCCTTGATAAAGGAATTGAGATAGAATTACTAGTGTGTGGACTACACAGGCCCATAAGCGTGTCACCTAAAGAAGTTTGGGCATCCCTGATAACAAAGTCCTTCAAGGAAGCTCCATTAAAGGTCTGTGATGTATCACCAAAAGGGGATGGATGTGTGGAACAAGTGGATGAGTGATGAAGGCTTATGATTGTGAAAAGAAGTGAAAGTAGGATAGCATGATGGAGACTTAAGATCAACAAGTGTGCTTTTTGACTTGAAATTTTAGAACTTTTGCCCCCAGTTATTTTGATATTAGGGGAGATCAACTCTTGCTCTTTTTGCTTCATAGGATTTTTATCCTTGACCTTGTTTTTTTCAGAGTCCAATAGCTTTTGATTTTGATTTGGACTAAAGGACTTTTCTTTATTATTGACTTTTAGATTTTTCTTTTCAACGCTTGATTTTTGATCCCCAATGAGTGAGGGCTTTTGTAATTCTTGTTGATCCAAGTCTGGAAGTGGAGTGGAAATGGAATGAGTAGATGACATGGTAAAGCTATGTGAGTTATCAAGAGGGCTGGAGATATGCTCAATAGATTCTTCGCTGGAACCACTCTTAGGACTATTGATATCAAGAGGTGCTTGCACCACTAGAGGAGATTTGCATTCAGACTTAGTAGCCACAACACTAGGTGGTTCACACCCAATTCCTTGGCAATGAAAATTGTTTGTAGGTTGTTCTTGTTGACAGAATACCTTAGGAGATAATGGGAGTTGGTCAACATGAAATATATACTCACCACATCCTAGGTCTTTAATCTTGAACTTTTCTTTTAGCTCTGCTTATTTGGATGTAGAAGTTTTTAAGGATTCAGGATCCACATATGCTGATGAAGGAATAGCTTCGCGATTGGATAGAATTGTTATTTCTGACCTAGGTCGCAGATTATTGCAATATATAAATGGATTTGGATCCGCTTTGACGGTCACTTCAACTCCATTGTGTGGAAACTTGATGCATCGATGATATGTAGAAGGGACTGCGCTCATCTCATGAATCCATGGACGTCCCAAGAGTATATTGTATGTGAGATCTAGATCTAGGATTTGACAAACCACATCCTTTGTAACTGGCCCAACTCTGAGAGGTAAGGTGACTGTGCCCTTGGATGAATGCTCTTCATCATCATATGCCTTGATGGTGATTTTGTTTGTAGAATTCACAGCTTTATCAGAATATCCCAATTGTTTAATTGTGCTCAATGTACAAATGTTTAGACCTGCTCCTCCATCTATCAGGACTCATTTTATTCGATGTTTGTGTATGAAGGCTTCAATGTGTAATGGTGCATTATGTGGCTGACTTATGGAGGCATCATCGGCTTCTATGAATGTAAGGGAGTGTGGAATGGAAAGGTATCCCACCATGGCTTGAAACTGGTCCACGTTCAGATCAGTAGGAACAGCAGTATCTCTCAAGATTTTGTCAAAAATAGCTTTATGTGTGGGAGATATGCGTAATAGCTCAAGGATTGAAATGAGCGTGGGTGTCTTCCCTAACTGTTCTACAAGGTCATACTCAGGTTTGGTTGATGAAGAAGCGGTGTTTTTAGCTGGAGCACCTTGCAAAGAAATTTTACCTCGACGGGTTGTAACGTGACATCCAGAGGTAGGTTCGGAAGAAGATCCAACACCTTTTAGGACAATCTTGGGTCTCTGAGTAGAATTCTCAGATGCTTTGTCCTTGATGATAATAGTAGAGACATAATTGTCCATCGAGATATTATTGATAGTTGAATCATAGTTGTAAGGTGCTCTAGTATAGTTGGCTTGGTCATCTGTGGCTTTAGCTTTTCCCTTGTCATGTTTTGGGAATGGTTCCTTAAACATCTCATGTTCTTGATTAGACGAATGTCCCTCAATCTCAATGTCACCTCTATCAATGAGATCCTGTATGATGTTCTTCAGTCGATGACAATTTCCTGTCTTATGACCCTTGCTCTTATGAAATTCACAATACTCATCATCATTCCACCAATTCGGCTTAACCTTTGGTTCATATGGAGGAAAATCTGGAACTGTGATTACCTTGTTTGCCACAAGCTTCTTGAAAACTGACTCAAGTGGTTCTCCCAATGGAGTGTACTTCCTTCGTGATTTGGAAGTTGTTTGAGTATTTACTTGATTGTTTGTAGAACTTGATCCTAAAAAGATGAATTTAGGTTGCACTGTGTTGCCATCAACAACACCATCATTGACTGTGTTCTTGTTTTTATTCCAAAATCTTGGCTTGACTTTTTCTTTAAAGTCATCTTTGTTTTCCTTAAATATCTTAATGACTCCTTGTTCAATTAGGACCTTTTCTGTTGCTAAGCCTTTTTCAATGACGTCCTTGAAGGTAGACAAACAAGCTTTCCTTAAGTCATAGCCAATGTCTTTGTTAACATTTTGGGTGAACATCTCTACCATTTGTTTTTGTGGAATATCACAAGAGCATCTGCTGGCTAGATTTCTCCATCTTTGTAAAAATGATGCAAAAAATTCTCCCTCTTTTTGCTTGGTGTTGCACAAAGTAGTGACTGATATGTCTGTCTCTATATTGTAGGAGAAATGTTGAATAAATGCTCCTGCTAGGTCACCCCATGACTTAATACCAGGTGGAAGTTGGGAGAACCATTCCATAGCTTGATCACCTAAACTTTGTGGGAATAATCTCATCAAATATGTCTCTTCTGCTGCTACCTCAATGCAAGCTGTGAAAAATTGTCTTATGTGTGCCTTAGGATCCCCTTTTCCTCTATACTTATCAAATTTAGGCGTCACAAAGTGTGTAGGAAAAGGAGGCATTGGAATGCTCTTGTCAAATGGATAAGGACATATGTCTCTCATTGTGTATGTTGGCTTCGGTGTATTTATGTCCTCCATTTTCTTTTGTAAGTCCCTGATTTGTTGCTCCAAATTGCTCTTAGGTGGAGATCGACTTCTTGGACCATATCCTATGTTTGAGGTACCCATTGGAGGAGGTGCATGTTGCATATATGGATGATATTGATCATACACATGTTCATATGGAGGAGGTTTGTAATGATGTTGCATATATGGACCACTTGGTATAGATTCATGTTGAGGAACACCATATCTATTTTGTGCATGTATACCATACTCTACAGGCATGTCATGTTCTATTGTATTGCCCCCAAATTTGACATGAGGTTTCCTTGTGTCCAAATTTTGAGCATGCCTTGGAATATCCCATTGCTTTGGTGGTTGATCCTTAGCATTGATATGTGATTGAGCATATTTTTCTCCATGAGACTTCCATAATGGTCTGCGAAGGTGAGTATCATATGTTTGACCATGTGTATGTGGGACCTCTGGTTTTTGAAGCAAAGCTGATGGTGATTCAGGTACCATGTGTGGTCCTCTATTTCCTCCACTATTAGGTCTCCTTTGATCCATATTGGAGTGAGGTTGTTGCAAAGGTCTATGTTCCATTATTTGAGACATGCCAAAATCATGAGGTATCTTGGCTCCACTTTGTGCCATCATGTGTAAGAAGTATTGTCTATCTCTCCTCATTATTTCCTCAACCAATCGATTGAAATGGGGATTCATAATGGATTCTTCCACATCTGCTGAATGTATTGATAAGTTGTCCAAATTGTCATTGTGTGTAACATTGTTGTTTGTAGTGTCTACGTTCTCCACATTTGGAATGTTTCTATAGACATCCATGTCAGGTAATGTAGTATGATCAGAATTGAAAAAGATCTCATTGTCATACTCATAAGAACTCATGTTTGCGGACTCTTGAGCCTCTTTAGTTTCTCTCCTAGATTTTTGAAGACGGGTTTCAACCACGAACTAGGTATTGACCAAGATGTGTGAGACTAGATGAAAAATGGAAAGAGTATGGAAGACCAAAAGTTGGATGAAATGTAAATGAGTCTGAAGTGTACTTGTAATGTCCAAAGTGTAAGACCAAGTATGTATGTAGTAGAGTAGGTGTGACTTCCAAAGAGAGGATAGTTTCTCTTGATGAGGTAAGTTGACCTTGACTCTAAGTAAAACCAAATGAGACCCAAAGGTAAGAAACCTTGATGAGGGACCACTTAGCAAAGTGTTGTTGTATGTAGTGTGTTGACAAAGTATGATGAGGACAAGCAAGTGACCTTTTGACTCAAGTTTAGACAAATGTGAATGTAATGTAAGGTGTAAAGCAATGATGGATTTTGTGAGACCCAAAGACAAGTTGAATGCTAGATGAAAACCTGGAGAAACAACCAAGGAAGCTCAAGAATTTCGAAACTGGTTGTTCTTGTTTGCTTGACTGTAAAATTTTTACAATTTGTGAAGTTGTGACCAAATCTGAATGTTTGACTATTTTTCGTGACAAGAGGACACAATGTTGATGAGGACTCAATGTTTGAAAGTGTTTAGACTCTCCAAGAAAAGTGTGTTATTTGATGTAAAAATGTTTTGCATACACTTGAAAACACAAAAGACACAATGTTTTGCTGTTTGGTTTTGAATGTTTTGAATGTTTAAAAATAAGTCAAGCACAATTCTTATGGTTGGCCAAGACAATAGTTGTTGATCCCACATGGGGTTTTACCCCTGAGGCTATGCTATTTAGAGCGGATACTTAGATGCTTGACCTCACTGGCTCCACCCTCGGCACTCACTTCTCGGGTCAGCCAAGCATCAGTCCCCATGAAAACTCCCCATGGCGAACTTTGTATCTCTACTAAGAACCGTATGTGTGTGGGCCGCTACTAGAGGTCCGACCTCCTACCCCAACAACTAGAAGGATTTGGGCCTCTAAAACAAAATGGTGCTAGTAAGGGCATCCGCTCGTGTGGCCATACATGCGGCACTTTCAGCTCTATAAATATAGAAGGCTCCCAGCCGGTAGGGGTTACGCCCTACAAATGATCAAATAAATTTGATCAAATGGGTTTATGGGGAGACATAGTGTCGGTATGAACTAACCAGCACACGTTATTCATAGTTTTCACCATGAATACATTTGATTATAGTGGTTCGGATGAAGTGGGTTTTCCTCGCTACCACTTGGGTCGTTCTCTTCTCACTAGTAGTCCTAATGACCACACGGGAAGACAGGCCCTCTAAAGATTAAACAAAAAGAGCCTATTGCTCAAGACACAAAAGACAATGATTGAATTTTAGTGCACCAATTGAAGTGTTTGCTAGTCTATGAAAACAAGGCACACAATAAAAATCCAAAAATCCTTGCCAAGGATCTGCAACAAAGATTTATTAGTAGTTTGGATTGTTTGAAATAATCACCCCTTCCTGCAAGCACACAAGTTAGGTAAATTTTAGATCCAAAAGACTTTGTGAAATAGGGGCCTTCAATAATGCGTTTTGTTGACCAATTCAAAGATCTGATTCATCATAAAAAAAGACCACCTATTAAATTTCAATATATTTCCAGAAATGTAAGAAAATCCAAAAAATTTGCAAATTTGCTCCAAAAATTAATTTTTTATGAAAAATCATAAAAAATTCATATAAAATGCAAAATCAATTCAAAAAATCTGAAATTTTTACTGGAGAGTCTTGATGGTCTTCCAAACTTGCACAAAAAATTTTCTACAACAAATCCAAGCAGTTTGTGAGATATGAGTAAAATAATGCAAAACTCTAATTTTCAAAGACCTGATTTTTGAGGAATTATTTTGCATCAAATTTAAAATCACAAAGAAAAGATCCTATGTATAATTCTGAGAGATTTCCAAAAATGTAAGAAAATCTAAAAAATTCCCTAATTTGCTCTCAAAATTAATTTTTTATGAAACATCATACAAAATTCATATAAAATGTAAAATCGATCCAAAAAATCTAAAATTTTTACTAAATCTTTCTAATACTTTTCCTTACCTTCATAAAAAAATTTATGTCAAAATTTGAATCGATTTGTGAGATCTGATCAAAATAAGGAAAAACCTTAATTTTTAAAGATCTGATTTTTAGGGAAATATTTTGCATCAAAATTAAAATCAGAAAGAATAGATCCTATTTATAATTATGAGATATTTCCAAAAATGTAAGAAAATCCAAAAAATTCTCTCATTTTCTCTCAAAATTAATTTTTTATGAAAAATCATAAAAAATTCATAGAAAATGAAAATGTGCTCCAAAAATTTTGAATTTTAACTTGAGAGCTCCTGATACTTTCTTCAACCTGCAAAAAAAATTTGGTGCAAAATTTCCTATCCGTTTGTGAGATATGATTGAATCTCTCCAAGATCTTGATTTTGTGTCCAAAGCCCTAGCTGCACAAGGTTATTCTCCAAATTGTTTTACAATATAGCAATATAGGGTTAGAAAAGTCTGCAAAAAACACAGATCTAAGAAAAATCCATGTCCTATGGGGCGTGCCAAAATGTATATGGTGAAAATGGATAACAATAATAACAATATTGAAAGGCTAAATGAATTCAACCACCAAAACCCTAGCCTAACAATCAACAAAGATCCACCATAACATATGAAGATTACCTAAGATAATGCAAATCACATAAAATCACAAAGATTATACCATCACATGTCCAATAGGGTTTTGATCTCCATTCTTCCTATCTCCATTGATCTTGCTTGATATATTTGCTCTCAGATTTTATATGCACAAGAGCTCAACAAAGAACGGAATGTGGTTGCAAGTAGGATCATAGTGTAGTCAAGTCCTTAAGATCAGTGATTAGGATGATTGATTAGAATGCATAGAATGATTAGGATTTGATAATGAAGGAAGCATCTCCTTATATAGAAGACACTATATGAAATGGAGGGATAAGATTGAGAGGTGTAAAAGGAGGTCGGCTATGATTAGAGGGTAGGTAAAAGAAATAATAAAATAATGAAATGGGTAGGTAGTGTATGAATTAAGAGATGAATGACACGTGTCATAGGTAGAAAAGGTTAATGAATTAATTAAATAAATAAAGATTTATTTAATTAATAGAAGAAGTGGGATCAATTAATTAAATAAGATATTTATTTAATTTAGGAAGAGGATAATTTAAATAAATAAATGTATTTATTTAAATAAGAAATAAGGCTAGAAGAGGATAAATGAATTAATTAAATAAATAAAGATTTATTTAATTAATAGAAGAATTAAGCTTAGATAATTAAATAAATAAAATATTTATTTAATTAGACATGACAATTTTAGGTGTCTACAGTATGAAAATTTTGATGAAAATGGGAAGAGATCGTTAGAAGAAGATGTAGTTGAATATATAAATGTATACTAGAAAGCCTTGATAGAGTTATCATTTGTAATTCCAAAGAGTTTGTATGAAATTTTGGATGCTAGAAGACATATGACAAATAAAGAAGATGAGAAACTAAAGGAGTATGTATTAGTTAACCTATGTTCTGTAATTTCTAAAGAAGAGTTAGCCAGAATAATCAAGCTAGCAAAGAATAAGTTAATAAGATCATGTCCAGGAAAGTGCATATCAAGAGGAAATTGAGATAATTTTGCAGAAAATTCTGATAGAAAACCAATATGAAGTGAATCTAGAAAAGGCACAAGATAAATCCAATCCAGAAGTGCAAGCATAGGATGATACTTTTATTTTGGAAGTACAAGGTATGCAGTCAGTCAAACTGAAAGAAGCTAATGTTGAGGAAGTAGCTAAGGATAAAATAGAGGATACATGAATATCAACAAAAAATCCTTTGGTTAATGATCAGAAGGCACCTACAAAGAATGTTGAACCAGAAAAGGCGTAGGTCAAAATTAAAGTTGAAAAACCAAAGCAAGAGACACTGTCGAGGAAACAAAGGGAAAACAAGCAATAGATGATCCTGAATTCATTCAAGGACTAATCAATCTTGCCTCCTTGTATCCCATTCAAAAGCTTTAGCTTGCATCTTTTGCGCATGCAAAGGCTAGTGAAGATCTATTGAAATCTCACACTGAGGACAGTTTGCTATTATCTATGGCATCCGACATTTTGGAGAAGCGTATGCCATCATTTTGAAAAGATCCCTCTAATACCCCATCCAGTAATTTGAAAAGTTTGATTGATTTTATAAATATTCATTTTGAATCTTTTGAGAAATCTGCAAAGGAGAAAGCTCAAAGTGCATTTAATGCAAAGAGGCTCCACACCATGAAGAAAATGATTTTGAAAGATAGAGCCACATTGGCTAATTGTGTGAAGAGTGTGCAGGATGCTTTAATTGAAGGCGGTAACTTGTATAAATCATGACTTTCATTGAATAAATTCATTGCTGTTATTGAGAAGTAGTCTCAGAAGCTCAAGGATCAATTGGAAAACAAATCTCAATCAGTTGATCCTTTGACAAAATATTTGAGCAGCCAAGAAAACTAGCTGATATCATTGCTTGAGAAAATTAGAAGTTTGAATCATGATAAGGAGCGGATAATAGGCAAAATTGGAGAGATTAGGAGTCTCATTACTCCTAAACTAGACATAATGCCTACTGCTCTTCAAGATGCTTAGAATGCTCTCAAGGCAGTTGAACCAGAAGACCTGAAGACTGCAGAAGCGCAATCTTACCTTTTCAATGGATTTATAATAGTTTTTGAGAATCTGCAAAAGGGTTGAGAAAATCACTTGAACATATTGAAGAATTCCTATGCAGATGTCTTTAAGTTTATATGAATTAAGTCTGTACATATGTGTATAACATTCTTTGGCATGAAATTTTGGGTCCCGGTATCTTACCTTTGTCATTGATGTCAAAGGGGGAGTGCATAGGAGCGAAAAATGTTGATCTATGAGGGAGTTCCTTAATTCTTTGATTCATTACAATCTGGTGATCATATTTTTGGTTGCAGTATATATATTTTGGTTTTGGTCCAACACTTAGACATTTTTCACTAAATGTTGCCATCAATGCCAAAGGGGAAGATTGTTGGCAAGAGACACTAAATGCATGTTGAGATGTTGTCATTGATAGAAACTCATATTAGATTCGGTATCCAAAGTTTATAATTAATTCATTCTGGAAGATTGATTGAGTCTGGTGAGGTCCGATGAGAAGAGGGTATTTGACAAAGTGTATAGTTTTAGTTGGTGGATTATTTAGGTTAACTGTTTTGCGTTGCGGATTTTGGGAAAAGTTTGTAGATATGCAATATGCCTTATTCCAGGATTGTGACCTCCGGTGATAGGTTTTGTGCAAGTTTGAAGATCTGGTAATCATTTTTCTGGCAAGAATAGTGCATATCTATGGTAACGTAAGGTGATTCTATTTGCGGATCTTGCAAATCAATTTTGGTGATTAATTATGTGTTAGTGGATGATGAGTTGTCATGTGGGAAGTATGTGGACACTTTGTTTTGGTCCGCATATGCATTGGAGATGGAATTGAGCCGACTTGTGAACACGTTTCATATTTTGTACCATGTTCTTGAAGCTGACATGGTGACGACCTAAATCGGTGATACAGATATATAAAATAGGTTTATATGATCATTTTTAAAATTGATGGATGTGTGTGAAGATTTGAGCTCCAGTATACTGCAGATTATCAGAACAGAGCAGAACAGTTTAAGAATATGTATTTTATGCTTAACCTAAACTATACTTAGGTATTTATTGATGCTATTTCATAGATCAAATTACATTGTAATCTCTTACAAAGATTTTGTAAGGCAGTGAGCCTTCCATGATTGTAGCCCTTATTTGTAATTGAGAAGTTATCTCTAGGCAGTGTGCCTAAATGCATGTGCATTTCCCTTATGTAATATTTATATACTTTAGCAGAGTATATTAATATTGTGGGTTTCGATCCCACCATGGTTTTTCCCTTAACCGTGTTTCCACATAAAAATCTTGGTGTTATGGTGTTGCTAATCTTTGCTTTGTGTTTCTGGCCGACTTTACTTCTTTTCATATGCATTAAGTGGTTTAAAGATTAGATTGTTAAAATCAGCAATTGCAGAACACTGATTCACCTCCCCCTCTCAGTGTTCATTGATTCCATCAATATGTATTTTTTATTTCTTGTTAATGTAAGGTTTTCAATGAACATCAAGGTCTTTGTTTCACACATGAAAAAATTAGAGAAAAAAATTGTAATATATCTATGCACTAGGTATTGATGTCCTTATTACAACAAAAAAGAAGAAACTAATTTAGATGCATACAAAAACAACTTATGCAATATTGAATGAACCTATATCTTAATTATAATTAATGTCACTTCAAAATGTTCTAAAAAAATAAATTATGTGGTAAAAAATTATGAAAAAATATATGTACCCTAGATATTGGTGTTACAAATCTATGTTTAAAAATTTATAATTTCATCCTTTCTACAAATAAAATTACGCTATATCGAATAAATGTCACTTTTTATAATTTTTGTTAACTACAAAAAAGAAGTTATTAAAAGTTATGTAAAAACCTCATAAGTTATTTCTTAATTTTTTTAACATATATTTATAATCTACAAACAAAACTCAAAATCACTAATTTAGGTCAATTTCAAATTGTTAACGACTTAATTTCTATAATTAGCATATTTCAATCTCCAACTTTGGTTAAAAAAAGTTGACACAGTATTGTGGGATGACCCCATTGTACTACTTGATACCATATTGTGAGGGAATTATGGGGGAAGGGGAGCAAATAGGGCCCCCATGTTGTTCAACCACATTCATGTCAAAGAAAAAAATTAAAAATTGAAAAAACCAAAAGAGGATTGAGAGCTAGATCTTATTGAGATTTTCTCAACATGCTATGCGATGTACATGTTTTTAACAAAATGAACATTTTATTAAGGTTTTAATGTATTAAAATGTTGAGTACACTCATGATAAGGGATGGAACGATATATAATAAACATAATCTGAAATGGAACTATTTTTACGAGAAAATTCATCATTGTTAATCAAAATAATAGGGAAATCACGAATCCTATCTAATTAACGAATTCTATAATATCAATCAAAGCGTGCAAATGAAATGAATAATCTAATTAAACTCCCTTTTGCAACGTCACTTCCATTTTCCTTCTCTTTCCTATGATATGCTGGCTCTCAGGGTCACGCTTGTTAACCTGCAATATGACACAAGAATTCGAAGATCTTGATTATTGAAAATGGGGGAATTGATGCTCAATTTATAGATTTCGAATGAGAAGATTAAACGGTTGATACACATTTGAGAACATAATCAATCAATGGTTGAGATTAATTGAGTTTGAACTTATTGGGAGTTGAACTCATTTGATTGATGAGTTGGCTGAATTGATTGATTGATCAGTGAATTGAATAGATGAGTTTGTTTGAAAAATTTGATTGATGAGTTAACTAAGGAGATAACTGAATTTATTGGGAAGTTGACTAAATTGATTGTCGAGTCAAAAAAAGGTGATTGATAGTTAGACTGAAAGTCAGTGCCAATTGGGATTTTGACATGTGCTATAGGAAATTAATTTGAAATTCAAATTTTTTTGCATTTAGCTTGAATTTGGATTTTTGAAAATATGAAATGAAATGCACATTTATTTGAAATTAGACGAAATTAGAATTCGGGGAAATTCAAAATTTTGAATATTTGAAAAGAATGAATGAATTAATTAAATAATTTAAAGAAATTATTTAATTTATAAAAATTGAATTTAATTAAATAATAAATATTATTTAATTAAAAGTATTAATTTGAAATTAATTAAATAATAATATTTAATTAATTATAAGAAAGAGTTTAAATGATTTAATGATTAATATGGAAATTGAATAATTTGAATATGATGAAATATTAATTGGAAGAGTAAAATTAGCTTAATTAAAAAATTAAATAATTATTTAATCAATAAAGAGGAGTAATTAGTGTGTTAGTGATGAGACATTTTTTAGGTGTTTACAAGGACATTACAATTACGTATCAATTAAGGTAATCCTAAAATGTATTTTGTAGAAAAAAGTATGTGTTAAGGAAAATAATAATAATAAAATAATCATTAGCTCAATGCATAGGAAAATCCATTGATGTAGAGGGAGAACTTGTTAGGGATCCCACAAATACTAAGAGGGGGGGGGGGGTGAATCAGTATCTGACCGGTTACTAGAATTTCTTAACTTAAAACATGCAAAACATAATATAATAGTGTACCGGTATGCAAGAAATAATGCAATAAACAGAATCAAGAACATCCACATGAAAAGCACACCATAACACAAGATTTTAACGAGGAAACCCAATGTGGGAAAAACCTCGGTGGGATTTGTGACCACAATATTCACTCATTGGCCAATAAGAGAATATTACTTATAATAGGGGCCTGCACATGCAGGAAGGCCAACTGCCTAGAGCTCACTGCTCAATGAGAAGTCTCACTGACTTACAATAAGGATTATACAAATCCAATATCTTGTACTACTTTACAATAGCATCTTCAATGCCTGATTCAGTACCGGTTCCTACTCTATTCTTTACATATACCCCTTGACCTATATTTCGCACAATAGGTCTACCTAATATTTTTCTATAAATCTTCTACATATATATTCCAAATGTCTATAATGATCTCTTTTATATATAAGAGTCATTTTACAATTTGCCAAGTCGGCTTACACATTTTTACAATAATAAACAAAATATAGTATAACAGAATCCTGTCGGCCTTTGTGCCGGTATACTTCCTTTCTTCTGTGTCGGTGCTGGTGTCCTGAGTGCCGGTGTAGACTGTGATCTGCTGATGCCGGTATAATGCTTTTGCCGGTACCATAAGATTGCAAGGTTGCCATCAATGACAAAACCTTCAATCACATACAATGTCTCATTGGAGTGTGCATATGCCAACATAACTATTATGAGTTGCAAGAATGATGTAATCATCACCAAAGAAAGCAACATCATGATTACCCATAGGAATTCAATAGAATAAAGGGATGTGCATGTACATTATAAAAAAAAACCAAAAAATACCATCATTATGTAGTGATGAAAGTAGTGGTTTTATTTAAGATAGAAGAAAATATATCAATATGTAAGGAGAAACAAACATGCACAAGGTGACATGTCAACAAAAATTTAGGCAACAAAACCTGCCATCTACAAATATATATAGTGCTCATAAATGAGTGAACCTACTAAACACAATTAAGCAATAGGTAAGGGAGGCAAGTTGAAAACATGCAATCATAAATGTGTAAATGAAATAGAAAGGGAGAGGATATTGCTTAGCTATTTCACGTGTCTTTTTCTTCTTGAAACTAACTACTATATTGTAACTAATGTGTGTTAAACATGATATTTAAATTTTTGAAGATTTGTATACTATTGTGATAGATAAAATTCTAGTTTTCTTGTGATCTAAAAAAAAATGTTTGGGAATTCATTCAACTTTCTTGACTGTGCCCTATAAAAATGATATGTTGTTCTATACCTACAAACATTAAAAAAATCCTTCAAATGATATCTAAATTTATGCAATTCAATGCACAAACATTTTTAGGAGTCCACTATAGAAGAATTAGATGCCAAGGATTTTTTATGTCGTAGTTAGGCCCATTTGTTGTTTCCACAACATCAAAAACACATTTAAAAAAATGCAAGATGCTTATGATGAAATGTTATTGTAGTATCCAATGATGTAGTACTTATGAAAGTCATAAATGATACATACTTATTTTATACCATTCTCATTTATTCCATATCTCATCCATTAATGATTCTAATAGCTGAGGTTTCATCTTTAAATACACAACCTGAAACATTCAATTCAAATTGTCTTTCTTTGTAGCTTAATAGGCATCAAACAAATTATATGATTGCGAGCTTCAATAATCGTAATAATTAAATCTTGAAAAGTAGAACGTGATTACACATATGATTGTCTGTAGGGGACACAATTGCACATACCATTGGATCCAAATAAGACAAATTCCTAAATGATCACAAAGATCGAATTCCACATATAAAATAATGGCAATAACAGATTCAATATTAAACTCAATACCAACCTATACACTAAACAAAATGATCTAAATACTAAAAAAATAGATTTAAAATAAAACGAAAACAAATATAAATATAAAATAATAGTAAAATATACATAAATAAATATTTCAACCTTGAAACACTATAAAAGAAAAAGACTTGTACACTTTTCCTTTTGACCAAATGAAAGAAAGAAGAAAAAGAAAGCAAATGCATTGTAAGAAAAAAGAGAAAATCTAACACACAATCTCTCTCCCATATAGAAGGTCTAGTATTGGATAATGTGGGCAGAATCATATAATCATCATAATAGTCCCCACTTTTCTATTATGACTTACAACTCATGAATAAAAAACTGATTTAACAAATCATAAAAGATTATTAGAATTTTCTAAGGTGCTGGAATTTTTCTATTTAATAATATTAAATTTATAATGATTTTCTAAGGTGCTGGAATTTTTCTATTTAATAATATTAAATTTATAATGAGGAATTTCATTAGGGTGAAAAGGTTGAGGGGGGACCCACGTGCCAATTTAGTGTTTCCCTTGGTCAACTTCATTATTTTGCTTTGACTTTTTTATTTTCTCCAACGTACAAAAGTTTGTGGCAAAAAATTCCAACTTGCACTTATTAATAATTTAACTATTCCACTCACGGAATTTGGTGTGTTATTATATTCTCTTTCTTTCAGGATGATAAGAATTCAACACTCCATTTTTTAATTTATTTTTTATTGGTTCTAATAATGGAAAGGACTTTGATGTAATGGTATTCTTGGTGTAAAGTATTCAAGTGCTGATTTATTTATATATTTTTATTTTTACATCAATTTTTTAAAAAGGAAAAAATATTTATTTTTTATTAGGTCGAAGTCAATTTGAATTGAGTGATTGGGGATATTCATTTATAAATATTTGTAGATTATTAGCAATCATTAGATAGTAGTGGAAATGGTTTGTAATTTTTCTTTACTGTATTATTTGGATTTACAAACAATAATTAAATGTGTAGGAATTAAAGACTTGCTATACAAAGAAATGAAGAGTAGAAATGAGAAAAAGTAACACAAATTTATTCTAGGAAAACTTTGTGAAGGATGAAAAACAGAGTTTCGAAGAGGTAATCACACTTTTATTAGACTATGTTAATCAAACAGACAAGTACACGTGCAAAGTACAACCTCTATCAAGTCTTTGTTGGTATTTGATTGACGATTGCATTGATGAACTATTGTGTTGTCGTTGATGTCAATTGTAACTAGTAATGATGTTGTTATGATGTTGTTTTGCAACCGATAGGTGAGCAAGTGAAGGAAACCGGTATTACTTTAAAAGTAGTGAGATCAACTGGTAACCCTACCTATTGATGTGACAAACCCTAATAGATGGAGCATGGTGAATCGGTTGTATTGCTTTATGATCAATTGGTGACCAATAATGATTATGCCATGTATGCATGTTGTATGTGATAAGTTTCAAGTAGTTTTTGGCACCCAGAGATAACGGTTTTATCTTTGGAATGAGCAAATACATTGCATGAAGAGGAAACCGCGTGATGAGTTACAAGAATCAATGAGCGATGATCAAGGAGCGATCAAGGTTGTCTTGAACAATGTGCTGATGATTACTATGTAATCTAACAGTCATACTTGAACCGATTTGTTTGTAATCTCTATGAGATCTTAGGTTTGTGATGTGTTACCGACCTATTATTTTTTTTATAGGGTCGATGAGTTGTTTTGTTGTAGTGTTGCCAATTTTGGTTAAGTGTCAGTCTGATTGATTGTTGAACCAGAAGGAGTATCTACAGTATGTGTGAAGGAAGATAGGAGCATGAAAAGGATTTGATCAAGCAGAGTAGTGTTATTTACCAGATCAGCAAAGCCTTGTTGTTCTCTAACAAGTACAACAATTAAATCCCTTAACCGGGTAAGATTTAACAGGCTTAGTGTTATCTAAATCCTCTAACCAGGTGATCCATTAGCATGGATTTCAAATCCTCTATCGAGGTTACTCCTAACATGGTATTGCTTCTAACAAGGCATTATAGTTAATCCCTTAATCGAGTGATCCCTAACAGGATCTGTTCTTAACAGGACATTTTTGTGAAGCTTTAACAGGCTTGGCTCCTAACAGGGCAAACTTCAGAAGAGTTTAGAATACTTGTGGGTATTCATCCCCACCGTGGTTTTTCCCATTTGGGTTTCCACGTCAAAAATCATTGTGTCAAGTGGTGAATGGTTTTTGTGGTTATGTTTGATATGGTTAATTTGCTTATTTGTTAAATCCACTTAGTTATGTTAAGATGATCGACAGTTATCTGAAATGTTCTTTTACTATTGTTAGTAAAGTATTTTTATGTTTTGGTTAAATGGTTTGGGAGTTTTAGAGATGTTATTTTGTTATGCTAGTCAATCGGTAAACTCTCAGTGCTATTGTAGTTTGTAGTTCAGTGATTGACTTGTGAGATTGTTTTTGAGTTTGGTGAAATTTTAGTCAGTTTTCTATCTACTGATTCACCCCCCCCTCTCATTAGTTGTTTGGATCCTTATTGATTCATCAGATCATCAATTGGTATCAAAGCATTTCAGGTCCTCTAGTGTCTAAGCCTAATAGCTTGAGGTAAAGATCTAGAAGAACATGATGAAGAAAGAAGGTTTGAAGTTTAATAGGGAAAACTACAGAATATGGAGTGATAGGATGAAAATCTATATCAAGAGTCTAGGAAGTCAACACTAGGAACATGTTGTTACAAAATATACTACACCTAGTGGGATTCTATCTGATGATCAGAAGAAAGAGCAACAAGAGAATAATCAAGCATTGGAGGCCATTATTAGTTCTTTGTCTGATTCAGAGTATGTTGATGTCCATGGTCTGGAGACTACTTATGATGTGTGGAAGAAACTTGAGGATATCTATAGCGGTGATGAGCATGTGAAGATAGCCAAAGAAGAGAGTCTGAGAGCTAAATTTGATGACATGCGGATGGTTGAAGCTGAGAATATTCAACAGTATGGTCAGAGGATCAAGGAGATAGTCGGTGAGATCAAAAGTGTTGGTGGTAAAGTGGAGGGTGCCACAGTGGTTAGTAAGGTGTTGAGAACCCTTCTACCAGTCTACGCTATCCAAGTTGCAGCCATTCAGGAGCTAAAGTCTATTGATAAAACAAAGGTAACTCTTGACTCCATCATTGGTAAACTTACTGGATTTGAATTAAATGGTTATGATGGTAGTGCTCAGAAATCTGAATCTGTAGTTAGAGCTTCAGTTTCTAATCCACCTATGAGGAAAAGCAGAGATGTTAGTCATAGTTATGAGTTTAGATCCAGCAGAGAAGTTGATTATGAAGATAGTCTGATTGAGCTTGAAGCATTGTTGGCCAAGCGGTTTCTCAGAGGTACCAGTAAGTACAGAGGTAAATTACCTTTGAAGTGTTTTGCATGTAACAAGATTGGACATATTGTAGCTAACTGCCCTAATGGTGACATCAAGCATAAGCGTGATAAGTACAAGAAGTACAAAGGAAAAGGCAAAAGAGATTGCCTCATTGCATTTGATGGTGGAATCACATATGAGGAATTTGGGGGAGATGCTAATGAAGACATTGTCTTTGTTGCCATTAAAGAGGAGATATCTGATCAAAACGCATTGGTTTCTCGCATGGATAGTTTTGATGATGAGACCCTAGATAGTGGTTGTTCACACCACATGACCGGTGACCGGAGTAAATTTATTACTTTTAAGGAATTTGATGGAGGAGTTGTGAGATTTGGAAATGACTCACCCTGCATGGTAAAAGGAAAGGGAAACATTTCTCTTAATGGAAAGAGCAGTGCAAATGATGTCTACTGGGTTGAAGGACTAAAGAACAATCTATTGAGTGTACTCTATTGAATGATAGAGGTTATCCATTGGAATTCAAGAATGGAATATGCAAAATCTGTAGGAGCAAAGGTGAATTGATTGCAACCGGAAAGTAGACAAAAGGTAACTCATTTCACCTAAATTTTAAAGTCAACAACTGTTTAATTTCTAAAGTAGATGATAGTTGGCTTTGGCATCGGAGATTTTGTCATATAAATTTTGATAACATTGTCAAAGTCATTAAGAGTTTTTCCTTAGTTGGACAAACTGGTGAATGCTCTGTGTAAGGAATGTCAGTTAGGGAAGATGACATCATCAACTTTTAAGAGCAAATATTTCTCAACAGAACATTTGTTAGATTTGGTTCATACTGACCTCTGTGGACCAATAAGGACTAAAAGTATTCAAGGTGATAAATATTTTATGAACTTCGCTGATGATTGCTCAAGAATGATGTGGATCACATTCTTGAAGGACAAAACAGAAGCCTTTAGTAAGTTTAAGACATTCAGGGCCTTAGCTGAAAAGGAAAGTGGTAAGAAGATAAAGTGTCTAAGAACTGATCAAGGAGGTGAATTTACTTCATAGGAATTAACTAGATATTGTGAAGACAATGGAATTAAGAGGTAGATTTCTGCACCTAGGACACCACAACAGAATGGTATTGCAGAGAAGAATAATCGCTCAGGTTGAAGCTGGAAAAACAATGCTAATACAAGGAGGCGTAGCAAAAAAATTCTGGAGAGAAGCTATCAACACACCTATATACACTATGAATCGGATATTGGTAAAGCGAGGTAAGGATAAAACTCCTTATGAATACTGGTATGGTAGATCACCTAATGTCAGTTATTTTAAGATTTTTGGCAGTAAATGTTTTATCAAGAGAGGTGACTATGTTGGTAAGTTTGATGCTAAGAGTGATGAAGACATGTTTCTTGGTTACTAAAATAGCCTAGAGAAAATAACTAAACTAACTAAAAAATAGAGATATTTAAAAAAAATCATCTACTAATGTAACATAGTAAACTATCATTACTTTATACATAGGTTAACTCCATAAAAAAACACAAAACATCATGAACATAACCATAAATAAATACAACATTTAACGTAGGCGGAATTAACATCCTAACTATAAGCATATATTAATTCATTCTTTCCCTGGGGTATCTTAACATCACTACTTACTAGCAACATCACAATAACACATCCATAACATGAAATCATTAACATCTATGATGATAATTACATTCTTACTCAAATCAATTAATATCCTTCTCTCATGAGATTATGTACTATCAATGCCTATCATCATAACCCCATCAACTATCTAAGTTCATTTTAGAGCACCAAATCAAATGTTCCTAATTCCCATAATAATCCATCATTTATCTACCGCATCTTGAAACTACATATATCCTTCTCCTAGAAATATGACTAGATTATTTCATTAAAGATAAACATTACACATTTCACCAAGATTACATCTTATGCAAGATTATAACAACAAATACTAATCTACTTCCAATTAGGACCTCGTGTTATTAAGCCAATTAAGAAACATATGATATAACAAGAATGCACTTAACTAATTAATCAATTCCCTAATCCATCATAGAATTCCATTCTTAGCATAATGAACATTTCTACAACATGAATCATATGATAACACGTCATCTTATTTTATTACAAGATCATAGGCTCTACCTCATCAAGTCCTATTACATAAGAATACATGATACAAGTACATAGTCTTCCTTCACATTTACAAATTTACCATGATACAATATCTCTATCTCAAATACATAGAAGTCAACTCCATAGATCATTCACATAATGAAGAATCATATAATCCATATCCACATACACTAACATCCAATAAATAACATCCCAATGGAAGAAGGCATCAAACCACCCAACCACATGGAACCAAATAGGAACCAACCCCTCATGCTAGGAGATGACATGGTGTTCCAATTCACACTCTAGACCTAGGATGACACCTAACAACCAAGGGACTCAACATGACAACCACAAGGCAACAACCAAGAACAATGAATCAAATCACATTACAAGACTAATCATAACTCAATAAACTTCTAGAGGCGTACCATCAAGAAAGACATAAGGAGCTAGGATCTACATGTAGGGAAGAGTGTCATTGCATGCTATCAAATAATATCCTAGAACTTTGTCCCAACATCCATGATACACATGTGGAACCATCTCAATCTTTGAGGAAATCAAAGGAGTTTAGTTTATCCGGTTACCGGATCTACCACCTCACTTTGGTTGCACTACCAATCCAGCCATGAGATGGGAAACCACATACACATTTCTTATCTTATCAAGATTAATTACTACTACCGAATGCACCTATGATTAATTTATTATGTTATCACTTGATCATTACAAATAACCTCCAATGAGCTATCCAAACGGTCTAGACCTCAGCTCCACAACACACAGAATTCTAGCATTCCATTCCTCATGACCTCGGTAGACTCATGGAAGCCCACTCTCCCTAACCATGCTCCTAGGCCATAGGATGGAACATACATACAAATAACATCATAACAACATCATGAAGGATCACAACTAACATAAATATAGTCATAACATCATTGACAACATACTGAGCATAATAGGATACATATGGCCATATGCAAGGTAAGGTCCTTCACCAAAGCAATAAAAATAATGAACCAAAGCATAAACATGATTCAGAGGCTAATCCAACACAAATTAAAATCCTCAACAGTGAGGCAATAAACATTCCATTGGATCTCTGATAATCATTCCTCGATAGTGAGGCATTCTTCCTCTCGCTGGAGCAAACCAACATATATGCAAACCCCTCAACGGTAAGGCACAAATCCTCTTACCAGAGCACAAAATCAACATGAAATGATCAAGCTGAAATCATACACACCACTGAGGAACTTAGTTGAATCATAAAAAGCCTCTAGTAAATACACGAGATCCAAAAAATAAACCAAATTGGGCAAAAACATCAAAACTGGCAACTTCAAGCAAAATAGCATAACAAAAACCCAAACTAGCATTCCTGGGAGATAGTTTAGCATTCCCATGATATTACCTAGTATTTTGAGGTCACCCTTTAGCATTTTGGTGCCATACTTTGGCATTTTGGGGTCATCCTCTAGCGTTTGTTCGCAATTTGAAGGAATTGATTATGTGTTGCATTGATATTTTGTCACTGATGGCAACACCGGATATTTTGGTTGTTTACCGATTTCTAGTTGGTTTCGGTAGAGTGGTTGTGATGCAAAGAGTCTTGGAGTTTGGTTCAATACACCTTCTTGAGTTTCTTGTCCTAATCGACCCTTCAACTACTCAAGTCCATCCAATGGCACTTAGTAGGGGTTATGCTAATGAGACCTCCAAGGTTTGAACCTCTTTGGCTTGCCTCCTAGGTATAGCCGATGGTTTTTGGAAAACCAACTCCACCTCTTGAGTTGTCCACCTCAATCACACACACTCCACTCCAGGGCTCCAACCACTCCTGCAAGGATCTTAACACACAACCACTTCCAATGGGTTCCCAATGCTTCTACCACGTGTCTTTAAAGAATTTTGAGGCTTTTTGGTCATCAAACCCATCGCTTGGGATTCCTACCCTTCCTAGGTCTCTACCAGGTAAAAAATAGGCCTAATTGCATTAGCCCTCCCTTGGTGGTTTTAGGGTCTTAGTTTATAAAATTCCCAAACAAGACTAGAAATAAATCATGGATTCGAGTACCCTTTTGGAAGTTACAGACAATACTAGAAAAGTGCATTTGGGTTATCCGTACAAGTGGTGTTTCCAATGTTGCTCTATTTTGAAGGGTTTAGGCCTCACCGAGTGACTTGGCAAGATGAATTTAAAAATCTTCACCAGTCAAGACTCCTGCTCAAAAAAAATTGGGAATCTTCAAGGGCACTCAGAGGGATTTCCATTCATGTGTCACTTGTTCCTGCACCAATCCCCATGTGCTCATAAATCACACTTTTCTTATTGTCCTAACTCACTTACTCCTAGTGGTGAGCCTAGGGCTTCATTGTTTCTCCTCCACAAGGACTTGAAAAACCACAAATCCTATGCAAAATCTATGTATAGACCCTAACCTAGAATTATTAATGATTTCAATACGTGCCATCAAATTGTATATGGTAAAAATGGATACAACAATATTGAAAGACTAAATAGATTCAACCACAAAACCCTAGCCTAACAACAACAAAGATCCACCATAACATATGAAGATTACCTAAGACAATGCAAATCAAATGAAATCACAAAGATTATACCATCACATGTCCAATAGGTTTTGGATATCCATTCTTCCTATCTCCATTGATCTTGTTTGATATATTTGCTCTCAGATTTTATGTGCACAAGAGCTCAATGAAGAACGAAAATGTGGTTGCAAGTAGGATCGCATATGAAAGTTCAAAGGCGTAGTATAGTCAAATAATTGTTGGGTAGTCAGGGTTTGATAATGAAGGAAGCATCTCCTTATATAGAAGACACTATATGAAATGGAGGGATAAGATTGAGAGGTGTAAAAGATAAATGGTCGGCTATGATTAAAGGGTAGGTACAAGAAATAATAAAATAATGAGAGGGTAGGTAGTGTATGAATTAAGAGATGAATGACATGTGCCATGGGTAGAAAAGGCTAATGAATTAATTAATTAAATAAATATTTATTTAATTAATAGAAGAAGTGGGATCAATTAAATAAATAAAAGTATTTATTTAATTTGGGAAAAGGGGAATTTAAATAAATAAATGTATTTATTTAAATGAAAAATAAGACTAGAAGAGGATAAATGAATTAATTAAATAAATAAAGATTCATTTAATTAATAGAAGAATTAGGCTAAAATAATTAAATAAATAAAATATTTATTTAAATAGAAAGGATAATTTTAGGTGTCTATATTTTGCCCCTCTTTGAGACAATGTAGCTCATCACGTTGTTTCAAAGAAGATAATATGAACTAGTACAAAGTTGCCCCAAGATGGGAATGATATGCCCCCTTGAGAGATTGGATGAAAATGTTTGAAAATATTGCAGACAATCCCTCGATAAAAAAGAAAGGCTAGAATGGACTGACAAGATAGAGTGACAGAGTCACGAGATAAAGAAGACTGACTCGGGAAACGAGGGCTAGGGCTAGGGCTAGGGCAGTCTATAAGATAGACCATGAGGGGAAAACATCCTCATTGTCATCCACACATCCAAGAGATCAGAGTGCAGAGAGAGAATAGAGTAGCAGTAGTCAACAACGATGGCATTGGTGCATAGATTCAATCGCGTTCGCCGATTTCAAAGGCCAGCAGATGCAGGAGAGTCGGTGAGTACCGCAAAACCTCCTTGTACTTTGTCGCAATCAATGTTTTCATTAATTCATGCTAGGTAAGGTAATAAATGCGCATTTAGGAAATGTCAAATGGGGTAAAAACGTTAAGGCGCATTTGCATCATGAATGCGCGCTTATGTCTTCAAGGTCAAATCGGCAGTTTTGTGATGAACATACGCTGTCGATTGGATAAGCTGCTGAGAGGATACACTCAAGAAGGTCCTCTAAAGAAGACTAGGATAGCAAATAGGAGTAGGATTGACAATTCTGTGATAGAACATACGTTGCCAATTAGGAAACTACTCAAGAGGATACACTCAAGTAGAGGCCCTAGGATAAGATAGATCAAGGCACTTTGTGATGAACAAGGAGTACCAAGACATAGTACTTTATGATGAACAGGGAGTACTAATATGAGCAGCACTTTTTTGATGAACAGGGATTGCAAATATGAGCAACACTTTGTGATGAACAGTGAGTACCACTAGGATAAATAGCAACACTTTGTGATGAACAGTGAGTGTCACTAGGATAGAGCACCATATGATAGATATAAGCACTAGGATACTAAGTAGCATTTTGTGATGAACAGTGAATGCCACTTTAACTGACATGGTTGATTTGCTTGACTACAGGAGTATCTCCCTATGTTGGAGTCACGGGAGAGATTCCCCTCGACTCAGAGTTTACGACCAGAGCTGACTTTTAAGGACAGAGCCGCGATTGAGGTTATGGTTCTACGATTTATTCTGTATGTGCCTAAGTTTCGGGCAAACATGGGGTTGCTGACTATGCTTGCTGAGAGATGGCACTCTGAGACATGCACATTTCATTTGTCGATGGGTGAGATGACAGTCACCTTAGAGGATGTGTATAGGATACTGAGGATACCGATCGATGGGGAGTTGATTCCCTATGATCGAGATGGAGACGGGGATTCCCTGATATGAGTGTTTCAGGATCTAGGACTGGAGATGAGGGTTGGACATGTGGCTTGGGACACCATGATGATGAATACTAAGAGGGGGGGTGAATTAGTATGCCAAAAATATTTGCACTTAAACACTTTGCAAGACTAACAGTAAACCGGTAAAATAATTTAGCGGACAAACCGGTTAACAAACATGCAAACCAAATAGCTAATAATGCATTCACCCACAGAATCACAAACACCATAATACAAGATATTTTGACGTGGAAACCCAAATGGGAAAAACCACGGTGAGATTGAACTCACAAGTAACTATCTGCAGAATAGAAACCAGACCGATTAAGGTCTTACAATGTTCTTTACCAGAACATATCCTGTTAGGAATCTCAATCTCTATTAGGAGATAAGTCTGATTAAAGACTACCTTGCTAGAGGATTTTAGATCCACAGATGTGAACCACCTTGTTAGAGGATTTACAAGAGGCTTTTGGGCCTACCCGGTTAAGGGCTACATACTTGTCGAAGATGTGAGTAATCAACAAGTGAGTGATCTAGCAAATAACATAGATTGCTTGGTTAGATCCTTGATAGCTCAATCTTAATGCATTACAGCATTACTTCAGTCTTCTACACATTCATACTCTCTGTAACTCCTCAGCTACCTTGAACCCTAGCAACAACATCAACCTCAACAACAAGAACCTTAGAACCCTAGACATGATGTCCTTATAAAGGAATCTGATTTTATGTCGGTCCAATAGAATTACAATACAATCTCCTAGGTTCAATGCATCTGGACATATCTGGTAACACGACACAAAAAGAACCACCAGAGAGTCGGCACCGTCAAATGATCAGTGGATGGTAACTCATCACAAAATGTCAGTTGGTAACTCATCACAGAGTATTACCGGTTCATACAAAATACCGATTGTCGGTTTGTCAAAAATGAAGACTGGTAATAATGTGTTATGTCGCTTTAATCCCTCGTACCACTTGGTATCCACGAACCGCTTGGGGTCAACATGCCGCTTCAGACCAGTAAACACATTCTATAAAGCATCAATAGTCTAAAGGCTATAATACAACATACCGGTTGGAACAAATATCGGTTGTGCTCTAACTCACACATATAAAGAGGATCTTAATGCAAGTGTGTGTCCATCAATGACAATCACAACATGAGCATAAAAAATGCCAACAATCTCCCCCTTTGGCATTGATGGCAACACTTAGGAAAATAAAATTTTGACATCTAAGTGTTTTACAACAAAGTCATGTCATTAGCAAAATTGCTCCCCCTAAGCATATACACTATCCCTTTAACAATACAATGTATAACAATTTTGCATATAGAGATATTCAGAGCATATATCAAAATTTTGATACCAGATACTTTTCCCAATACTTCTCCCAAAGTCCAAATAGAATTCTTCTCCCCCTTTGCCAACAATGACAAAGTACAGCTGAACAACCCTGTTTTCATTTGATATTAAAATAATAAAAGTTTATGACAATAAGGAATAATACTTGTCAAAAACAGATTTGAAGTCCTGCAAAAATTGTTTCATCGATAAAGACCAGGACTCAAGTAGGGAGGTGGCAACTTCTTTCTTTGTTTGCATTTGGGAGACATGTTCTTCCATGGCATCAACTGTGCTCATCTCCTATGTAACTGTCAAGGCATCCAAGTTTAGATAGCACTTCTGAAGAATTTGCAGTCGTGGGAGTAGAACCAGTTGTAGCTCCTGCAAATCTCTAGAATGGGTGTTGATCTCTTGCTCCATTTTTGGTGATTGGATGTGAAACCGGTGAACGGTTTGCCCATAAGTTGCAAAGGAATCATAAGGTGGCTTGAATGTGCTCATGTAGGACTGTAAGTCTATTTGAAGCTTTTGCTTTTGAGCTAACACATCATCATAGAACAGATGAGGTTGACAGATTTTGCTAAGTAGCAAATTTCCCTCATCCAAAGCATCCCTTATATCCTTTTGGTCTTTTTGCAGTTCAGACCAGAGCTCATTCAACTTCTTCACTAGAGCAATGTTAAGAGCTTTTTTATGCTCTTTCTTGACATTTTCTTCAGCTGCCTCTTCCAGGCTCTACACTTGATCATCCACAATTGTTCATAGGAGCTTAAGTTTGGCTAGGGATGATTCAGTGCTTGGAAGGTTAGTACTGCGTATTAAACCGGTAAGTGTGTCCACAGCCACTTGAATTACATCCTACTCCTTCTTCCTCCGTATGTTTTCAAGGTGCTCTTGAGATACCTTGATGCTCTGCATTAGCTCTGTTTCACTTGTAAACTGGAGATCGATAGGGCTTGTGAGGTCAGCCGGTTTGGCTTGACTCTCGGTTGCCTTTGGAGTCTCCATCTGGGTGCTCTTCTCCGCTTTTCCAGCCTTGTCCTCTTCCGCTTTCTTCTTCTCCGCTTCTCTCCTTTTCTCAACTTCCTTGTCCTCCTGAGCCTTTTTCTTTTCTGCTTCCTTCTTCTTCTCCTATTCCTTATCTTCCTCTTCCTTCTTTTTCTTTTCTTCTTCTTGCTTCTTTTTCTCTTCTTCTTCCTTCTTCTTCTTCTCCTCTTCATCTTTCTTCTTTTTCTCCTCTTCATCCTTTTTCTTCTTTTCTTCTTCTTCATTTTTCTTCTTCTCTTCTTCTTCCTTTTTCCGCTTCTCTTCTTCATCCTTCTTCCTTTGCTCTTCATCTTTCTTCTTTTTCTCCTCTTCATCCTTTTTCTTCTTTTCTTCTTCTTCATTTTTCTTCTTCTCTTCTTCTTCCTTTTTCCGCTTCTCTTCTTCATCCTTCTTCCTTTTCTCTACCTCTTCCTTTGCCGCTTCCTGTCTGTCCTCGGATTTCTTCTCCTATTCAACCTGTTGCTCCTGTCCTGTTTCCTTAGATGGTATCTCCTGGGTAACATCTTCTCCATCCAGGGCGTCAACATCAATAGTGTCGACTGGTTCAACAACTAGATTTCCTTCATCATCAAATGCTTCATCCGGTTTGGATATAATCGGTTCTTTCTCAGCTTGCCAGTTGGCTAGATGCGCTTTGTAAGTATGGACAGTGGTTACCATATACTGATTAGTGTCCTTTTCGACATCATCAACTCTTCCTTCTAACAGCCAGAGTCTTCTTCTTCTAGTGAAGAAGAGTCCTTTATTTTGGTCAATAACATCAAATAATTCAGAATTTGACAAGTCGGGAAAGTACTGAGCAAAAACTTTTTCCTTGATTTCCTATTCCTTTTCTATGGCAATGCGCCATTTATTATCTAATGCCTTATACAAAGAATCTAGTGTCTGAGATTTAATCTCTGATGGCGACCGGTCATTTTTACACAAATAATTGATAATCTCCTATAGTACCTCTTCTTTCTCCTCGTCACTAAGATCATCATAGTAATCTACTAAATCATGTAGCAATTTTCTCCTAATATTCTTTATTGTTCTTTGTCAATGTGTCAAAGGTTTATAGGAGGAGATATCTATATTTACCGGTGCAGACGATGCTATTTCATTCTTTGTCTTCTTTCTTGTCTGTCTCGCCTTCTTGGTCTGCTCCTCAGACACAGTTTCTTCTGAGTTCGGAGAATTGCTTTTTGTCTTCCTTTTCCTCTCGAAGACTTTAGCCGGTGCTACTTCCGGTTTCTTTTTGGCTGGTGACCACTTGGTCACTTTTGGAGTTGCAGTAGTAACCGGTGTTGATGCTGCAGGCACTGCCTTTGCCTTCTTTACTACAGGTTCTTTTCCTTTCTTTGCAGAGGGTTCCTCGACCGGTGTAAACCTTTCCAGATAGGTTCTGGTCCTCTTTGCCTTAGGATCAAGAGGTGAGGCAATAAGAGTAGAGGCATACCCTTCCAGCATGTCATACATCACCTCATAACCCATTGGCTCAACTTCTTCCTGTCTGGGCTCAACAACCTCCATTGTGCATTGATCCACCTTGATGGTGAAACATATATCGTCTTCATATTTCTTGATGATGTCACCTGATATTCTCATTCTTTGGCTCATTTTTCATCTAAACTCATCAAAATACTTGTTCAGAACTTCAGGATAATCGGTTCCCACTGCTTGCAAACTTTCCTTTATCTGTTTGGTAACCAATTGGTCTATAGACCACTGAATGTCTCCCACTCCTGGGAAGTATCCTTGAAAGTAAAAGAACAACCCAACCAATAGTTGTCCAAACTTGAACCTTAGTGCATTATCTTGTTTGATTGATTTCAGGTTCAATAGGAGTTGCCTCTGCATACCAATGCATAGGTCAAATGATGCATCCTCCTTTATCATCTGGTAAGCGGCATTTACCGCTGCAATAGATATAGAGTTAATTCTGCTAGCTAAGAACGTCCGGTAACCAATCACCATACATGCATACTTCACCAGATCATCCTTGATTGAATTGACTATCATGCCTCATGAGTCACTCACTGAACCAATGAGCTAGGACATTTCAGTTTTGCTAACCGTCCTTAGGGCTGGCACATCCCCTATATTGCAGAAACCGGTGACTGCATGAATTGTCTGCGGCGTGATATCATGCATCCTCTCCAGGTACATCTTGTCACCGTGGACTCTACTCAAAATGATCCTTATGTGATCCTCTGTAAAATCTTCCAGGAAGTAGACAACATTGTGGAGTTTCTTCTTCTCCAAGATATTATACTCCAGTTTGATTTTCTTATCCTTGCCACAAAACAAACCTAACTGGGAGTGGATAGCTAGAGACCCTAGGTCTTCAATCTTGCAGTCTATGTAGTCAGAAATTCTCTCTTCTACTATCACACCAGCTGGAACTTGTGATAGGGCATTATACTTGGACTTTCGTTGAATAAAACTTTCAGATTCAATAGATGCACTAGAACTGGTATGAGATGTGGAAGCCATGATAGAAACTTTAAGAACTTCGAGAAATACCTTTTAAAACATGTGAATTTAGGGCTTTCTGATTCTCCTTCACTCCACACTCCGTCGGTTGCTAAATCACCGTTTTGTGTCCTCCACTTGACCGTTTGCTATTTGAATTCGAATCGCCTTCGCGGTTTCTCAATTTCTCAAGATCTCAGCTCAAATCGCCTTTTCATCGCTCTGCTCTTTGTAAAACTGTTCTTTGCTCGAAAACTGATAGTGAGAAATGATTTGAAAAATGTTTTTAAACATATCTCGCACCTACCACCATTAATGCTCCTCTATTAGGGTGTAAACCCTAATTTGCCTTTTTACCGTTTTTGATCTTCTGCCAAATGATAGGTATCACACACTAGTTAAGGTCTTTTATCAATGTTAACTGGGGGTTTGAGACATTTCACCATTTGCTCCCCCTAAGCTTTTCTGAGGCTTAGTTTGTCGGTTTCGATATTTCCACACTAGGTGCAGAAACCAGTTTCTCTTGTAACACCACTGGTTTCTTCTTCCAGGTTTTGTTCATATCCACTTGAACTATTTGAACATCAATATTTCCTTCTAGAGTGACTGGTATATCATTCGATATGTTCTTTCTTGATCTACAGAATCTGGCAATGTGACCTAGTTTGTTGCAGTGATAGCAAACCAATCCAGGTTCTCTCCAAGGTCCATAGTTCATGTTTCCATTCTTCCTTCTGCATGTTGCATAGTGTGACCATGATCATGACAAATCCAATAGTTTTCTCTCCATCTGGTTGCCGCTTGATAGCCACTGCTTCTTGGCTGATGATTGAAGATATTAAACTGGTTGTGATTCTGGTTCACAAAATTTTCAGGACCAACTCCTTGGGTCCTCCGAGGGTATCTTTCAGTGTCATTCATGACAGACCTGCATTCAAATGCTCTATGCCCATACTTGTTGCATGCATAACAGTTACCATTGAATCTATAGGATCTACGCTTATCATTTAGGAAATAAGGAAAATTGTTGTAAGCCTTACTCCTAAACACATTTGCAGTATGCCCTTCTTTAAGACAGTTAAAGCAAACAGGTTTAAACTTTTACTTACCTTTATCCTTTGATGTCGGTTGTTTCTTTGATGCTCCAGCATTTGTACCAGAGGTCTCACCTTCCTCATGACCGGAATAACCAAGTCCATTAGTATTCTTGACCGGTTTGGCAGATTCAAGCTTTTGATCAAGCATGACAGTACTCTTGTTGAACTTAGCAAGTATTTCCTTTGACTCAGAGAGTTCTTTGGAAATAGCAGCACTTGCTTCCATTAGGTTTTCATTCTCAGAGATGGCACTGTTTAGTTCACCTTGCATGTCATCCTTTTCCACTTTGCTAGCATGGAGTTGAGCAGTTAGGGCACTGATCTCTTGTTTTAGCTTGGAGATCTCATGATCTCTTTCTTTCACCAGATCTTCAGCTTTCCTCCTGTTCTCAAGCTCTTGACACATCCAGATAGTCAGTCCTTCCAACTCCTTTTTGAGGTTGGAGTTTGATTCATTCAACTTATTTACTTCTGCAATTAGGGCTTCCATGTCTGCTTCATCAGCGGAACTATTTTCAGATAGCTCCATTAGCTTTTCTGCATGTTCTCTCCTTTTTGCTTGAGATGCCTTGTATTTGACCATAAGATCATCATAGGCTTTCTCAGACTGAGTGAGCTGTTGAGTAAGTTCCGTCAAGGTGTATTCCCCCATATCTCTTTCCAAGTGGTTAAACTTATAGAAAGGTAGGCTCTGATACCAATTGATGAATACTAAGAGGGGGGGTGAATTAGTATGCCAAAAATCTTTGCAGTTAAACACTTTGCAAGACTAACAGTAAACTGGTAAAACAATTTAGCAGACAAACCGGTTAACAAACATGCAAACCAAATAACTAATAATGCATTCACCCACAAAAGAACAAACACCATAACACAAGAGATTTTGACGTGGAAACCCAAATGGGAAAAACCATGGTGAGATGGAACTCACAAGTAACTATCTGCAGAATAGAAACCAGACTGGTTAAGGTCTTACAACATTCTTTACCAGAATAGATCCTGTTAGGAATCTCAATCTCTGTTAGGAGATAAGTTTGATTAAAGACTACCTTGCTAGAGGATTTTAGATCCACGGATGTGAACCACCTTGTTAGAGGATTTACAAGAGGCTTTTGGGCCTACCCGGTTAAGGGCTACAGAGTTGTCAAAGATGTGAGTAATCAACAAGTGAGTGATCTAGCAAATAGCACAGATTGCTTGGTTATATCCTTGATAGCTCGATCTTAATGCATTACAGCATTACTTCAGTCTTCTACACATTCATACTCTCTCTAACTCCTCAGCTACCTTGAACCCTAGCAACAACATCAACCTCAACAACAAGAACCTTAGAACCCTAGACATGATGTCCTTATAAAGGAATCTAATTTCATGTTGGTCCAATAGAATTACAATACAATTTCCTAGGTTCAATGCATCTAGACATATCTGGTAACACGACACAAAAATCACTGCCAGAGAGTCGGCACCGTCAAACGATCGGTGGATGGTAACTCATCACAGAGTATTACCGGTTCATACAAAATACCGGTTGCCGGTTTGTCAAAAATGAAGAGTGGTAACAATGTTTTATGCCGCTTTAATCCCTCGTACTGCTTGATATCCACGAACCGCTTGGGGTCGACATGCCGCTTCAGATCGGTAAACACATTCTGCAAAACATCAATAGTCTAAAGGCTATAATACAACATACCGGTTGGAACAAATACCTGTTGTGCTCTAACTCACACATATAAAGAGGATCTTAATGCAAGTGTGTGTCCATCAATGACAATCACAACATGAGCATCAAAAATTCCAACACATGATGGCTACATGATTGGCGCTATCGGCAGTGCTGGCAGGAGTGATCAGTGGGTTCCTCTGTCTGGATAGGGCGACACGAGGGTTGGCTGTGGGAGGGGGGAGGACGAGCTGATCCTGGGGTGGGTCCTTCTAGGTCTCAAACTCTGTCGAGGCCAGCCGGCTCCGAGGGAGGGAGTTCATCATAGCCTTAGAGGGCTGCCTATGTATGAGTTTTGTACCATTTTTGTATGATGATGTAGACACCTTTGGGTGATTGTAGCCATATGATTTTGACATCATTGTATCATGACACTTATGATTATATGTATATATATGAGATGATTCATCTTTGCGGCAACTATATGCATGTGTATCTATGTGATGGGATGTTCTTATGTGATGCTTATGATATGGATGTAAATATGTACATGGTGAAATGCAATGTTTTTGTTCTTTTATGTTTTTAATATGTTATGTATGATGCAAATGTGAATGTATGAAATGCAGATGAATATGATAATGTGAATAACAATTTACATGATGAAAATGTAAGATGTGCTAACATGTGTTATGTGTAGGATGTGATGCAATTGTGATATCTATATGTATGTATGAAATGCTTAATATGTGGTAATGCAGGTGCAACTACATGAAATGCAAATGTTTTTGGCGTGTCATTATACTCAGTCATGTGATAGCAGGCTACACAGACTCAAGAAGGACGATGGAAGTCAATCAAGAAAGGGGGATGGAAGATAGAAGATATGAAAGTGAAAAGAGCTTCTTGTGCATTATCATCATTGAGCTTTATTATGGCAAGTAGGTTATGACAATCGAGGCATATGTTCGACCCAGAAAGTCATTGTACCTGTTTGCATGGAGATAAGACAGTCCAAAACAAGGAATGTGCCAGTTCATACTAGACTCACAGTGTCCTCATATCCTTGGACAAGTCATAGCATTACTAAGAGACAATCCACAGACAACAAAGAAAAAGAGGTGACGATACCCCATCCTCACCTTTCTAGTCAAAGACATCCTGGAGATAGAATCTCTAGTCAAAGACATCTCGAAAAAGCTAAAAGACATGTCACCAAAAGATAAAAATCGAAAGAAAACCAAGACTCGATACTAACATTCACTGTAGTCCTCAAGTTTAGTGTCTCTTGTCACTTGTATAAGTCTATTTGATTGTGGTCACAATGTTTACTTTCAAAAAAGGATAGACATCACTGAACCATAATGTTGTCTGAGTCTGTTGAAAGATTTGATTTGTTGAAGCTCGTTGTTGTTTTTGTGTCTCATCTGAAATTGACTGAATCCATGAATCTAATACTTTATTGCGGATTGGCGATGCAAATGTTGCTTTATTGTGGATTGTGCGTGGATAGACTGAAGAAAACTAGAAGAAACTGTACTCCTCAGAATGTGTGATGTTCTCAGTTCCACACCCATCACTAGACTTAAGATTTTCCTTAGCCACAGATAGGAGCTGATTTATTATGGATGGAAAGGGATGAAAAGGAATGTTTATTATGAATGGCGAACCAATCTTGGGTAGATCAATAACAAGCCATGATGGGAATGGGTAAGTTTATTATGAATGAAGAGGTTGTGAGTGTGTGAAAAGTGAAAGGATGAAATGGAATCCTGAAGGAGGGAGGAGCAATGTCTCTATGCATGGCGCCGATGACCCGATTTTCACCATGGTACTTGCCCAGGGCGCCACCGAAGTGGTTTTCACCGTTGGACGAAATGTTTTTCTATTTTCCAATTTTTTTGTGTCACAAGGTGCCTGTTTGCCAAGTTTTCACCAAGTAACAATTTTTTTATTTTTATGATTTTTTTGTATTATTATTTTATTTTTTTTTGTATTTTAATTTTTTTTTTTTTTTTTTTGTATTTTTGAATTAGGATACTTTGAAGAGCTATGTGTAAAACCTGTGAAGGTGCATGTTGTTGATAGGATCCTCCAAATATTCACCCTCTGTGGTTCAGAGCTGATATGCACCAGATCCATATGTTGTTGTGATGATGTAAGGACCAAGCCAATTCGGTTCGAACTTGCCCTTCTTCTCTCTGTCTTGCTGATTTTTAGGATTTTCTCTGAGAACCAAGTCACCTACCTCAAATGTGCGAGGCTTGACTTTATGATTGTAGTTGCGACTCATTTGTTGTTGATAAGCCTTGAGATGATTAAAAGTTGTTTGTCTTTGTTCATCCAATAATTCAAGTTCTTGTAAGCGAGAGACCCTGTAGTCTTCATCACTGATAATGTTTTGCAAATAGACTCATAAAGAGGGTAACTTGACCTCAATAGGAAAGATATCTTCAACGTCGTAGACAAGTGAGTAGGGTGTAGCTCCTGTAGGTGTGCGGACGCTTGTGCGATAAGCCCAAAGTGCGGGATTAAGTTGGATATGCCAATTGCGGCTAGCATAGTCAACTGTTTTTTTTAAGATTTTAAGGATTGTTTTATTAGACGCCTCAGCTTGACTATTACCTTGGGGTAAATAAGGTGTGGAAAAATGATGGGTAATATGGAAGCAGTCACAAAGTTCACAAACATCCTGATTTTTGAAGGGACGCCTGTTATCAGTGATGATGGAAATAGGAATACCGTATTGACAAATGATATAGTTGATAATGAATGTAGCAATTTGTTTTCCAGTGACTTGTGTGAGAGGCATGGCTTTGATCCATTTTGTGAAATACTTTGTGGCAGTGATGATGAATTTATGACCATTGGAGGAAGGAGGGTGAATCTTGCCTATGAGATCGAGTCCCCACTGACAAAAGGGCCAAGGAGTCGCAATTGGTTGAAGTTCTTGTGTTGGCGCATGAATGAGGTCTCCATGAAGTTGGCATTGCTTACATTTCTTGACAAATTGATATGAGTCTTTTTCCATATTGGGCCAGTAATATCCAATCTGGATGAGTTTCTTGGCTAAGGTAGGACCACTAGAATGTGGACCACATATCCCTTCATGTACTTCACGTAACACAATCTGAGCTTCGTCTCTTTCTAAACATCTAAGAAGAGTGCCATCTAGACCTTGACGATATAGGATCTCAGCTAAAATGATGTATCGAGAAGATTGGCGAATGAAAGTGCAATGTTGGTTATTGGATAGGTTAGGAGGAAGGGTACTATCACGAAGGTATGTGAAAATGGAACCATATAACTAGGACTCAGGACTGACGACACATATCATCTCAGTAGGAGTGATCTCATATGAGGGAACCAAAAGGTTATCCACCAAGAACTCATAGCGGGTCTCATTTTGTGGCAGATCAATTAGTGAAGCAATTGTAGCCATGGCATCCGTGACTCGATTCTGCTCTCTTGGTATTTGCTCAAAGTCTAAATTCGTGAAATGTTGTTTCAGGTCATCCACCATTCTTTTATAAGGCATTAATTTCTCATCCTTTGTTTGGTAATCATCAGTTGCTTGACGAATTATAAGTTGAGAGTCCCCAAAAACTTGAAGTTCCTGGATCTTCCACTGAACTGCAATCCGTAATCTCGTTGTTAATGCCTCATATTCTACTATGTTATTAGTGTAGGGAAATGATAATCGATATGATTTTGGTATAGAATCCAATTGAGGAGTTATGAAGAGGATACCAACTCCTACCCCATGTTGTGTGTATGAGCTGTCAAAGTATAGCTGCCAGGGCTTTGCATGTGACACTGTCAAGATGGATTCATCTATAAATTCTAAATTTAGAGGAACATCATCTATCATGGGAGCATCTGCTAACTGATCTGCGATAGCTTGTCCTTTTATTGCTTTTCTTTCCACATACTCAATGTCGAATTCACTCAAGAGCATCACCCATTTGGCTAGTCCCCCAGTAAGCATTGCTTTATTAAGAAGATATTTCAATGGATCAATCCTTGCAACCAACTTAGTTTTATGAGTTAGCATGTAATATCGTAGTTTCTATGAAGCAAAGACCACAGTGAGACATGCACACTCAATTGGTGTGTAGTTTAACTCATATCCCACCAATGTGTGATTGATGTAGTATACTGCCTTCTCTTTGCCTCAACAACTTGTTGTGCTAAGAGTGCCCCCAGTGTTGTTGAAGTAGCTGATATGTATAGTAGTAGAGGTTGATCTGAAACTGGTGGCATCAAAACTGGCGGATTCAACAGGTAAGCTTTGAGTATCTAGAAGGCCTGTTGACAATTATCTGCAAGTTATGCTATGAATCTTCTTATGGACTGAAGTCTCCCTTGAAAAGATCAAAGTTGACTGATATTTATTGGTGGTTGCATCTCTAGGATGGCCTTGACTTTTGCTGGATTGGCTTCGATTCCTCTTTTTGAGACAATGAATTCCAGGAGCTTCCCGGAGGTTACTCCAAAGACACATTTCTTGGGGTTTAATCTTACTTTATATTTTTCCAACTGATCAAAGACGACTGAAAGTATGTCCAAATGTGTATCCCTGTCTATTGATTTTCCCAAGAGGTCATCAACATAATCTTCCACAGTAATGTGCATGAGATCATGAAAGATAATAGTCATGGCTCTTTGATATGTAGCGCCTGCATTTTTTAGCCCAAAGGGTATGACATTCCAGTAGAAAGTTCCCCAAGGACAACTAAATGTTGTTTTGTGTTGATCCTCAGATGCAATTTTTATTTGATTATAACCAGAGAATCCATCCATTAAAGATAACATCGCATGACCTGCTATGAGATCGACGATCAAGTCAATATTTTGTAATGGAAAGTCATCCTTAGGACAAGCTTTGTTGATATCTCTAAAATTTGTACATATTCTGATGCTACGATTTGGTTTACTGACAGGTACTAAGTTGGAGATCCATTTAGGATAATCAATTGGGTGTATGAATCCGACATCCAATAATTTCTCCAGCTCCACTTTGACTAATAATGGCACTTGTGGATGCATCTTTCTTAATTTGTGTTTCACTGGTTTTCCCCCCGGTTTAACTATCAAATGATGCATTACCAAATCCAGATCCAATCCAGGCATATTAGCGTATGACCATGCAAAATTGATTTGTCGCTCTGTGAAGAAACTTATGAACTTTGACCTTTCTATCTCTGTCAAAGATTGAGCCAAGAATATGTTATGTGGAATTTCTTCTGTACTAATGTTTTTTTTTATGGTCTCCTCTACCAACATAGATGATTTTTCTTCATATGATGCTGGGAGAATGTCGAGCCTTCCATCTTCGGGTGCCTCAGAGAGGTTTTCACCCTCAGATACGTCCTTTCTTTTTACTTTTTTGGGGTTAGACAGCGCCACGACGTGTTTTTCGCCATAAGACCCTTGATTTGTTTTTATTTTTATGTTTTTGCGACTGGAAGGCCCGACACCCTCACCAAAATATGCCATGTTGTTGAGTTCTATGGTGTGTCCTACTTTATGGTCCCCAGGGGGAAGATCATCACATATGCCAAGATAGTCAATAAAGGCTTCATCATTTTGGAATGTATCGAATTGTGCAGGTCCTTCATGGTCCCAGTCAATAAGTTGGTGGTGAACAAGGGGAAGGCCTTTGATGTCCTCGAAGTTAGCGGGGCTAAGAGTGAAGATGCAGTTATATTCAGGTATGTCGAGGTAGTCATTGAGGTCGTCATTGACACTCTCCTCATCTGTCTCGATTGTGAACGAATTCAAATTATCATCACTAGTAGCGCATTCTGGGACAGGTGTTCTCATTCTATGTGATTTCGACCTAGAACCTAGAGGCAAGGACTATATGGGGTCCTCAGGGGTTGTTTCTTGACCAACTTTGAATTTTCTATAAAATTCCTCTTCTTTTGTGGGTTTACCTGGTTCTCTGAATGTCTCGGTGAGTTCATAGTCACTGGAGGATTTATCTGAATCCGATTCCCATTCATTGGAGTATGTGGAATAGAGATTTTCTTGTTGACCTTTGATGGTTCTAAATTGTAATGCTTCTTATGTCTTTCGAATACTTTCCTTGGAAGACATGAAACCAATTCCTTTCAAGCGTTCCTTTTTTAATGTTAATTTCTGATTGTAAAGGTCAATGATGCCTTCCTTTCTTAAGCCAAGAGGACTTTTGCCATCATACCCAAATTTTTGTAGGATCTTGAACCCTTTGCCATATTTTTCACATGGTATGCTGATGTGACCTTGTGTATCATTTTCAGGGTCTTTGTAAAGCATTTTGTATAAGTCTTCTTCTTCCACTTCACCCCACTTTTGGAAAATAGTAGGATCCCATTTCAATGTAATGATGGATATCCATTTAGAAGGATGTGGTTGTCCATATTCTTTTGGTGAACTCATAACTTGTTGTAAGCACATGGTCTGATTCAAAGTGTATTCACCCATGCCCTTGTCCTGATATTTCCCTTTAAGCTCACCTTTGGCTCATATGGAGGTAGATCTAGGATCATTATTATTTTGTTTGCCACTAACTTTTTGAAAACTGATTCAAGTGGTTCTCCCAATTGAGTGTACTTCCTTTGTGACTTGGAAGTTGTTTGAGTATTTACTTAATTGTTTGTCAAGCTTGATCCAGAAAAAAAAGATTTTGGGTTGTACCGTATTGGCATCGACAACACCATCATTGATTGTGTTCTTGTTTTTATTCCAAAATCTTGGTTTGTCTTTGCCTTTATAGTCATCTTTGTTTTCCTTGAATATCTTAATGACTCCTTGTTCAATTAGGATCTTCTCTGTCGCTAAGCCTTTTTCAATGACGTCCTTGAAGGTGGACAAACAAGCTTTTCTTAAGTCATAACCAATGTCCTTGTTAACATTTTGGGTGAACATCTCTACCATTTGTTTTTGTGGAATTTCACAAAAGCATCTGCTGGCTAGATTCCTCCATCTTTGTAAAAATGATGAAAAAGATTCTCCATCCCTTTGCTTGGTGTTGCACAAGGTAGTGACCGATATGTTTGTCTCTATGTTGTATGAGAAGTGTTGAATAAATGCCTCTGCTAAGTCACCCCATGACTTAATTCTAGGTGGGAGTTGGGAGAACCATTCCATAGCTTGATCACCTAAGCTCTATGGGAATAATCTCATCAAATATGTCTCTTCTGCTGCTACCTTAATGAAAGCTGTGAAAAATTGTCTTATGTGTGCCTTAGGATCCCCTTTTCCTCTATACTTATCAAACTTAGGTGTCACAAAGTGTGTACGAAATGGAGGCACTGGAATGCTCTTGTCAAATGGATAAGGACATATGTCTCTCATTGTGTCTGTTGGCTTCGGTGTATTTATGTCCTCCATTTTCTTTTGTAAGCCTTTGATTTGTTGTTCCAAATTGTTCTTAGGTGGAGACCGACTTCTTGGACCATACCCCATGCCTGAACCACTCTGTGGAAGAGAAGAATGTTGCATATATGGATTGTATTGATCATACACATGTTCATATGGAGGAGGTCTATACTGATGTTGCGTATATGGACCACTTGGTATAGAGTCATGTTGAGGAACAACATTTCTGCTTTGTCCATGTATACCATACTCTATAGGCATGTCATGAGTTTGTTCTAGTGTGTTGCCACTCTAGAGGTCCGACCTCCTGCCCCAACAACTAGAAGGATTTTGGCTTCTAAAACAAAAAGGTGCTATTAAGGGCATCCGCTCGTGTGGCCATACATGTGGTACTTTTAGCTCTGAAAATACAGAAGGCTCCCAGCCAGTAGGGGTTACGCCCTACAACTGATCAAATAAATTTGATCAAACGGGTTTATGGAGAGACATAGTGTCGATATGAACTAATCAGCACATGTTATCCATAGTTTTCACCATGGATACAGTTGTTTATAGTGGTTCGGAAGAGGTGGGTTTTCCTCGCTACCACTTGGGTCATTCTCCCCTCACTAGTAGTCCTAATGACCACACGGGGAGACAAGCCCTCTAGAGATTAAACAAAAAGAGCCTATTGCTCAAGACACAAAAGACACTAGTTCAATTTTAGTGCACCAATTGAAGTGTTTGCTAGTCTATGAAAACAAGGCACACAATAAAGATCAAAAACTCTTGCCAAGGTCTTGCAACAAAGATCTATTAGTAGTTTGGATTGTTTCAAATGATCACCCCTTCCTGCAAACACACAAGTTAGGTAAATTTTAGATCCAAAAGACTTTGTGAAATAGGAGCCTTCAACAAAACGATTTTGCTTTCAAGACAAGTTGCACCAATTTCGTTAGCTAGATCTGAAAATGTTAGCTCAAAATAAACCAGATCTGAAATAGAATGATGGAAAACTAAATCAAAGAAACCAAAATGTAACCACTGCACACAGACGCAGTTATTAGAAACACAAATGCTAAATAAATTCGCAGACGCGATTAAATCTGACACAAACGCGGTTCCCAAACATAGATGCACCTGAAGACTTCACAGACACGACTAGGGAACACAGACACGTTTCCTAGAATCTACAAAAAAAAAAAAAATTGTTGAAGGCGCAGACGCGATTCCAAATGTCACAAACACAACATAAATCAAAAACGCGATCTGAAAGTACGCAAACGTAAAAATATCAAAATGTTGCCGGAAATGTTAGATCTGCAACTTCAAAACACAAAATCTGCAACAAAAGATGTTAAATGCAAAAAGGGACAAGGGTCCCATTGGGCGTGCCAAAATGTATATGGTGAAAATGGATACAACAATATTGAAAGACTAAATAGATTCAACCACAAAACCCTAGCCTAACAAAAACAAAGATCCACCATAACATATGAAGATTACCTAAGACAATGCAAATCAAATGAAATCACAAAGATTATACCATCACATGTCCAATAGGGTTTGGATCTCCATTCTTCCTATCTCCATTGATCTTGCTTGATATATTTGCTCTCAGATTTTATGTGCACAAGAGCTCAACAAAGAACGGAAATGTGGTTGCAAGTAGGATCGCATATGAAAGTTCAAATGCATAGTATAGTCAAATAATCGTCGAGTAGTCAGGGTTTGGTAATGAAGGAAGCATCTCCTTATATAGAAGACACTATATGAAATGGAGGGATAAGATTGAGAGGTGTAAAAGATAAATGGTCGGCTATGATTAAAGGGTAGGTATAAGAAATAATAAAATAATCAGAGGGTAGGTAGTGTATGAATTAAGAGATGAATGACATGTGCCATGGGTAGAAAAGGCTAATGAATTAATTAAATAAATAAAGATTTATTTAATTAATAGAAGAAGTGGGATCAATTAAATAAATAAAAGTATTTATTTAATTTGGGAAAATGGGAATTTAAATAAATAAATATATTTATTTAAATGAGAAATAAGGCTAGAAGAGGATAAATGAATGAATTAAATAAATAAAGATTCATTTAATTAATATAAGAATTAGGCTAAAATAATTAAATAAATAAAATATTTATTTAAATAGAAAGGACAATTTTAGGTGTCTACACAAATAATGCCTAGGTTAGAGCTATTTTCTTGCTCTTAAACCCTACTTGCAAGGGTTTTGCACCTAGTTGCAAAGAATGGAAGAAATCTCTGCAACCTAGGACAATCAAACCTGCAAATCAAACTTAATGAAGACAAATACAATGAACACTCAATAATTGCAATGATTTTACACCATCTAGTCCATACCGGACCGTACAAGCAATGAAACAAGTGAAAAAACTGTCAAAAACTGATGGAAACAAGTTTGCTTCACAATCCAAAAACTTGCTCTTGCATTTCCAATCCTCCAACCTGTACAATTAAGTTTATTTTGTATTTTATGCTCCTTTTTCAGCCGATTCAACCAACTTTTAATGCCTATAACCAAAAATGCAACTTTTACAAGAAATTGCAAAATGTTGCTCAACAACTTTTACATCTTTTGGCTCCAGGGTGCAATTTTGCATTCAAATGCATTTTAAGACTCCTGAAGGTCCTCAAACACCCTAGAAGACCTAAACACAACACAATGGACCCCTAATACATGAATGCATTCATCTGGAGTACTTTACCTGTGAACTACCTATGCATCTCACTTTTCAGGCTGTCAGCATCCTGAACACAATTGACTCAAACCAAAACTTAGACACGTCAATCATGGCTCTACAGAGTCCTAAATGGTTGGTCAATTATTACATCACAAAGATAACTCACAAACTTGAAAGAAAACAAAATTTCATACTTGGAGTGTTAGGCGCCCTTCACCATACTCCCCTATGACAAAGAACTCAAGCCCCTTGAGTTAAAAGGTCTTCAATCTCCACTCCATGTTGAAGTATATCTGCCTCTGACATCCACATGGCATCTAAATCAAGTAACCCTTTCCACTTGACAAGATAGTGCTTTTAGACTCCTTTTCTTGTCTTCTTTACTATCTTGGTATCCAAGATACTCTCTAACTTAACTGGTTGTCAAGGTGGCAAATCCTTTATCCAATCTTCATGAACTGGTGATGGCATGTTCATCTGATTTGTTAGTGACTCTCCCTTGTATGGATAGAGATCACATACATTGAAAAATAGGAGATATCCCCAAGGTAGTAGGAAGTTCAACCTCATATGCATTTTGCCCATACTTGTGCATCACCTTGAGAGGTCTATTTTCTTCCTCATGAGCTTGATAGGTTGCCCTTTTGGAAGTCTCTCCTTCCTAAGGTATGCTAGCACTAAGTCTCCCACTTTAAATTGTACTTTCCTCCTTGTTTTATCAGCTTAAACCTTATACTGCTCGGATTTTTGTTGTAAGGACTGCCTTACCTTATCATGCACTTCTTTAATACCTTCTGCAAAGTTCTCCCCTTGTGCACTCTTAGGTGCCATTGAACTGAGATCTCTGAGCTCTAATATGCCCCTAGGATGGAATCCATACACTATCTCAAAAGGAATTTTACCTGTGCTACAGTTTACTAAGTCATTATATGCATACTCTTCCTGTCCAAGTACTAGATCCCCAGTCTGCCCATGTTATTTTGTAAGACATCTTAGCAAGTTACCCAATGATCGGTTGACTACCTTTGTCTAACCATTTGATTGTGGATGATAGGCAGATGAAAAAGATAACTTTGTGCCCGAATTCCTCCAAAGTGTCCTCCAAAAGTGGCTCAAAAACTTCACATCTCTATCACTAACAATGTTGATTGAAAGACCATGAATTCTGACTATCTCCTTGAAGAAGAGGCCTGCAATATAGGTGGCATCATTGGTGCTCTTGCAAGGTATGAAATGTGCCATTTTTTTTAACCTATCTACCACCACGTACACACTATCGAATCCTCTTGGGGTCCTAGGCAAGCCTAACACAAAATCCATGCTCAAACATTCCCAAGGCCTCTAAGGTATGACTAGGGTTGATATAGACCTACATTACTTGATGTTCCCTTTGCTCTTTAGCAAATGGTACATTTCTCTAAAAACCTTCTCACTTCTGATTGCAACTTGGGCCAATAATAAAACCTACGAACCTGCTCCAAAGTTTTATCAATGCCAAAATGACCTCCTAGACCTCCTTGATGCTTCTCTTGGATAATATTTTCCCTCATAGAGCATTGAGGTATGCAAAGAAGATGTCCTTTGAACAACAAACCCTCTTGTATCATGTATTCTGAATAAGAGACATGTGAGGTGTTAGAGAAATTAGAACAAACATTATATATCTCTACAAAAGTCTTATCATCCTTGTAGAGGTCTTTTAACTCACTCAAACCCACACTTTGCAATTGTATCTCCTGCATAGTCATGACTCTAATGCTTAGTGCATCGGCTAGTTTGTTGGTTGTCCCTTTATTGTGTTTGATAGTTAATGTATATGATTGTAAGTACTCAACCCACTTTAGGTGTCTTTGGTTTAACTTCTCTTGCCCATTGAGGAAACTAAGGGCATGGTTGTCAATGAAGACTACAAATTATTTGGGTAGAAAGTACTAACGCCACTTTTCAGTGCTTGAACCATTGCATACAACTCCAAGTCATATGTGGAGTACCTTTTCTTAGCTTTATTTAACTTTTCTGAGAAGAAATCTATAGGATGTCCCTCTTGACTTAAAACTGCCCCTATTGACCTTTGGCTTGCATCACATTCTACTGTAAACAACTAATTGAAATCAGACAATCTAAGGGTTGACAGCTCTTCTATCTTGGTTTTCAACATTTCAAACCCCTTATTGGCTTCCTCTATCCACTTAAAGTGACACTTAATCCCTCCTTTAATGGTATTGAGAATAGGAGCACAAACATGGATAAAGTTTCTCATAAACTTCATATAAAAAGGTGACATTCAATGAAAGCTTCTAACTTCACTTATGCCCCTAGGGATAGGCCAATTAAGTATTGCTTCAACCTTACTTGATCCATCTTTAAACATTAATGAGAAATAACAAAACCAAGGTATACAAGCTCTGTTTTCAAAAACTCACATTTTTCAAGGTTAATCTTGAGTTGAGCCTCCTTTAACTTCTTCAAGACCATCTCCATATTCTTGAGATGTTCCTCCTTGGACCTACTAAAGATCAAAATGTCATCAAGATACATAATAACAAATCTACCAATAAACTCAACTAAGACTTCATTCATGAGCCTTTGGAAGGTACTAGGTGCATTGGTGAGGCCAAATGGCATCACCAACCACTCTTATAGGCATGCATTGGTTCTAAAGGTTGTCTTCCATTCATCTCCAGGTCTGATTCCGATCTAATGATAACCATTCTTCAAGTCCACCTTTGTGAAGTAGCTTGCACCTCCTAGATTGTACAATAGGTCCTCAATCCTTGGCATGGGAAATCGGTACCTTATAGTAATCTTGTTCATTGCTTTTGAGTTCATGCACATTCTCCATTTGCCTCCCTTTTTAGGCACTAACATAGTAGGAACAACACATGGACTCAAACTCTTCTTGATAAACCCTTTGTCTAAGAGTTCTTGCACTTGTTTGGCAATCTCTTGATTTTGACTAGGTGTCATTTTATAGGCAGCTTTGTTTGGCAGATTGGCCAATGGTATTAAGTCTATTTGATGATTCACATCTCTCATGAGAGGCAAAGAATCGGGCATGTCATCCCCTATCACTTATGCATATTGTTTGAGTAGACCTTGCACCTCTTGAAACACTTCACTCATTGGATCTGCCTTAGCTTCATCTCTAAGCTTCAACAGGTGCCATCAAATAATGCCCTAGGTTAGAGCTATTTTCTTGCTCTTAAACCCTACTTGCAAGGGTTTCGTACCTAGTTGCAAAGAATGGAAGAAATCTCTGCAACCTAGGGCAATCAAACATGCAAATCAAACTTAATGAAGACAAATACAATGAACACTGAATAATTGCAATGAGTTTACACCATCTAGTCCGTACTGAACCATACAAGCAATGAAACAAGTGAAAAAACTGTCAAAAATCGGTGGAAACAAGTTTGCTTCACAATCCAAAAACGTGCTCTTGCATTTCCAATCCTCCAACCCGTACAATGAAGTTTATTTTGGATTTTATGCTCCTATTTCAGCCATTTCAACCAACTTTTAACGCCTATAACCAAAAATACAATTTTTGCAAGAAATTACAAAATGTTGCTCAACAACTTTTACATCTTTTGGCTCTAGGGTGCAATTTTGCATTCAAATGCATTTTAAAACTCCTGAAGGTCCTCAAACACCCTAGAAGACCTAAAAACAACACAATAGACCCCTAATACATGAATGCATTCATCTGGAGTACTTTACTTGTGAACTACCTAAGCATCTCACTTCTCAGGCTGTCAGCATCTTGAACACAATTGAATCAAACCAAAACTTGGAAACATCAACCATGGCTCTACTGAATCCTAAATGGTTGGTCCATTATTACATCACAAAGATAACTCACAAACTTGAAAGAAAACAAAAATTTCATACTTGGAGTGTTAGGTTCCCTGCACTAGGTGAGATTACGATATTGATCTAGTATGCTCTAGAATGCTTTGGTTGGTGGAATTGGTTTGGATTGGTTATTCATGTGTTCTGATGTGTATCACATTCAGTGGGTATTGACTTGATGATCAAATGATATCTCATGTTCTAGTAAGGGTTTCACAGGCAGAGCTTTATTAAAGATCTTTGATGCAATGCATAAGTGGTGTTGGTGTAGCTTCTAGAAGGGATTCAAGATGCTGATGGTGATTGTGTTTGTGCCTGAACTGATTGGTGTCATTGATTTGGCATGTGTGGATCTATTTTAGGTCTAATGCTATCTAGGTTATGGACCGATTTTTCATGTAACATGTTGGTGGATCCTCTGATGCGCTTTCGGGATGTTTTGTTGATTGGATGATGTTTTTTTGGCCTTAGGACGACATGCTTTATGGTTTTATTTTAGGATTATGTAATGGATCTATTTAATCATCATTTGGGTGGCCAACCTAATTGGTTAGGTCATGGGTTGGTATAAATATATGTAAGATCTCATTGTAGATCATGCTTGAATGAATGTATGTATGGTCAAGGAGCGAATAATGTAATAATAATTTGTGCAGAGGATTTGGTCGATCATAGGTGATTGAGTTGCGTTTATGTAAGAGGTTTAGACCTCCAGTATTGAGCTTAACTGGAACTGTAATCTGGCATGTTTGATGCTATCACCGACAGTTCTTCTCTCTGGATTGCAGTCCAAATATTATGAAGTGGTTAACCTCTTTGTAGGAAGTGAGACTCCATTGTGATGAGCAGTGCGCTCTAGGCAGTGTGCCTTCCTGCATGTGCAGGCCCTTATTGTAATATTTATTCATCTGATCAGTGGATAGATATTGTGGGTCTCCAATCCCATCGTGGTTTTTCCTCCTTGAGTTTTTTCCTGTATAAATCTATGGTTTATGGTGTTCATCTTTGTGGTTGCACTGCTTCTTATTGTTATATGCTTTTATGTTTGCTGATTGTTGAGTTGTTGTATTAATAAGGTTAAATTTCTCCATTCTGGTATAACACTTATTCACCCCCCCTCTTAGTGTTCTTGGATTCCAACAATTTGTATTAGAGTCTAGTCCTCTTTTTGTAGAAGTCTAACCGGTTGAGGAAGATCCTGAAACCGAAATCCATGGAGATGTGTTTGAGGCAGCAGCTCGAAGTTGCTCTTGAAGATTTTGAAGCTGAAAATTTTAAGAACATAAAGCTGGAAGATGAACTTAGATCTGCAAAAGAATTCATTATCTCTCTGCAAGAAAAGTTATCTAATGCTCAAGCTAAAAGGAAATAACATATGCAAAATCAGGATAATGAAGAGAAGGATGCCCTTAAGGAACAATGTCAGAAGCTGAGTCAGGAGAAATGTGTGATGAAGAATGAAATGCTAGACCTAACTATGAGGATGTGCAAGGAGATTGAAGACTGGAAGAAGAATGAAGAAAATATTTCTATATCTCTAAAAGACAGATCTGAGGAATGCATTAGGTTGGCACATGAGAATGATACGTTGAAAATTGAATTGGTTCAATCACAGGAACAATGAGAAAGAGTTGGAAAGAATGATGATAATCCTAAGAGAAGATCTGGATGCTGCAAATGAATACAAAGATAAGTTCAAGGTTAGTTCTGCTAAACTTGATGAGCTACTGAAGGATCAAAGACGCAAGGGAGATACTAGAGGACTTGGATTTGAACAAGGTCAAAGCTTCGGTACTGCAAATGAAGATCAGAGATCCGGTATGCAGAATGATCAGAAGGTCAACTGGAATCAGAGGTCACCGGTAAGGCAACCCAATGCACATAAATTCAATGGTAGATGTTTTGTTTGCAATAAATCTGGTCTTATGGCAAGACATTGTAGAAATAGAGCAAATCAGAATAACAATGCAGTTCCTGGTCAATGTTCAAATTATAAAAGGTATGGTCATAAGGCAGATGATTGTGGAATGAATGTGAAATGTCACGCATATGGAAAGTTTGGATATATGGCTAATTAATGTAGGTCAAGGAATGGTCAAGGTTATAGTAAGACACTTCAAAAGAATAATATCACTTGTTATGCATGTAAAAAAGTATGACATATTGCTAAATTTTGCAGAAGAAAGAACCTACTAGTAGGAAGTGATAAATCTGATGAAAAAGGAAAGAAAAAGGTTGATGACATTCGAAAGGAGCATGAGAAGAAGTGGGTTATGAAGTATGAGGCTCAATCGACAGAATCAATTACCCCAAATGTTCATTTGGCTGAAGGATTTGCCTTGGTTACTCAACCGGCAGAGAAGAATATTCGTGCACCAGTAGGAAACTCATCTAGTAACTAAGGCATTCGCCTTAAGGGGAGGCAAAATGAAGATAGATCTTGCATTGCCCCTGGTAGTGGTCTAAAAGCCCGCTTCAGATCTTTGGAGAAATCAGTTTGAAGGTTAAATGACAAAGATTTGTTAGATCTTGGATCTGGTTTGGTTTACTAGTAAGTCACTTTATGAGTTATGATTTGGTCATACATCTATAGTTGAGCATTTCAGAATCCTTGATAGTGAATTGGAAGTTTCACCCTACATGTGATGAAGGAATATTTCTTGGTTATTCAACTAAGAGAAAAGCATATAGATGTTATAACAAAAGATTGTAGAGAATTGTTGAGGGAACTAATGTGAAAGTGGATGAGCAGCACAAAGACCAAGCTAAATCTTATGATAGAGAACCGACATTGGAGATGATCATAACTGAACTGGTAGCATCTTTACCGGAACAGAATGTTGAACTAGTTACATCGGTTGTATCAAAAGTTCAACAATAACTGGAGAGCAACATAACCTGAAAATCAGAAAGCACCAAGGTATGTAAGGCTAAATCATTCTGAAAATCAGATCATTCGAGACAAAAACAAGGGAGTTATGACAAGGAGAAGATTGGCAAATTAAGAGGTATGTTTCATTTCTCAGATTGAACCGACATCAGTAATTGAAGCTTGTAAAGATGAATGTTGGATGAAAGATATGGAAGATGAATTTGATCAAAAAGAAAAGAACAATACGTGGACTTTAGTTCTCGGACCTAAAAATAAGAATGTTATTGGAACTAAATGGGTTTTTAGAAAAAAACTGAATGAGGATGGACAAGTTGTAAGAAATCGGGCTAGATTGGTCTGCAAAGGATATTATCATAAGGAAGGAATTGATTAGATGAAACTTTTGCACTAGTAGCTAGAATTGAAGTTGTTAGACTATTTCTTTCTTATGCAGGCTCTTTCTTGATGATTGGTGGTTTGGTATACTTAATTCACACTAGACCAGATATAATGAATGTAGTTAGTATTGTATCAATATTTTAAAGAAATCCAAGAGAAAATCATGAAAGTGCAATAAAAAGGATATTCTGGTACTTGCAAGGAACAACTAAATATGGTTTATGGTACCCTAAAGATGATGACTTTACTTTATGTACATATACAAATGCAAATTGGGCAGGTGATGTTGATGACTGGAAGAGCACATCTGGTGGAGAATTCTTTCTTGGGAAGAAGTTGGTTTCATGGATCAACAAGAAGCAGTCATGCATTTCTCTATCTACTGTTGAAGTTGAATATGTTGCAGCCGCAACTAATTGCACTCAAGTTCTATGGATGAAGCAGATGTTGAAGGATATACAAGTGAGTTGTAATGATCCAGTTGTTATCCATTGTGATAACTCTGCAGCTACTAGCATATCAAAGAATCTGATATTTCACTCCAAGACTAAGCAAATTTCTATCAAGTATAATTTTCTGATGGAGAAGGAAATGAAGTCAGATTGGTTTGAGGAATCATTTGAGCATTTGAGAGACAGATTGGGAGTTTCTGCCCCTCCGGTAGAGACTTGAGTGATGTTGATTGGCATCAATTTGGTATACATTTATAGAGGTTCTATTTATTCTAAATTGATGAGTTGGTGCTACTACTCAGGGGGAGTAGTCAATTGTGTGGTTCAGAGGCTCTATGTTTTTCTTTGGTGTTTATGTCAAATTTATGGTATTGATGTCAAAGGGGGAGAGATATATATGTAAAAAATAGAGCTTAACCAAGATATCAGTCTAAAGGGGAAGATTGTTGGCACAAGGAGGAGAAACAAAATTTTAAATTAGTTGTATCTCATTGGGGGAGTTTTGGTTCAGGTCTATGGATGGTTAATTGGTACAAAGATATTTGGTTTAGAGCTTCATTGCTATATCATTTTATGGGAGATTTTTGGTTGTCTTCCATAGGGGTAGACTTGTTTGGCATTTCTTAACACTTGGATATTTTTCACATCTAGTGTTGCCATCAATGCCAAAGGGGGAGATTATTGCCAATTTGGAGGAATTGATTATGTGTTGCATTGATGTTTTGTCATTGATGGCAACATCGGCTATTTTGGTTGTTTATCGATTTCCAGTTGGTTCCGGTAGAGTGGTTGGATTATGATATTGATTCGGTATGCTCTAGTATGCTTTGGTTGGTGGAATTGGTTTGGATTGTTTATTCATGTTTTCTTATGCATATCACATTCAGTTGGTATTGACTTGATGATCGGATGCTATCTCATGTTCTAGTAAGCCTTCTTTATAGGTCTGGTAAGGGTTTCACCGGTAGAGCTTTATTGAATATCTTTGATGCAATGCATAAGTGGTGTTGGTTGAGCTTCTAGAAGGGATTTAGGATGTTGATGGTGATTGTGTTCACACCTTAACTTATTGTTGTTGTTTCTTTGGCGTGTGTGGATCTATTTTAGCTCCGGTGCTATCTAGGTTATGGACTGGTTTTTCATGTAACGTGTTGGTGGATCCTCCGATGTGCTTCTAGGATGTTTTATTGATTGGATGATGTTTGTTTGGCCTTAGGCCGACATGCTTTATGGTTTTATTTCAGGATTATATAATAGATCTATTTAATCATCATTTGGGTGGCCGACCTAATTGGTCAGGTCCCAAGTTGGTATAAATATATGTAAGATCTCATTGTAGATCATGTATGAATGAATGTATGTATGGGCAAGGAGAAAATAATGTAATAATCATTTGTGCAAAGGATTTAGTCGATCATAGGTGATCGAGTTGGGTTTGTGTAAGAGGTTTTAGACCTCTAGTATTGAGCTTAACCGGAACTATAATCTCGCATGTTTGATGCTATCACCGGCAATTCTTCTCTTTGGATTGTAGTCCAAATATTATGAGGTGGTTAACCTCTCTGTAGTCAATGAGACTCCATTGTGATGAGCAGTGTGCTCTAGGCAGTGTGCCTTCCTGCATGTGCAGGCCCCTTATTGTAATATTTATTCATCTGATTAGTGGATAGATATTGCGGGTCTCCAATCCCACCGTGGTTTTTCCTCCTTGAGGTTTTCCACCTATAAATCTATGGTGTTATGGTGTTCATCTTTGTGGTTGCATTGTTGCTTATTGTTATATGCTTTTATGTTACCGGTTGTTGATTTGTTGTATTAATAAGGTTAAATTTATCCATTCCGGTAGAACACTGATTCACCCCCTCCCCCCTCTCAGCGTTCTTGGATTCCAACAACGTTTTGGGTTCTGAGAGCAAAAATGAATAAAAACAGAGGAAATAAGTGACGAAAATGCCCAATTTTGAATACAGGCTCACAAAATGAATAGGTAAAGATTCCAAAAGGTGCGGGAGGATAAAAGAGAACAAAGGAAACACTTATAAGAAATATTATGATCATACCCAAGAGGATTCATTATCAATCTCTAGCCACAACCACACTCAAAAGTGTATAGAACTTCACCAAATTCGTACAACTTAGGGAAATACAACAATGCAAAGATAGGTTTAATACAACATTTATAAGGAATTTCAATTCCCATACCATACACAAGCCATGTACAAGATAGGTATGACAAAATGCAACTTCACTAAATATCTAGAAACAACTCCTAGTAATGCCACAGAAAATCCAAACTTGCATATGCACACATGACACAAGGTAATGCAGAAAAACATTTGAGGATACAAATATCAATCCCAAAGCTTGGAGAAACTCCATAAAATCTCTAGAAAGATTAAATCACAAATTCAAAGAGGAAAAGTGCAGATTATGCATTCCTGACAAAACTCCATTCCCAGATTACACTATATTCATAATACTTTATCAATACTTATAATTATTTTCCCAAAATCCAAAAAGGAAATCATTAAAAATCAAATTCCATTCCCCAAACAATCTTTCCACAAACACATAGCAAACAATCTTGTCATAAATAAATTGTAGAGAGAAGCAAAGTTCCAACCTAGAAATCGCAATCCAAGGCAAGAACACAAATGAAGAGCAACCAATCCAGCAACTCCAATCCCAATCTTCAATCCAAAACTCCAACACTCCAAATCCAAGTTCAACAAATATCCCAAGCTTTCAAATCCAAAATTTTGCAGAGATACCAACCACGACAACACACAAAAAAATCTATTAAACAAAAAAATTAAACTCAAACTATAGAAATCCGCCAGCCAATCAAAAATTCCATAAAACTATATATTATACCTACAATGTGTGAATATGAGGTAGGTAATATAAAAATATATTATTTACTTACCCTCATAGAAAACAACCAATCAAAAAGGAGGGTAGGTAACTTTATAATATAACCAGTTATGCAATTAATAATAAAGTAGTAATATAAACATGGATGGGATAATAATAAATCAAATCCCAATAATAAATAAATAAATAAAATCTTATATAAATAGAAACAAATAATAAAATATAAAATTAAAATTAAATAATAAATAATAAAATTAAATCATTAATAAAATAATAAATAAAGCATTAAATCAATAAATTAAACTCAATAAAATAAATATAAATCTCAACAATAAATAATTAACAAATGATCAATTAAACAATAATTAACCAAATAAATAAATAGCCATGCTATAAGATAAATTAATTTAAACATTAATAAATTATATTAATCCAACTATTAATTAAACAAGAATCGCATGTTCACATCACCTCTAGCAACCCGACAAAGGGTCAAAAACTGACAGAAGACTCTAACCACCAATTTATGACACAACACAACTAACAAGGTGAACAAATAAGCCTAGAGTATAAGAGGGAAACACATTCCATCTCCAACAACTTGCCATTGGGATAGGACACGCTCAGACCTATGAGACCAGGTGGAGTCGATATCTGGTACTTGCAAACCTGCATCCACCACTAAACACAATACAACATATATATGATACATATACATCATAAATGATTAGACAAGTGACAAAGAATCACAACATCATATCATGCTTGCAATGAGTGGTATGATATCGTCTCTAATCATGAATGCACTAGAAGACAAACACATTCACCATAGCATCAAATCAATCATCATGATCATAGAATAGGGTTAGCCTGACCAAACTATCATCAAAATCCCATAAGAAATATGATCCATCATGAATAATGAGCACATATAAACCATCAAATATAGATCCATCATCAATATAGTCTAAAAATGTATCAATCATCCATATAAATCATCAAATACCATATGTCCTATGAAGTGTCTAACATCATCAATGAGCATCGATAACATAAATAAAATCATAAGTATCAATCAAAATACCACCAATAAGTCTAACTAGGTCTATCATAACACCAAAAGAAGAGATGAATCAGCGAGGGGCACTGCATCCTCCCCCCCTTGTCTCGGGCTTACTCCTAGAAGTTGGAAAACAAGTGAGGAAATAACTCTCTCATCCACGTTGCATCCTCCCAAAAATGCTGAAAAATCATCACTCGGGTCCCATTGGACCCTTGCCTGCTCCATTTTGTGACCCTTGAGGATCAACTCCTGATGCGATAGAGTTTCTCATCCATGACCTAAAGTCTCCACAACCACACTCTAATTCTCACCCTGACAGTTATCGACCACTGCAAATATATGATGAGATCTCCCTACATCACCGATAGTAGGTTCTGAAGCTGCTGGCCTCTAAACTGACATCCGAGTAGATCACTGAGGACAATTCACTGCAAAATATCCTTGTTGACCACAAGTGAAACAACTCCCTCTACTGAAACCATGGGTAACTGTAGGTGCACTAGATTGTTGAAAACTATCCATATTAGAGTTATATTGATAACCTTGCATTGACCGATTGGTGTGAAAGTGAATAGCATGCTACCTACTACGCTCCATATATGCCAATGACCTCTACCTGCATCTAGTTTTAGGACTCATGCAACAAAAGAATGTGTCTAGTTTTAGGAATGAAACATCTCATCTAAGAGTTAGGTCTACTTTTGATCATGTACACCTCATATAAGCCATACAAAAGGACAACCAAGCAAGGCATTATGCAAGGAAATCTGCAATTTGAATCGAACATATGTTATAAGGAGGGCATGATGTATGCCCCCCCTCCTTAAGATGTCAACATGACACCATGTTGATGTCTTAACTAAGATAGAAACAAGGATACACACCTTCATCACCAAGGAGATATCCTTTAGGAAACAATTGCATAAATCTAAGCTAAAGAGACATGACTCTTATGAGAAAGGAAAAAGATAGTTGTACAAGAGATATCTTGCAACAACTATAAAGGGATAATTTTTTACAAATAAAAGGAGGGAGAGACCATTATCCAAAGATGTCCACCTCCAAAAAATAGAGGGAGTATTTGATAAAGATAACGTCTTTGAAACGGAGAAGGAAAATAAGAATACACACCTTCTCCAATGTTTAGGAAAAAGTGGATTCTTAGTGAAGGCTTGCACATTATAACTAAGGAGAGATTGTTCATGAAACATGTATCATTTCAAATAGATAATAGGTCCTAACTAAGGAACACACATGTACTCGCATGAAGGATAAATCTATGCAAGAAATGACATCAAATGAAAGATGCAACTCAACAAAGAAAAAAGGCAATATTTGGAAGAGAAATAATAAAATACAATTCTTTCTCCCCAAGCATGGAGAGAAGGACACCAAAGAGAGATCATTTATAAAAGACACACTCTTCTAAAATAAAGAAAAGATATTTATCAAGGATCCATTTTCTTACGAGAGGTATGGGATACTCAACACTAAGGAATAGGTCCCAATTAAGGATATGTACTTATAAGGCAAGGATGAGATCCTCATCAAGGATGCTTGTTCCAATAAGAGGGAGGGGATCCTCAGCAGGAATATACACCTCCACAATCAATTAGAGATCCTTATAAAGTACACTGCTTCACAAAGAGGAAGTTTAATCTTAAGAAGGAGAGATGTTTGAAAATCATTCTTGCCCCCCAACATAGAGACTAGAGAAGGTACAAAATATGTTATTATGTTGCTAGACAAAAGTATGATTGCACATGAAATTGTAACACCATGAATGATTTTGAGCCCCTGATAGAGAAGGTACTAATGTCACATAGTGAAGGGCAACATAATAGCCACTAATGTTTAATTATATGATAGATTGGATGAAGAAGTTGAATACAACGTGTTAAATTTTGTACAACCAATTAAAGTAAGACTATAGCTAAGATGATGAGCATTTAAATGTCTTGATAGAAAAGATAGTCTCTAGGAGAAGAATAGGCCTCTAATTCATGTTCCTCTTGCACATAAACTTCCTCATGCATAAAAGAAACCTTAGGAGAGGGATAAGTATAATCATTAGGGCCTCATTTCTATAAAGGAGGGTATTTGAATGAATAGATGGTAAATAGTCATAAATGGGATTATCAATCCTATTAAACTCTTGGAAAGTTTCATTGAGGGCTTTGTCAATCATCACAATTTGGTTATGAGTGGGATGAGTATTGAGATATGTAGAGGATGATCTAATTGAGATGGAGTCATTAAGGGCTTCATTTAATATATTGCAATCATCACTTCTAAATATGACGTTCACATTGAGAGATGGTCTTTTAGATGCTTTGGTGGACTTTGAAGGATTATATCCAAGTCTAAATAAGGTTTTATATATGTTATTTTCTAAAGGAACTATAATCCCTTGTTCACTTGCACCACAACCATTTCCATTATATCCACTTTTAGCTAAAATGTGAAAACTCAAACCATAAAGGGATGCCATATTGAAAAGAGATGGTGGGGCCTCATAGGTTTCAATGTCATTATTAGATGAACTAGAAGAATATTTTGAAGAATGGTTTGAATTAGAAGCAGCCACAAAATTGTCACTAATTTGTTTAGACAAAGTTGATTTCTTATTATGTTCCACCATATCATCATCCTTTTTAGTCTTAGGATCTATTAAGGGGACTTTATATTATCCTACAAAGGTAGGTGTAAAATCTAAGGACCCCCAATCATCTTCCAAGCGTACCTCTTCAGATGAAAAAGTATCTTCAGAAGGAGATGGTGTTTCAACTTGAAGTGGAGAAGTAGAAGACGGTAAAGGATATTTAGAATCAGATGAAGTTTACAAACAAGCTTGTAAATTAGTATCAACATGAAAAGTATACATCTTATTATCATATATGAATTTGACTCGACAATGAAGAGTAGAAGGGGAAAATTGCATATTATGAATCCAAGGTTGTCCTAAGAGAAAATTATAATTAATACTATCGAGCATGAATTTGATAGTTGTATGTAAAATAACATGTCCTACCTTAATAGGCAAGGTTATAGTACCTAAGGACGCTCTAGCAACATTGTCAAAGCCACAATTAGAAAGAGATTTAGGCTGAATAAGAGACGTGTCCCCATTAATCTTATGCAATAAATCAATGCTACAAACATTAAGGCCAGATCCATTGCCCACTAAGGTTTTTCTTATAGCATTACCATTAATAAGGAAAACAATCATAATAGGGTCATATTGATTTTCAATCTCCTCAGGAGGAAAACTCATTTTGAGAGAACACAATTTTAGCTTTAGGTGCCTTCATAGAATCAATCAAAGAAGTTATATTATTAGGTGTCACCGTATGTGGAACATCTAAGTTCTTTCTAGCATCTTGTAACATTCCATAATAGGTGGGTGAGGTTTGAATCAACTCTGAAACAAATATCTTGGCAGTAGTAGCTGAAAGTTGTTCAATAAGATCATATTCCTTTCCAAGATGTTGAGAAAGACGAGGTGCCAAAGGAAGCATTGGTTAAGAAATAGGAAGATAATTTGGGATGATTGGAGGAGTATTAGGTTTCTTATTATTTCTTGTGTTATATGTGTGACCAATCACATTGTAACTTTCTTGAGTGATTCGTTTGGCATATTCATAAGGACTTTTAGTGGCATAACCTCCTTTCACAATAATGAATGGTTTATTGGGAGTGAAAAAAGTACCATTATTATAACCACCTTTAACCAAAATAACCGGTTTATTAAAAGGTTGAGAGATTTGACAAGTACTACCACCTTGAACAACAATCATAGGCTTGTTAAGTGTTTCATAACCATTCACATGTATCATATTGATCAAAGATGGTTTAGGAATATGTGAGGAAGATCTAGTAGAGATAAAATCATCAGGTGGTTAATAAAGAGTAATATCAACCTTAAAACACTTCTTCAGGAATACGATTGTCTTCGAATTGAATGAAAGAGAAATCTTCATAGAGGGGATTGTTAGTGATATTGAACCCTTGTAGCCTAAGAGAATTATCTTGTTCCAAAGTATCCTTACAAACGAGATACATTTTAAGAGAAAGATCAACACCATTCATACGAGGGGGGTTTTTGAAAGAAGTGTTGATAGTCTCTTATTGCACCTAAATGTCATCATAGATAAGATCAATTTTGGGAGAGAGACAAACACTAGTCATTAATGCATCATCCTTTCTAGTGTAATCACCCTCTAAGGTGTTCTTTATTAGGAATATTGCATCATTAATTTTATTAGGTTTGATAATTAGAATAATTTAATCATAAACTAAAGGTGAGATATAATAAAAACTCACATAGCTATTCTAAGTGTGAAACTAATTATTTGGGATTGTAATATGAGTTGTTAAAATATTTGGAGAGTTTTTCCTTTAAAATAGGATCTAAAAAGTCCTATAAATATGTATTCAATGAAATGTGAGACATAGAACAATAACATTATTATTGTTGCATATTTTCTTGTTATCGATCTCTATTTTTCTTATATGGTATCAGAGAAAAAACAACCTTGACTCTCTTATGAGAGGAGCAAGAATATGAGTTCATTGTAATCCTCCTAGCTGTAAAAGTAGAGTATCCTAGCTTGAACTCCTTTGAATCTGACACATCATTTGGAGTTATATGCATTGATCTTCTGGATTGTGAGCTTCTACTAGGTTTGCTTCTGAGTTTCATTTGGTACAAGACCGCAACTCTTTTCTACTAGTTTTCTCTTTGGATCAGGTTGGATTTGGACTTGTACTAAGCAAAGAGGGATCAACGAGTTTCCTTCACAACATATTTTCTCTCAATTAGTAGATATTTCTTGTTTTGCATAACCTAATGATTGTGTAAAGACTATCTGCAAATTCACTCTTCATCGGTTGTCCTCCTTCACAGGTTTTTCATTACAGGAGCATGTATATTGGTTGATTATATTGTTAGAATCTCTTACCAACTTTATGAATAGCTTCATATTGCTTACCTTCATTTTCTCCTATAACCCCACAACAGAATGGAGTTGTTGAAAGGAAGAACCAAAATATCTTGGATTCTACAAGGACTATGTTGATTGGAGGGAATGTTCTAAAGATCTATTGGAGAGAAGTTGCTAGCATTGTTGTTTACACATTCAACCGAGTGCATATAAAAGGTGATATTGGTAAGACTCCTTATGAGGTATGGTTTGGTCATGATCCTACTGTGAGATATTTCATAATTTTTGGAAGAAAGTGTTATATCAAGACAGATAAGGATTTAAGAAAGTTTGATGTGAGAAGTGATGAAGGAATTTTCTTGGGATACTCTACAAAAAGAAAATTCTATTGGTGCTACAATAAAAGACTAAGAAAGATAGTGGAAAGTGCAAATGTGAAAGTTGATGAGAACTATGGAAAATATATTAGAGCATGCGGGTATGATGATGACCAAGATGTTGTTTTAACACTAAATCAGACTGAAGAATTGAAGCAGAATGATCTGGTAGAGGCAGTTAATTCGGAACTTGTTGTTGTCAGTGAAGAGGTGCGGGAACCTGAAAATCGGAATAATCAGAAGATTTTGAGGTATGTAAAATTGAATCATTTTGAAAATCGGATCATTGGTGATAAAAATAAAGGCGTGATGACTAGAAGAAGGCTAGTTGTTGAAGAGGTATGTTTGATTTCCAAAATTGAACCTAAAGATGTTGTTGAGGCTTGCAAAGATGAAAATTGGATGAAGGCTATGGAAGAAGAATTGAATTAGATTGAAAAGAATAACACATGGGAACTTGTGCCTAGACCTAAAGACAATAATTTGATTGGTACTAAATGGGTATTCAAGATCAAATTGAATGAAACTGGTGAAGTTGTCAGAAATAAAGCAAGACTGGTATGCAAAGGATATTCACAGAAAGAAGGAATTGATTATGAGGAGACTTTTTCTCTGGTAGCTAGACTTGAAGTTGTTAGACTATTGCTTGCATATGTTGCCTACAAGGATTTCAAGGTATATCAGATGGATGTCAAGTCAACCTTTTTGAATGGTGATCTTGAAGAAGAAGTCTGCATTGAGCAACCTGGTGGATTTTCATTATCAGATGATGGAGACATGGTATGCAAACTGAAGAAAGCTCTTTATGGATTGAAACAAGCCCCTAGAGCCTGTAATGCTAGATTGGATAAGTATTTGTTGAGATTGGGATTTAATAAAGGTCCTGATGATACTAATCTATATCTAAAAATTGAGAATGATAACATTTTGATTGTTGAAGTTTTTGTTGATGACATTATCTTTGGAGGAGATGATAACTTGAGTATGAAGTTTGTTGGTGATATGCAGAAAGAATTTGAAATGTCTATGATAGGAGAGATGAATTTTTTCTTAGGTTTTCATATTTCATAGGCTGGAAAAGGTAATTTTATATCTCAAGCTAAATATGTAAAGGAATTGTTGAAGAAGTTCGAGTTAGAAGATTCTAAACCGGTTGGAACTCCTATGGTGACTAGTTGCAAATTTTCTAAAAATGATGAATCTCTAAAAGCTAATCAAACCTTGTACAGATCTATGGTTGGTGGACTGCTATACCTGACTCAGACTAGACTTGACATTATGCATGTTGTGTGCATGGCTGCTAGATATCAAGTTGATCTGAAAGAGAGTCATGTCACTATTGTAAAGAGGATATTCAGATACCTGAAAGGAATTGTGGATTATGGTTTGTGGTATCCGAGGAATGATGATTTAATGCTATGTGCCTACACTGATGCTGATTGGGTTGGTGATGTTGATGACCGAAAGAGTACCTCTAGTGGTGCATTCCTTTTGGGTAAGAAATTGGTTTCATGGGCAAGTAAGAAACAAGATTCAGTTTCATTTTTCTGTTGATGCTGAGTACATTGTTGCTGCTAGTAATTGCACTCAGGTAGTTTGGATGAAACAAATGTTGAAGGATATCATAATTATCTATGATGAGCCTATTGCCATATATTGTGATAATTCCAGTGCTATTAATATGTCAAATAACCCGATGCAATATTCAAAGACTAAACATGTTTCAATCAAGTACCATTTCTTGAGAGAAAAAGTCAGTGAAGAGGAAGTGAAGATAGAGTGTGTGTGTCTACAAAGGAACAAATTGTCAATATTTTCACAAAGCCTTTGCATGCAGATACATTTGTCTATTTGAGAGACAAGTTGGGGGTATCCACCCCTTCTGATGGGAACTAGATGCATTGAATTGGATCAATCTGGTGGACTTCACAGTCTTATCTTCTTGTCTGGATTGATGAGTTTATACTGCTCCTCTGGTGGAGTGGTTTGTTTGTGGTTCAATTGAGTTGATTTGTTTATCTAAGGGGGAGAGTTTGTTTTTTTGTTTTGAGAACCTTTGTCATTGATGTCAAAGGGGGAGAGAAAGCATGTGAAAAATTGTCTTATCTGTTGTTGGTGAGCTTGGTCTTAGGGGGAGTTTGTTGGAGATGTTTTCCTTCTTTGCATTGACTGTTTTTAAAATCCATATGTTGCCATCAATGTCAAAGGGGGAGATTGTTGGACATTGATGTTGCTAGGATATGTTATTGTCATTGATGTCAACATATTCCTGTGATTTATCAATCCGGTGGTTGCAAATTGGTTTATTGAGATCATGGTTCGGTTTATGGAGTATTTCTTGTATCATTACATCCTTCTATATTGATTTCAGTGATCTAGAAGCTTAATTGATCATATCATATGATCCAGTTTGCAGTTTGGTTTTTTGATCAGTGTTTTGTAGAGTTTGGTATTTCCTCCGGTATATTCTAGTGTGATCAGAGCTTGAGTTATGATTTTGGGAGATTTTTTGGGATGTTTATGTGTATCTACATTTTAGATGATTCATGATTTGGTGCTCTACAAGCTATCTTTCTAGTCCGACTTGTTGTTGTTTGAGTGTTCTTGAGTTTCAGATGTTGATCGATAAAGATTTGATAAGTGGTGTTGGTGCAGCTATTGTGGATGGTCAAATGTACTTGTTGGTGTTTCCTGATCGTGTCCTATTTCTTTTGGTGGTCGACATTGATCATTGTGTGCAGTATTGGTGATTTTGTTGATCTGGTGATATTCTTCGTGTTATGCGGTATTTTTGGTGGTGTAGCATGTTGTGGTTGATCTTGGCATAATTTCCGATGGTGTTGCGTGTTTGAGCATTTGATTTAAGTCCATGTTATATCATGTATATCATTATATTATTATGGTGGTCGATCTTTGTATCGTATGATGTAATTTTGTAATTGTGAGTTGAGGGTTTAGCCAACCTTGTTGTCAAGGTTGATGAATTGTATATATAGGTGATAAAGTCATATAAATTGTGTATTAATGTCGTGTCTGCATTAGTAGAGATTTGAAAAGGTGCGAACAAGAGAATACATCTTTCAGCATTGTGTTTGAGCAAAGATAGGAGTGTTGCAGGGCAAGCAAATGCACTTAACCGGAACTATCATCGGGCATAAGGAGAAGTTATATTTGCAGTTCATGTAATCTAGATTGTAGTCTAATCATTATTGTAAGGTAGTGAACCTTCCCCGAGGGTTGTAACCTTCTAGGTCATCTTATTTTGAGCAGTGAGCTCTAGGCAATATGTCTGAATTCATGTGCATTCCCCATTGTAATATTTTCACATACTACTGCAGAGTATCTTCTAATTGTGGGTAGTGTAGACACCTAAAATTAGTTAAATTAATACTTAATTAATTTAATCTTGACAACATAATTAACCAATTGAATTGTGTTAATTCCCTTTGTCTCAAGGTTAATTAAATCAAATTTAATCAATCTCATCTCTATAGTCCAATAATTAATTTATCAATTAATTAATTAATTTCCCCATTCTTCTAAATTCCTCTTAGTTAATTAATCCTAATTAGTTAACTTAACTAAAGTGATTCCTACAAATCACTTTTCCTAATCCCCACTTAGCCTAATTAATTCTTCTAGAATCATGCTTATCAGTATTCTCTAATTCATATTCATCCACTCATTCTCTCTCCTCATGTCACATCCTCCTAATTTTCCCACTTGCATTCTAATCCATCATTAACTCACCTAATCGATCCCCTTAATCATTTACACATCCCCAATCACCTTGATTAGGATGGGTCAACTTTGATCCTTTCAAGGAAATTTAAAATTATTTGAATCTCCCCATGCATCCTCTTATTTTGGAATTTTTAATTCCTCCTCCCTCCCCCTAGGGAATTGTATATTCCTTTTTCTCTTCCCAATGTACTTGGGAGCTCTTCCCCATGTACCTTGAGAGGTGTGGAGACAATAAATGCCTTTATGGCAAATCTCTTGGTCTCCACACCTTGTCCTCTCAATCCATGTGCTCCCTCTCAAATTGATCTTAACCCTTCATCCCAAAGTCAATCTTGGCCCTTCATTTTGGCCTCCTCCAATCTATAAATCGGAGTCTCGTTTCCTCGCAAATCATGAAAAAATCCATTTCCATCACATGCTCATGCTTTCCATTTGAGAATGAAAATCCCCTATCATACTCCTATACTGCCCAAATCTTGTCTCATCTAATCCATATCCATCATCATTCAAATACAATCCAAATCCAACCGATCTTGTTGTGTGTGAAGAGAAATCCACACCCCAACCAAGGAGCTAATCCAAACAAGTTGAGGAGGGGCGTATCCTTGGCTTCACCAATAGCTCAATTGGAGCAACAAGAGAGAACTCTCTCTTGCAAGGTATAAGAAGTTTGGTTTATACTTTATTTGGTTTTCTATGTTTATTTGGGTTTAAACTAACCATCTAACCTTGCATTGGTTTTCCCTTGCTTCAGGCTTGTTCCCACTGTGGGTTTTCCCTTAACCGGGTTTTCCACGTCAAAATCTTGGTGTCGTGTGTTGTGCTATCAATTTGCTTATCTTTGTTGTTACTACAATTTATCAAATTTGCATTTAAGGTTAAGTTTGATAATCTGGTGAAAACTGATTCTCCCCCCCCACCCTCTTAGTTTTCCTTCATTGTTGTTGCCAACACTTGATTATCTAATTCATGTACTCTATCATATATCCCTCATCATATCCATTTTTTTCTCTCTTGCCTTTGATCTCAATCAAAACTAATGGTAAAATATCTTTGCATGATTTTAACAATGCAAAAATCACTTCCTATATCATCCATATCCTTTTATGTACTACCCTTGCATTTAATGCTTCCTTATCATGTTGCATCCATAATTTCTCTACCTCTACTATGAGGCATCTTGTTCCTTTGCAACATAGTCATTGGAGAAATTGATGTAATCAACTTTCTACTAAGCATTCACCACTAAACATAAGTAAAAAGAGACACAAAAGAAACTTTGAAACATGTATTATTTCTTCTTCATCATTCCCCAACCATCCTTTCATTACAATGAAAAAATAAGCCTATTTTAAAAGCAATCCAAAAAAAATCCTTTTTGGCATATTTTTACAAAATCTAAAATTTGCCATTTTGGCGATTTTCAAATCTATTAAAAAAATTACGGAAAACTTCTAAATATCTAAAAGACATAAATTTGACATAAATTACCAACTTTCTAAACCAATAAAAACCATGAGTTTGAAAATAACTAAAAAATGTAACTTTCTAAAATCTAGGAAAAATTAAAAAATGCTATTTTTGAAACCACAAATGAAGGAATTAGGTCGTGAAAATTTGATCAAGTTGAGATCCAACCAAACTAGGTTCTATCAACAATCCAATCAACTCATCACAATACACCTCCTCGTAAAATTTCAGCCCAATCGGACAATCAAGTGAAAAGTTATGATCTCGCGAAGTCCCTACATCAGATATGGGCCTATTACAAGTGCGGTTGTTATTGCACCAAAATATTGACCTATTAATACCTGGTACAATCACTAGACCTATAGAATCCACATGAGGTGGTTAAGCCATGTCACAAACCCAAGCGTTGTGCTACACAGTACAAGGAGACCAAGGGCGCACACCTTGCAACAATCCCCCCCAATGCAAGCGAGGGGTTTGAACCTATGACCAAGCTCTGATACCACTTGTTACAAGTGCGGTTGTTGTTGCACCAAAAGATTGATCTGTTAATGCCTGATACAACCAGTGAACTTATAGAATCCACAGGAGGCAGTTAAGCCATGTCACAAACCTAAGCGTTGTGTTGCACAACACAAGGAGACCAAGGTCGCACACCTTGCAATAGTTCCTCTCGTAAATCCTCTTATAATTTCACATATCCACATATCATATTAAATTTATTCCACCCATCTCATAATAGATGACCTTTTACCTAACTAGAGGAATTTCTCCTTGACCTAGTCATGGGATTGGATCCACGTTACTATCTTGAGAAAATAAACTTTATATCTAAACTTCAAAACTAAAAAAAAAGCAACCTGCATAACTCAAAAACATTTGATCAAGTTCATGAAAAATCATGAGCAAGAGATTGATATTGATCTAAGTCTATAACTAAATACATATCTTGTTTCATATTTATCACTATCTAAATTTTGCCAAATTATCCAATTCCTTGATGAAAAAATCTCTCCTATAATAGGCACTATCTACACTGAGATTATATTTTGGCAAGAGATGTGATACTATTGATTTGTTTATCATTTGCCTTTTTCTAAATTTTATTTATCTTTTTATCTTTTCTATATCTTTCTAGTTTTTACTCAAGACCACCTAGATCTTTCAAATCTTGGCATGTTTAGAGCAGCATAGAATGGGGCATGGTCATTTCCTTTATGACATGTTTGTAAGATATCTTGTAATGCTACCAAGTGAAAAGTTATGACCCCGCGAAGTCCCTACATTAGATATGGGCCTATTACAAGTGTGCTTACGTTGGGGGGGATTGTTGCAAGGTGTGTGCCCTTGGTCTCTTTGTATTGTGCAACACAACGCTTGGGTTTGTGGCATGGCTTAACTGCCTCCTATGGATTCTATAAGTATAGTGGTTGTACCGGGCATTAACGGGTCAATCTTTTGGTGCAATGACAACTGCAATTGTAATAGGCCCCTATCTAATGTAGGGACTTTGCGGGGTCATAACTTACTTTATGTGTGTTGGAATAGCTTCTAGCATGGACATTTATCCTTTGTAAAATAGGTTATTCAATACCATTTGTGTACTAGGCCTAGGATCATACTCTAAGTCTATCTACTCAAATATCATGACAAGGTTTTGGGCTACTTGTAAAAGGAAGCTAAAGTAGAGAAACAACTTCCTATACTAATCTTGAGAGGAGGGTAATGCGAAAAAAGTTTAAAAACATTATCAATTATAGAAATTTAATATAAATAGCATACATACCACAACACAATGATTTGCATGGGAAAAACTCTTTTGGGAGATCTTCAAAAGCCACCCAATATATAATTAAAAAATCAATAAGATTTACTGTATATTTGCAAACCAATTTTCTCACAATAGTATCACCAACCAAAGATATCAAGAAGTAATTCAATAGCTATTGAACTCTTAGAATACATCACAATACCCAACCATACTACAACTCCCTCATAAAATACGGTTTCCTTCTAGGACAAACAAAGCCAACATAATCTCTAATGTTGTAGCGTCGTAAATTATATCTGCATACAATTTTGTCCTTGCTTAGACCTCACCTTGGTACTTTGGCTTTTGATGTCTAATGTCTGCTCCGATTCTACTCACACCATCTGCAATCCTGCATTTTCATTTCCTTCTTTGCCTTCCCTCCAAGCCTAAGTCTTAATTCTCAGAGCCAGGGCGCTAGGCACCTTGGTCCTCTCAATTAGGGCCCATTTTTTGTCCTCATAATGGTCATCTCAAATGAGCGGGAAATTTGATCTTGTGTTGGCCTACTCTAGAAATTCAATTAATTTTTGGGCAGTCAAGTATAAAAGGAGTTCTACTCCTCTCATTTGAAAGCTAATCTTTTCCAGGAGGCAAAATTAAGATCCTAAATTCAATTCAAGTGAGCAAGCAATCAATCATTCATAAAGCATTGGAGAAGAAGTGAAGTCAATTTTATGCATTCAAGATGACATCCATGATCAAGCTTCTTTTAAGACATTCTACAAGACATCCTAAAGTCCTTGCATGAGGATCAAACAAAACTTCATCAAGGTATACATTGTCAATTACAAGCATTTTGTTTCAGATCTAGCCTTTCCTCAGAAGAAAAACATCTTGCAGTAATCAATTTCAAGGTTAATTCCTGAACTAGGGTTTGACCTAAGGCAAACCCCTATCCACAACATCTTTCCCTTTTTTGTGTGTGCGGGAAATAGACTCAAGAGTTGTACTTGGGGATTCTGACAGAGTTGATGGCAACAAACAAGTTCAGTTTTCAATGGAGTGAAAATCCAAGAACCAGGGCGAATTTGTACTACTTGGTCCTGAAAAATCAAGTTGAACTTCTAGGAACAAGTTCTAAACATCTTCTTTTGCCCAAATCTCAGTTTGTGGCTCTATGGGATATCTGTAGCAATCTATTTTAAGCAAGTTACTTCAATTATTCATTGTTTTACCCTAATTTCATAATTATCTTCCAATTTCAACTAAGAAAGATGGTAACAAACAAATAACCGATGAATCTGATGAGAATTTTAGCCCTTTCCATATTTCAATTATGGCTAGATTTATTGGATTCAACCCTCTTTCAATGTAATGGTTAATTTGGATTGTTAGTGTTTTATTATCTTAATTGAAACCCTAATTCCAAATTACTCCTTATACAACTGTCAAATCTATGATTAATTGATAAAAGATCAAGATTTACAATAATAAATTATACGTAAAATATGGCTTTTGGGGGCATTTCCCCTAAACTTTCCTTTCTTATTTTACATTATTGGCATTTTCATCCTTCACAAGGGAAAATCTAATGATAAAGATCCCTCCCTCTATTAGGACTACTTTAGTTGTGTAGTGTTGTGTTGGCTTGCCCCTTATTTTTATGTTTGTTGTCTTTGGTTTAGATTTCGTCCTATTTGAACATTGATGGTGTGTCTTTTCACTATCTACCCCTTTTTTTGGTGAATTAAGTAGTATTATAGTTTAAATTTAATAAGATTAAATAGAACTTATTCATAAAAAACGCAAGTGATAAAAATTAACTCAAAACCATACAAAGTGAAAAAAGAAGAGCATCAATTTTCAATTTTGGCAAATAGACATAATATTCTGATTAACCATAAATAAATAAATAAATAACAAAAACATTACAACCTGACATCATCTATCCAATATTCTGAATGCACACTTGTTAATTTATTGAAATTCAAAATCATATTATATTCTCAGTTAATACGGTCATATGTGGATCCAGAATGCTGGATAGACAATACATTGGAACATAAATGATAAAAAGTTTTGTAAGTATGCAAGCATATGAGCCCAGACAAAGACAGGAATATGTTTTTGTTTTAAACTCATTGGAATGGTATATATTTCCATTTCTGTTTCCCATGCCCAGTTTAAAGGCAACGTATTAACTTTTTTCCTTTGAAATAATCCAATCTCTGTCAATATTATCCTTTCCCAATATTGGCCCCGCACTTCAATGTAAATTTTATAAGTGGTATTTTGCTGTTTCACACAGACTATTTCTTTGACAGGATTTTCTATGCTCACATATTCTTGTTTTGGGCTCTTTTTGGGTTCCGATAGGATTTTGCTGTTTATGAAGCATATGATGTGGGTTTGTCTGAAACAAAGTGAAAGTAGAATTGCATAATTCCTTTTTTCAAATGGTGGTGGAGATGTGGGGTTGGTGGGGTTGGGCGTCGGCACCTGGAAGAATAATGAGAGAAAGAGAATAGGTCTCAACTTCAAGAGTGGTGGTGGTGCCACAGATACGAAAAGCAGGTGGAAGAGGGAAGCATGCTATCATTTTCAGTCTCTAAAAAGATTGGATTGAGTTCAACTCCTCTTTTATTCCCTCTTAAGATGCTCTCTTCCTCCCCTTATATGAGTGTGCTGGGAAATTGGTAGCAATTCAATGGATTTGGAGCTTTAGGAGTCTTCATTTCATCGAAGGAATTTGTCCTTGGAAACTCAAGTACACCCGATTTCTGTATTTAGGAAGCTAAATGTAGATATTCATTTGTTGATTTGTGGATATCTGTACTACATTTTGCTATATTGCTAATAAGCATAAGTTTCTTAGTCTAGACCTTTGACAATTTTGATTACATGCTTCGTTGTGTCAGAAAATAACAGAATTTTCTTGCTCTGTGGTTTTCACATAGAACCCTTCATGAGCTTGAAAACCAACTCCCATCAGACAATCTGAAATTTTCACCAAAAACAACGGTGGCCTTCAGAAACAAAGGTAATTTTTTCTATTGCAATGCCACCCAATACATATTTATATCTAATTTTGTTCATGGAACAATTTTGTATATTAATTGCTCTTAATTTTCAAGTTTAGTGCATCTTTTCTAAACTGTTGCATTCAAGCTTACTGACTAAGCTTTATAGCAGAAGATGTATCAGGTTAAGAATCCCATCTCCTCAAATGGGTCCATGTCCTCTCACCCTGAGAGGCCCATACTATTGCAAGGAGGCCCTATTCCCGGAGAAATGGGTTTAGTTCTGTCCACAGATCCTAAACCAAGGCTGAAATGGACTCCTGAGCTCCATGAGCGCTTTGTAGATGCAGTCTCTCAACTTGGAGGTCCAGACAGTGAGTATCCATATCTAATCATCTTGCAGTTGTGTTCAAATCGGCACTAGACTGATTTAATTAGCTTGTAAAGTCTGTGAGAATCACCCCTTGTTCACAATGCAATGACTGACTGACTGTGTACAATGCTGAAACTCGGACTGATCTTAAGGCGAATTCCTCTATAATTGTCAAGTAGTTGCATATTGAATTTTTTTATGTTGTTTGTAGAGGCGACACCGAAGTCTGTGATGAGGGTAATGGGTGTCAAAGGACTTACTCTTTACCACCTAAAGAGCCATCTCCAGGTATAAGGAAGATCTGGGGTGGTATAGATAAAGTGGAAATTATAGGGATAATTTTTGCAATCGGTATTGATTCATATATACTCTATATTCATTATTCATTAGAAGGACATGCTTCATTGCTTGCATCCATTTCAGGTGTAAAATAAATTATGAAATGTTTCAAATCAGATTTTCTTTAGATCATCAGCTAATATAGATCATCTGTTTTTGTTTGCAGAAATACAGGCTTGGTAAGCATCTTCACATTTAAACTAGATATCATAAGGACAGTGAAATTCAGGATTGAAAGTTCAAGTGGTTTTTCTTCTTTCTTCTCTGTTCCTCCATTCCCCTTTCTTTGTACAAAATACAGAGAGTAACATCATTATACGGGATGGGGGCGGCATTATTTGAGGTTTCCTGGCAACAAATTCTCATGGAGGATCTGTTGTAGGTTGCTCTGCAGCAGCATGTAGGACATCTGAAATTCAAGGTGCCAGCAATACTACCTCAAGCATGATGGGAGCTAACATGACAGAGTAAGAGTCCAGCTTAGATGGCTGTCTTCTTTATCTTAATAATATGTAGATACCATATTTAATACAATTCACTTGTGTTGCAGTGGTTTGCAGATCAATGAAACTCTCCGGATGCAGATTGAAGTTCAGAGGAGACTACACGAACAGCTAGAGGTGAGATTAGTGGTGTATTTTTTCAGATTCATGATGTTTGAAGGCCTCGTTTCCTAGTCTTAGTCATGTCTGTATGTATTTGTGTGATTTACTTCATACACATTGGTTCATAATCCGTGCCCAGCTCAGTCTACAAACTTCATTGGCCTTGACCTTATGCTTGTTGATACTTCAAGTTCATATTGAATATGAGTAGCAAGATCTATCTTCATTTTAACCTTGTTGGTGTTTATAAATTTCCATTGAATTCTCATTTTGATATTCCCTTGCAGAATGTTACCTTATGTAATTCCATGATTTAGTGGCATTCTTGACGTTGAGATGAAAAGAGAGGTTTTTTAAATTTTGGCTATAGAGATGAAGCTAATCTGTACGTTTATTACGGGCATCTAGATCAATAGTATTATTTATTTCAAAATAAAGAAAATCCGGCAAAGGAATTCAATATTGGAACACTCACAACCTTGTTTTCTACTATTGTGATTTGGTTGAAACAGGTGCAGCGTCATTTGCAGCTCCGTATTGAAGCCCAAGGTAAATACTTGCAGTCAGTGCTGGAAAAAGCTAGAGAAACTCTTGCTGGCCATAACTTGGGTTCAGTTGGGCTAGAAGCAGCCCGTGCAGAGCTGTCAGAATTGGCTTCAAAGGTGTCCAACGAATGCCTCAACTCTGCGTTCTCTTCTTTGCCTGAAATGCAGGGATTTTGTGAACAACAGCAACATATAGTGCAAGCTGTAAACAGCCTTCACCAGCAGTCTCAAGTTGCGGATTGTTCAACAGAGAGCTGCTTGACATCAAATGAGAGTTCTGATAAGAACTTTCATTCGAATACACAGATTGCTTGTAAAAAAAGGTCCAGACGATTTGACGATAAAAGCCTACCTTTCTGGCAAAATGAGGCCAGAGAAGATGCCAGTTTTGAAGAATTTGATGCCACACAATTGACTTGGGAAGAAAATATGAAAGAAGAAGAGAAAATTTCATCTTCTTCATCTAATCCAAAAGATTTGGAAAGGAATTCAGTTTCAACTAAAGAGATTTTCAGGGAGAGATCTTCAAGTTTTAGGCTAAAAGCAGAAGAAAAAGGCTGTGGTTTGTCTGATGCAAGGAAAAAAGAAAGGGAACTGAACGGATTAAGTTTAGGAGATCGTGTAATTAAAAATTCAGTTATGGGCAGAAGTCTGTCTCTGCAAGAAATCTGTCAAATGGATGAAATGATGGCACTCCATAGGGATGAAGATGAAAGCCCTTCAGCAAGCTTTAACAAACTTTCAAAGCTGACTGAAGGATTGGATTTGAATGCTAACGGTGACACAAGTATAGCTTCCAATTGCAGGGAGCTTGATCTAAATTGTTATGAGTGGAGGAGATAATGTTTGTCATGGTGACCAGCATTTAAGCCCATCCAGAAAGCTTCAACAAATGACTGAAGAATTGTGCTATAATGTTCAATACAACAGAAATATAAGCAGCTTGACTTTATAGTTATGGGTGGAACAGATGAGGTTTCTTGTACTAGCTCATCCGAGAAATCTCTGTCTTCTATCTCTGATGAGAACCTCCATTAACTAATAGCTAGTAAATCCTATTTTCCTAAACTGAAATCACGAGGGACCATTAATGGGTTTTTGTTATTACTAGGAATTTTTAAGCTGTTTAGACTATTGAGAGAGATCCTGCTTCTTTCTTATTGTAACTCATGTATATGTTATGTAAAAAATGCCTATAGAATCAACAATAAGAGCCCTCCATATTTCGTGTTTCACTTGGAGATCATAATATTGTGTTGCTCATCGGTTTGTGCAGAAGGCTATGATGTTTGCAATATGATACTTTTTGGGATAGATACAGTATGTTAACAGCTGCTGATTATATAAGTTAAAAATGATGAAATTATAGTAGTTATTAAACTTGAAATTTCCAAGAGATGTTATCTAGTATGGATTGGCAGCCACCTAAATATGAAAATTCAAGAAATTGTAGGAATTCATCTTTTCTATCTTGCTCTAGTTGACCTCCATTTTGTTGGTAGATTTACTTTAGTTCCATTTTCAACAAAGGATTCAAAATCTCGACATCACATGAAGACGCCCATTTTGAATATCCATCCAAAAATACAGGCCCATAGCCACCAAAGTCATTCCACTACTAGATCAACAAGGCATATGAATCATTTGCAATGGCAGTGAACAATATGAGGAATATAAGATAAGACTGCAAAATGCCCTGTGATCTGTTACACCTTGTCCATCACGTAAAATTAAGGATGGCATACATGAGCCTATCAAATTAAAAATGTTATATCTCAAAGGAAGGTACATACTTTGCTATCAATCCATGCATGGTTTAGGAAGTGTATCACGAGCATCCATTTCTTATGGTGAGAGTTACACTATCTATATTTCAGTTGTTTGTTAGAAAGCAATCGACTCACCAGATTTCCTGCTTTCAGGAACCATTGTTAAATCAAATCCTTTATTAGGTGAACTAAGAATTAAGACTAGGGTGTGGTGCCAAAAGGCATTTGGTTTAATCGCAAAGTTCATGTTGTAGGCACAATACAAAAACAAAAGCAAACAAAAATTAGGGCGTGGTTGTCCCATATTTTTCCCTTTAGATCAAATTTAGGTATAGATGAATTATGTTGTACATGTATTTGTTCACATAAAAGTTGGGATGAGTGATTTCCTTGGAGCATAAACTAGATACTTTGTTGAAGCAGCAGCAGCAGTTGTCAGAATTGGAACAAAGGCATATGTCCAAAGCCTTTTGAACAAACACTTTGACAGCATTAAAGCATACCAAAAGATGCAGTAATGAATAACCAGTGAAAAAAGTGGTGCATGCGATGCTTTACTAATATCCAACCTAGGCATGGAAGCAAGCACAAGTTAGCTTATCTAAAATTTAAAAGTTAAAGTTAAGAGAATCCCAAAGTGCACCTTGAGAATGACATGCAACTTCAATGGTGGAAGTGTGGAACAGAATGGGGCATCTTTAAGTACAAAGTGGCAAAGGTAAAGGTCATGTTTTAGGTCACGCCTGACCAACATACCTCTGTGGCATATGAGAATCCCTAAGTGGAAACCAGATAAGTTTATCACTTTACCTTAAAGCTTGTACAGATTGTTCAATACTGTACCCCTTAAGCTTCAACCTTTCCTTTATGTAGTTATATTGAAGCAGGTCTTGGCTATACATAAATTTAAAAGCCTAAGGTGAAGGCTACCTGTGAAATACTTACTCAAGGTTGACCTATAATCATTAAGGTAAGGAACTCTATTGGATATAGAAGATATTCCATACACAATGCTTTCTGCACTGGAACCATGATGTTTATTGTCTTTTACTTTTGTGGACTTGTTCATTTAATCATGACCATGTTCACCCCTCTGTAGACTTTTTCTATAAGCATAATCTTTACGTTGGAAAGCAACTAAATGATAGTGAGATTTCTTATATTCCTATTATTGGAGATATTAACCATAATTTTATTCAGAAGTCAAAGGTATAAAGCAGACGGGTAGGTTAATTATAGAGTAGTTCAGAATGGATATAGAAAGTTTTGAATTTCATGAAATATGATATGATTCTACATTTGAATTAGGTCTTTCAAGCACTAAAATGTGATTAAGAGATGTTGAAAAAACAACCACACCTATACCTCGATGAAAATCACAAAAGGCTTGTCATTTAATAATTGAACATATTGAAAGTTCTAGATTCACCCTATAAAAAGATTTTTCTTAAAGCAAGCAGGACATCAGTATGAACAAAGATGCCTATAATAAGGTGGTTTACTTTGAATAGGACTTCAATCATCAACACAGCATTCTAAAATGGTTCAGGAATGAGAACAAAAGAACAAAAAAAATAGAATGGATCCATTGTGCCAGCAAGTACAGAGAACATTGGAACTAGAAGGGTTCAAAACCAAAATGGTTAAAAATGGTTTAAGTAATAAAATTGTGTTGAATGATTCTCTAAACAAGGTTATTTAACTTAATACAACTATTATTAAAAACTCAGCTGCTAGCATCACCATGTTTCAAGGCAGTCTTCTCAAAAGGAAAAACAATTCTCTCAATGCCAAACCGAGTAAAAGAATTAGATATCAAAAGAGAGAAGAGGAGAATGTGTTGTAAGATATTGATATGAATATCGTGAAAGGTCACTTGGAATTCTTAGAAAAGGATGGGGATATTTTGGACTCATTAAACATTTCCTCACTTTAATACCGAAGACACTAATCTACCTATAATCGTTTGAGGCACAATCCTTATCACTTATCGCTTGTGATGTTAAGTCTTTTGATCCTTCTCAACAAACCAAAAACCTATTGACTTGGTGTTCTATAAGAATATTTAAACCCTTTCCAAAGCCTACTTTTATTTAATAATCCAAAAAAAAATTAGAATCTCACATCCTAACTAATGTGAACAATACCTAACAACTCTTCCTCTCTTACAAAGCAATCAACTATATGATTCTTGTACAACTTATTTGTTCAAAATAAATAAATGATGAAGTGATTAATATAGAGAATTTGTTTCCATAAAAGTCTGATATTTCCAAGTTGAAATTTGAAAGCAAAAGTGGAAAATGTTGACCGATCTAGATATAGGTGAGAATATAATATAAATTGTTTCCAGCGATAATGTATTTGTAGTGTCACATCCAAGCATATCGATTCCAATAGCTCCAGCCGAAAGACCAAGGCTCAAAGAAACTCGTCATTTTCATTTATAAAATCATTTTAACTAGTCTACATGAAATCATAGAAAAGGAATTAGATTCTACTTGAAAATATAAAAAGGAATATAAGTGCAATCTCAATATTTTCTATATTCATTATTGAAGAAGTTGTGGTGATGATTTGATCACTAACAACGAATAGGTTAAAGGAAAAATGTTTATAATTTTAAAAAGTTTTGGATTTTTTTAAATGAAGAAATTGTATCATGATTGTAAAAAGAAGTGATATAATATATTAGATAATTGGTTAATTAATATAATGGAATTTATTTATTTATTTAATATATTAGATTATAGAAATATATGGTAGGTAATTTAGGTATAGATAATTTATGATTTGATTTTATGTTAATTTTTACATTTAATAAGTGTAATGGAACTCAATATTATTTTAATTGTGAGTTTCTTTTGTCTAATAATGTTATAAATATTTGACATAATTTATAGGTGTGAACCATCAAATTTTAAATTATTGTTGTTTTTGAAAAGTTTTTGGAGGTTGCCCCAAATGTAATACTTTTGTTTAAATGACTTTGAGTAGATATATTTATATTCTACTCTTGCTTGCATAATTATTTCACAATTCTACTTTGTGTTAGAGTAATTTGATGACTAGGACACCATATAATTATAAAAAAGAAATCAAAATTTATCATCATTATCAACAAAAAAAACCATTAAAATATGTAGTTGTATAGCCACAACAAAAGAAATGGCAAAATGTTCATCATCAAAAGACTTTTCTCCCCATTAATAGTTTGCACAATGTGAAATGTGATGGGCTCCCAATTCATAACATTATCATCACATTTTGTTGTCATCTTTATTATATCCATAGGCCATGAGTGAGAAGCTATCAAATCCAATATGAGAATGACATAATCATCACATTTCTTTGCCATCTTTATTATATCCATAGGCCATGAGTGAGAAGCTATCAAATCCAATATGAGAATGAGAATGGCATAATTGTCCCTTAGAGGAGATCAGACCCCAATAAAATGATGGGAAAATCATATTACAAGAATATCATGGTTGGCACCACTTGTGGAATCATTAGACTATGATGCAATACGTGTAGGGGACCAATGAAGGGTAGCCTTCTTGTTGTAGCTAGACCATACAAATTTAGCACTATTAGACAACCTAAGAGATAAAATAACTGCAAAATATAAAGTCATACCTACAATTCTTGAACTAAACCCCATATAACTTCTAATGACACCTTAAAATAGATTAGAACATCAAACCAAGAATCTCAATTTATTTAACCCAAAGCAACCACATATTTTTTACTTTTTAACACTCAAAGATCCAACATTTTATTGATAAAATAATAATATAAAATTAGAGCCCACACCCACACACTTTTCTATTTAAAACACAATAACATATATAAAGCATAAGATCTCATTACTCAAATTTTGAAATACTACAAGTAGTTTCTTACACCTCTAATCCATCAAAGCATCACTCACAATATCCCAACCCATATGTGACATCCAATGCCTTATTTTCTAATCTTACATACATGAAATGCAACCAAATATTACTCATCCTAATTCTATGATAATGGTATAACTCCTAGGTGGATCAAAGAAAAAAAATTAAATCAATTTGCAACCTACATGATTGTAGATGTAGACACCTAAAATTGACCACATTTGGTCAATTTACCCCTAATTTGACCAATCCCTTGTCTTGTATATTAAATAGACAATAAGATATTATTTAATTAATGCTCAATTATCTTGACCTTCATCCTAATCATTTTCTTCTACTCTCCCTAAGTTCTATCCTAAGGTAAATATTAATTTTAGTTATTTATCTACATTGATCTTACCTTGCCCCTTCTATCCTATAAATTATATAAATATATCCTATTTATTTATGTAATCCTCCTTTCACGTCACTTCCTCCAACTTTTCTCATAATCCCTTAACCCTCACCAAATCTCTCCCTATTCATTTGCATATTTCCTAATCTTAATTAAGTGTGGTTGACCCACTTTAAATTCCCACACAGTGTTGAAAATGGCTATCCAGCCCTTAGAATGCACCAAAGCATCATTATCCATTGTACATAATAAATACATTATTATAGATGTTTGGTGCATTCTAGGGGCTAGATAGTCATTCCCCGCAATGTCACCTCTCACACTCAACCTTAAATGTGCCCCATTTTGGAGAAGACCTCATGTACTTGGGCACATGGGTCTTTCTTAAGTACCCAAAGGGAATTTTTTATTCCTTTCTTCTTTCCTCTTTTCCATAAATGAAAATTTTAATTCTCATGGCTCTTGTCAAGTACCCTTCATCTTCTCCTCTCACCTCATGGTGCCACCTGACACAATCTTATGAGGTGAGAGGACCAAATCATCCTCCACCCTTGATCTTCATCTCTCAATCTCCATCATCCATCTCTTTTCATCCAAAATCATATATAACCAACCCTTAGCCATTTCATCATTTCTCGCTCATTTTGCAATTGAGCAATGTTATGATACTGAAATCATTAGTAATCATACATCAAACCAATCGTATCAGAAAAATATACACAATGAGGAGTCTAACATAGTGCAAGTTGGTAAAATTCTATATCGGTTTGATTTCTTATGCCCTATCTAAGTGTTTCTTTAATTTCATGTTTGTTTGGGTTTTATTGAAATTTTCATTTGTATTGAGTATGATTCTATGCACACATTTTTGCATGTTTGGTGAGACCCATGTTATATTTCAAACTAATCAAATTAGCTTACTTTTAGTTTGTTGACATTTGTAGGTTTTGAAAAAGTGAATGTGCTGCTATTTTGGCAAATGTATTCTCTAGATAGGTGAATGTGAATCTACAAGGGCGAATACACACTCTAAGACTTCTTTGATTGGTGAATGTGAATTTACAAGGGCGAATACGCACTCTAAGACTTCTTCAATCAAAGAAAGGTGAATACACATAGGAAATAGGCGAATGTTCTATATGTTGATTAAGAGATTTGTTCTTTCAAAATAAATGATTTTTGACTCTATTAAATCCAAAAATGACAACAAAACATTAATAACAGTTAGCTTTAAGTTATTAATTAACTTCAAACTGAATTTTGAAAGTACAACTTTAGATCAATTCATTTATATTTTTAAATTGTATAAATATTACTCAGCCATAAAATAAATGCAACTCAGGTTTTGAGAATATAAATGGAAACATTTGCATGTAAATTTACGACACTAAAATATTTGACTATTTTCTCTGATATAATGATTCGGAATTTTGCTTTCTACCAAACTACCTACCTAGGGTTTGGAATCTGAGAAGATAGAACTGAAAGTACGAAATTGTGATAAGCAATGGGGAATCAGTCCTTCCATCGCGTTTCCAAAATGATTTGGGGGAACACGTATAAAATCGTACCTGCAAAGGAATTGCCCTGCCATGTAAAGTTGTACTACCGCATTTTGTACTGTTAATAAGTCAATTGAGAATATCATGCATTTGTTTCTCTGAATCGATGCTTTCTGAATCCTTAATTAGCTGTGCCTGTTCGCATCATTTAGCTTTTTCGAGAGAATAATTAGGTATAGTTCCGTGGAAAGGATTCTCCACCGGAAAATAAAGTTGTTTGGAGAATAAATTCCTTACTTTTTAGGAGATCTGTACAATCGGATTCTCTGGTGTTGAGGAGATCTGCACAATCGGATTCTCTTGTACGGTTACTGTACATACGCGCCTCTCTCATGCAGAGAATCTCTTTTTATAACCGACATTCATATACAGCAAAAATATAACAGCTGCAACAGCAGCTAATAAACAAATTTAGAATGAATAAATGAATGATTTCTAACGACAGATCAAGCAGTTTAATAGATCCAGAACTGCAGAATTAGGTTGTTTCCAAATTTCTTTTGATGTTTGATTTTGGATCTTAATTAGGAAGCTAGTAGTTTTGTTAATTCTAGATTTTTCAAATAATTTTTGCATTTAATTTACTAGTTTAGGGTTTTCATATTGAGTACCGATATTTTCATATGGTGTGCACTAACCCTTCTACAGAATATGTTTTTGGTATAGTTCATTGATGAATCTCGTATTTAAGATGATGTGATCGGGTCTTCAAGTGCATAACTAGTAACCTTATTTTTTACTAACTCTTTTCTACAAAATATGCAAGTTCTCTCTTCTAATGCTTCTTTGGACATAATTCATTGGTGAATCTCGCACCTAAGACAATGTGATCAGTCCTCAAGTAATAATTGTCCCTAAATATGTGTCTTCATCATTTTCCCATGTTGGGTTAAACTTTTGAGGTAGTATGTTTTTTTCTACCTAATTTGCTTTGCCCATATGACAACATTGAATTTTTATGTCACATGTTTTGTTATTTTGCTCAACCATTTGGTATTTTGCTTCATCTTTTTTTTTCCTCTGGCCTAGTTCCTCCTCTACAACTATTTTGGGCTAACCGATGATTATCCATGTTTTCAACCTTGTTTAAATAACTTAGTAATCAAATTATTGTTGATGCCTCCAACATTCCTACTTGAACCAAAAGAATCTCATAAAGAACTATGGTTTTGACTTTGATACTACTTGTGATTAGGTGTTTTTGAATCTCAACCATTTGTTGTTTTAACTTTGAATCTCATAAGAAAGCTACAAAACAACCACAATTATTACTTAGAGACAATCTGATGGTTGAAAAAGCAACCAAAACCAATATTATAATGGTGAAAAAGCTACACCTTTATACTTTGTGTGTCTATAATTTCAATTATTCATCATTTTTAGGTCACTCTTATGGTATAGATTTCTTTCTAATCCATTTTTTAGTTGTTTATCCTATTAGGTCTTTTATGGTACTTTTTTATTTTATAATTTTTAATTTTTTTAATTAAACATATATAATATCTTTTAACAGTTGATATGAATTAATTAAAGTACGAGTTAGTTTAAAATGTACATTTGAGTATTTTATAAAAGGATAAATTCTAATTCGCTTGAACAAATTGACAATCGAATGGCATTCACAAGATCACCATTAAAGAACATCTTAAGGTATCATTTGTTTCTTGTTTTTTACAATGAATCAATTGACAACATGTCATAATCAAATCCTCATTGAACCTAGAGTTCAGTATCATTATTTTGTTCATTAAATTTTGAATATTTATATTGATAACATAATCAATATTTGTAATGAATAGTATATTATTTGTTCATTTGCATTTATTTTCCATATAAAAAATAGTAAACTTGACATTCAAATTCATATAAAAAAACTTTTTTTCCATTTCTAATTTTCTTATGATTATATTGGACACATAAATTTTGTAAATTGTGTAAATTTTAAGGTAAAATCATTGTTTTTGAATGGTCTTAAACATAAAAGATGTTTCGAATGAGTGGGAGTGGGAGATGTGTAGGTAGTGTTTCGTTTGTGGAGGATGAGGATGGAGAGGGTGAAGCGGATGATCCAGATGATGAGGGAGATTGTTTGGCTACCTCGGTGAATTGGGCCCAAGGCTTTTCTGGGGGTTGTTTGTTCTCCTAGCGACAATGATGTTGTAAAGTCCCTATGTTTGCGGCTATATCTAAGCATGGCAATTTGCATCTTGTTGTGGCTTTAGCTTTAGATTCCCCTAATCAATATTGGGTTTGGTGTAGTTCTACCCTTTTGGGCCTTGCAAAGCTTGTGGATTCTCTCTTGGGCAGGGAGGGTTGGGCTCCTCTTTGTGCCCTTTCCCTAAGTTGGGATCTCTCTATCATGTGTGCCAAATCTTCTAATGTTGGTTGTGGGCATGGCTTTCATGGTTCATTTTTGGATTGTCTTATTCGTCCCTGGAGCTATGTTTTGGAGGGTATGACCCTATTCTTCCTGGCTTTTGTGTTTACCTTATCTTCTATGGTGTTCAATTTGTGGGGCTAGTTGGGAGATATTGACCCCTTGTTTTTCTTTGTTTATTTTGTTTGGGTGGTGTTGCCTCCCTTTTTGTGGAAGGTTTTTTTGGGTTTTCCCCTTTGGTTGAAAATTTGGCCATTATTACTCTTACCTAGTTTCATTTTTTTATTTTTGGTTAGTGGTGAATATGAGAGAGGGGGGGGGGGGGGGGGGGTGGTTTCTTTGGCTCTAACTTTGGCTATTCCTATTGAGATGGAGTGCTCTGTGAGCAATATATCTTTTGATCCCCATGTTGGTTAGCTTTGGGATGGCTTGGACATCCTCACTTTTATCTTTTGGTGCTATTGTAGGAAGATTATTTTCCCTAGTGGTTATCTCACCCTTGTCTCTCCTATTGAGGTGGAGAGGGAGATGGTAGGCAATGTTGATGTCTGATAGCTAGTTGATGGTTCTTCTTCTGATCTTCTTATAGAGGTGGTTTTGTTTCCTATTGTGGTGGAGATGAGTATTGCAGGAGAGGACGTGTTTTATGAGAAAGGGGTTGTCGTTGCCCTTCATTTAAGAGATGCCTTCAGTTTTATCTCTAATGCTTATATTGAGGTGGATCCTTGGGATGTTGGAGGTTTCATCCTTCTACATTAAGGAAAAGTGACATTTAAAAGGTTAAGCTCTTTAATGCGTTTCTTATTGTTTTCTGGGCTCAAGATGGTTGTATTCTTTAGATGGTTGGTTTTATGGTTATAGTCTTGTTGGTGTAACAACTCTTGTATGTTGTTGGTTGGTGGTTGTTTGGCTTCTATTTGTCCAAGATCCATCTTTTGGTAGCATTATGTTAATGGATATTGTTTGTCTATGATCTATCTTCTTGCAACTCTTTGTTTGTGGGTTTTGGATCCCACTAAAATCTATTTGTAAAGGATTTTGGGTCCCTTCAAAACCTATTTGAAAACTAATAAAAAACATACAAGATGTTTTAGGTTAATCAAATCCACTTTATCCTCTCATTCTTTGTCATTTTCATGATTGTAAGATCATGAAACAAAGAGTCTCAAGTTACCCATTCTGATGAAAAGAAAAGGTGGTTGTCAAAGTCCCAAGCATGGTCTCTCTACATACTTTTTGACAAGAGGGATGAGTTCTCCAAGGGAATGTTGACAACAAGATCATAAAATTTTTCAAAGTACAAGATTCAAAGATACAAGTATGCAAAGAAGAGTCAAATGTTAATTCAAGAGTGTGTGTATCAGATGAATGGTGATCTAGGCATGCATTTTGATTTTGTTCAAAAGGACAAGGAAGATTGTCAATAATCAAGTAGAGATTCATGCTTCATAGAAGAAATTAATTCAGTTAAAAAATAGAGTTCTATAAATCAAGGGATTTTAATGATGTTTATGAGATTAAGCGATCTAGAGATCAAGTGATTTAAGAGATCAAATGATATAAAATTAACACATTTTCATATTATTTTTAATGTGGGTTCAATGTAAACTTTAGAGTCTTCTTTTTTATAAGAAAATAAATACTTTGATAACTCTTATAAATTTATTTGTTCAAAATAAGTCGTAAAGAGGAAAGTATTTCAAATATTCTAAAATATTAAATAAAATGACACAATTGTACACATATAGTGATGATAAGTTTTGGAATCTATAAGGAGAGTTGACCCTACACTGCAACGACAATTGCAAGAGCAGTGTTGATATTGCTTCCTTAGTTCAAATCCCATTTGAGCCAATGCTTGGCGGAATAAGGACAGAGACAGAAGACGGTTGATGGAAGACAAAGGTTGGAGGATGAATGGCAGTTAACAGTGGATGGTGACAACTCAACAGAAGCGGGAGAAAGTGGTGGATGGAGGATGGAGGTCGGAGGCTCAATGATGGATGATAGAAGAGGGAAGCCATCTAAGAAAAAGTGCAAGAAGAGGTGTTAAGGCCTCAAACTTCAAGGTTGACATGGCGATTTGTATGAAGGAAGATGACGAGGAGAGGAGGAAGATGGTGAGGAGGATAGGGAGGGGTGGAGAAGTTGGTCGGGGGAGGTGTTAATGCTTCAAATTTTTCTTGGGGATGGGGTTTTTTGTTATGGCTCTACTTGTTCATAGCTTCAATCAAAAGCATTCATTGATAATTAAAAAAGAAGAAGAAGATTTGGAATCTATAAGATAATTTTTAGTTTACATATTAAAAAAAAATAGAGTGTAATTGTCTCAACTACATATCTAATAACCAGTCACAATAAAACTTTTTTTCAAATACAAATTCTTTTGTAAACAAAATACATGTTCAAGTATCACATCATTAAATACTATTATCCATACATAAACTCCTTTCCGAACAAAGTGCATGGTCAATTGTATCATCAAACAAATTGATACACCTAATCTAGGTTTTATTTCATACATAAGGGGAGGAATGTTGTTCAACAAGATTGGACCGCCTTTAGCATTCATTGTCAAGCATCTATGATCATTGTAGGAAACTCTAAATTGAGGGGGGACTGCATGGTCTCTCTTCTTCTAATCTCTTATAGGGGGCATTTTTTTCTTGCATGTGGTTTTGTCCATCTCATATATATTTGAGATAATGTTGTATTTTATCTCTTTTGGGAAGAGTTTTATCCCACTAGGTTTTCTTTTTTTTCTTCATTTGTGAGGGATTGCATTGCATTTGTACATGGGTACATAACATGGCCTAGTAGCCAAGACTCATCTTCATCTTTTTTATTTGTGTAAATTATCCCTTAGTTGTACTTAATGGGTGTGTTGGTGTGAAAGGGGTTTTTAATCTAGCAACTAGTTCATCACCAAGGTCCTATTCACACTTTTTACTTAAGTTTACTTGTAGGAGTTAGATAGTGAACTCCCCACACCCTAGGATCACTAACTAGAAAAAATAACCATCCACGAGAGAGAAAATGGAAATAAAAGCTTGATTTATTATGGATGCTTGAATGATTGATTGAATATGAAATGTACATGAAATTTATTTCTCATAAAGGTTGAGGGATAGGATTAGACAAGATTGTGACATGTGTCTTATGCTTATGTTATGAGACAACTAACTTGAAAATTATTAAATAACCTAGGAAACAACTTAGATTAAATATCAAAAGATAAGATAATATCTTATGACAACTAACACCTTCTAGAAAGATTCCCTAGGACCTAAGTAAACTCAAGTATGTGAATAGGACCCACTAGTCAACTAGTTAGGTAAAATGCCTTATTCACACCAACATTACTTAAGGTACACATAAGATAGTTATCACTTTATGTCTTAGGTCATAATATTAAGACATGTGCCAAAATCTTATACAATCCTATATTCACCTTGGCTTATATAACCAAGGAGTTCGCTTTGTCGTCAATTCAATCTAGTCTAATCTATCAATTGCATCCTTTCATAGAATAGCTTTATTCTCGCATAATTGATCTATCTTATGCTTTTGTAGAAGCTCCTAGATATTGGGTGGCTACAATCTTTATCCAAATCTTGCATGGTATAGATTATTTTGTACCAAATATTGCACTTGCACTTCATCTTTTTATATCATATTTATATTCTAAGTATAAGTGTTTTAAATGTTTACCTCAACTATGATAACTTTTTTAAAATGTTCCCTTTTTAAGAAAAAGTGGATCCATTATTTTACATTTACCCATCAAATATTCTACAATATAGATATAAGAACATGGACATGTTAGATTTTATGCAAGAGAATCCAAAGATGTCAAGGAATTTTGTATCAACAAAAAAAAAATTGTTTTATTTTTGGTTTTGTAGGCCTCTTTAATAACTTGATATTGGTAGAAAGTGTGTTTGAGCACATATGGAGCTTGCTTCAAAATTATAAAATTAACCTATGGTAAAAAATTAGCCAAAGATTATTTGTAGATAGTAAGATATTTAAGTTTCGAGGTTTTTTGGACCTTTAAATGATCAAATGGGGCTTTGATGAATTTTTTTTTTTTATCAATTCTTGATCTAGGAAAAACATGGCATAGAGCTCACTATTAACTCTTTAGTTTAAAAAAATGGATTCAATTAGATGCTTAGATCAAAATTTGCATTACTTTTAAGCAAAAAGTTAAAAAATTCAAAATATACTTGGAGGCATAGAACCCATTTAGAACGTATTTTGGTATTTCCAAGAAGGTGGAAAAGGTGGGGGGATAGTGGTAGGTCATCAAAAAGGAGGGAGGGTAGAAATAAAATTCAATTTTTAGAAACTACAAATAGATAAAGGCTTCAAAAGAAGGGAAAATAAAGCTATAATGTGTCGAGAATTGTTTCATATCTTATTTCTTATTTTTGTCATGTAATAAATTATAAATTTTAAAGAAAGGAATCCATATTTGCTTTTGTTGAATTTGTGTTGTGTTGTTTGAGCTAATTCCTATTGGGATCTTAAACATTTTGGAATACACCTAAGAATTTGCAAATTAAGTATTGCATTTATAATTAAACTCATGAAAAGTCCTTAAAATAATCTATTTGTATTAATTAGTTACACCATCTTCCAATATATAAACAAATAATTTCATCATAACATCTTGATATCCAATCTCAAAATTATTCATTAATATAATAAAAATTCTAGAAATTAAAATGCTACTAAATATTAAATAATTTTCATTAAATTTTGATAATTATTTTTTATTTTATTAAAAAAGCAATAACACTTAAAACTATTTTTCTTAAATAATATAATTATAATTGTATACGGTGAAAATATGATGATGAAAACCTATTGTAAAACCATAAAGATTCAACCATAAATAATCTAAGTCCTACAATGAAACATCCACCATACACCAATAGAGATACCTAAGATCATGTAAATCAACAAAATGAACAATATTACCATTCACGTGTCAAGTAGGGTTTCAATCTCCATTGTCTCCTATCTCCATTGATCTTGGTTATTATATTTGCTCTCAGATTTTATGTGTGCACAAGAGCTCAACAAAGAACAGATTGTGGTCGATAGCTTGATTGCAAGAAGACTTGATTGCCTAAGATTGATTATGTGATTAGGGTTGATAATGAAGGAAGAATCCTCTTATATAGAGAACACTATAGGAAATGGAAGGATAGGATTAAGAGGTGAAGAGGATAAATGGTCGGCTAAGATTAAAGGGTAGGCAGAGGAAATAAGAAAATAATAAGAGGGTGGGTGGTGTAGGAATTAAGAGATGAATGACATGTGTCATGGGTAGAAAAGGCTAATGAGTTAAATAAATAAATAAATATTCATTTAATTAATAGAAGAAAGGGGATAATTAAATAAATAAAATACTTATTTAATTTAGGAGAAAGATTATTTAAATAAATAAAAGTATTTATTTAAATTAAAAAAGGCATAGAAAAATATAAATGAATTATTTAATTAATAGAAGACTTAGGATAAAATAATTAAATAAATAAAATTATTTATTTAATTAGACATGACAATTTTAGGTGTCTACATTTTGCCCCTCTTTGAGACAATGCATCTTGTCACGTTGGCTCAAAGAAGATAAGATAAAGTGATACAAAGTGGCCCCATGACAGGAATGATATGCCCCCTCGAGAGATTGGATGAAAAGAGTGAAAGGAATTGCAGATAATCTCTTGATAATAGAAGAAAAACTGACAAAATAGGGTGGCAAGGTCATACAAGAAAAAGACTGACTCGAGAGGAAGCAACAAAATCGTATTTATGTCTTCAAAGGCCAAAATTGATAGTTTTGTGATGAACATATGCTATCAATTGGATAAGTTGTTGAGAGGATTCACTCAAATAGGTGTCCTAGAAAAGACAAAAGTGAAAGAAGGATAGAATTGGCAATTATGTGATAAACATACGTTGCCAATTGGATAAGCTGTTGAGAGGATTCACTCAACAAGTGCCCTAAACAAGTAGGTTTGCTAAGTTGAATGCAAGATAAGCTGTTGAATTGATAGAATCCAGCGAGTGCTCTAGCAAGACATAATATAGTGCAATTCTATAAACATATACACTAGGATGCAACGCCATGTGATAAACATAAGAACTAGGATAAAGCCTGATGAGCAACACCATGTGATGGACATAGCTACCACTAAGATAGGATAGGATAAGATAAGCAACATTGTGTGATGAACATGAGTACCACTAGGATTGACATGATTGATTTGATTGGATGCAGGAGTACTTACCCCAGATTGAGTCTAGAGATTGATTCCCTGTGATACAGTGGTTACGAACAAATTTGACTATTAAGGACCATGTCGTGATCAAGGCGATGGGATTGAGACACATTATGTACATGCCTAATATTTGGGCAAACACAAGACTGTTAACTACTTTGGTGAAATTATGGTCTCGCAAGGTCTGTGGGAGGGGATAGACGAGATGATCCAGGGGCTGGTCCTTTGGGAGCTCAGATTCCTTCAAGGCCAGTTGGCTCCGAGGGAGGATCATCATCATAGCTCTCGAGGATCCCATTTTGTATAAGTTTTGGTATGATGATGTAGACACCTTTGGTGATTTTGTAGCCATATATGATATCGACATCATTGTATCATGACACATTATTATTTTAATATATATATGAGATGATCCATTCTTGCAGCAACTATATGCATGTGTTCTATGTGATCTATGTGATATTCTTACATGATGTATGCATCTATTATGTTGATGCAATCTTATGTATGTTTTTGTTATTATGATGCTTATGATGATTATGATGTGTGGAAGCATATATGTACATTATGAGATGCAATATATTTTTATTATTTTATGTTTTATATGTATGCTATGCATGGTGCAAATGTAAAATGCAAATGGATGTATAATGATTTATTTACATGATGAAATGCATGATATGCTATTTTTTGTCTTTTTATGTTTTTAAATAAGAATGCAAATGCTAATCAGTGATATATGCAGGATGTGATGCTATCATGATATATATATATATATGCATGATGTATAAACATGTGATAACGCAGGTTCAAACTACATGAAATGTATATATTTTTGGCGTGTCATTATACTCAGTCATGTGATAGCGGGCTACACAGACTCGGGAAAGGACGATGGAGGTCAATCAAGAAAGGGGGATGGAAGGTAGAAGATATGGAAGTGAAAGAGATTTTTGTGCTTTATCATCATTGAGCTTTATTGTGGAAAATAGGTTATGACAATATAGGTATATAGGTTCGACCCAGAATGTCATTGTACCCGTTTGCATGGAGATCGGACAGAAACAAACAAGGAATGCTCCAGTTTATACTAGACTCACAATGTCCTCATATCCTTGGAAAAGTCATAGAATTACTAAGAGACAATCCATAGACAATAAAACAATAAGTGAACATATCCCATCCTCCCCTTTCTAGTTAAAGACAACCTGGAGATAGAATCTCTAGTCAGAAACATCCTAGAAAAGCTAAAAGACATGCCACCAAAAAGATAAAATCAAAAGCAAACCACAACTTGACACCAACATACAATGAAATCCTCAAGGTAGTTGTTTTTCTTGCCACATATGTTAACATGTTTGATTTGGTCACAATGTTGTTATCCTGATAAAGGACGGACCATGTTGTTGCCAAAGTCTACTAAAAGATTTGATTTGTTGAAATCCCACTACTGCTTGTATCTCATCTGAAACTAATTGAATCCATGAAACCAATTTATTGTGAAGAAGAACGTAACTTTATTGTGTATTGGTGATGCAAATGATCTTTTTATTGCGGATTGTGTGCAAAAAGGGGGGAGAAAAAGACGATGCCCCTCAAAACACACGATGCTCAGGGTACCACTTCCATCACTCGATTTAGGATTTTGCCCCAGTTGCAGATTGGACCTGATTTATTATGGAAGGAAAGGGTGAAAAGGGGGATTTATTATGAATGGCTAACCAATCTTAGGTAGATCAATAACAAGCCATGATGGGAATGCGTAAATTTATTATGGATGGATAGGTTGTGAGTGTGTGCAAAATGAAAGGATGAGATTGAATCTTGAAGGAGCAATGTCTATACACATGGCACCGGAAAACTGGTTTTCACCACGGTTCTTGTCCAGGGCACCACCGAAGTGGTTTTCACTATTGGATGGATTTATTTCTCTTTACTTTTTTTAATTTTTCAATTTTTTTTGTCACAAGGCGCCTGTTTGTCAGGTTTTCACCAAGTAACGATTTTTTTTTTTTAATGATTTTCTTTGTATTTTTTTTTTTTATGATTTTCTTTGTATTTTTTATTTTTTATTTTTTTATTTTTTGACAATGGGATATTCTAAAAAACTATGTATAAAACCTGCAAGGTGCCTATTGTTGATAGGATCCTCTAAAGGTTCTCCATCTGATGTTGAGAGTTGATATGCACCTGATCTATAGATTGTTGTGATGACGTAGGGACCAAGCCAATTTGGTTCGAACTTGCCTTTCTTTTCTCTATCTTACTGATATTTTAGGATTTTCTTTGAGAACTAAGTCACCCACTCAAATGTGTGAGGCTTTACCTTATGATTGTAAATGCGACTCATTCTTTGTTGATTTTCTTTGAGATTATTAAAAGTAATTTGTTTATGCTCATCCAATCATTCCAAATCTTATTACAAGCGAGAGACCTTGTAATCTTCATCATTGATTAGATTGCGCAAAGAAACTCTAAGGGATGGTAACTCAACCTCAATAGGCAAGATAGCTTCGGAACCATAGACAAGTGAATAAGGTGTGTCTCCAATAGGCGTGTGAACACTTGTGCGATAGGCCCAAAGTGCGGGGTTGAGTTGGATATGCCAATTACGGCCAGCGTCATCGATTGTCTTCTTAAGGATTTTGAGAATGATTTTATTATGAGAATGGTTTTATTAGACACCTTAGCTTGACCATTACCTTGGGGGTAATATGGAGTGGAAAAGCGATGGTGGATATGGAAATGATCACAAAGCTCACAAACATCCTGGTTCTTGATTTAGGACGCCCATTATTTCTGACAATGAAAAGGGGAACACCGTAGCGGCAAATGATATAATTAATGATAAAAGTTGCAATCTACTTTCCAGTGACTTGGGTGAGAGGGACGACTTTAATTCATTTTGTAAAATATTATGTGGTTGTGATAATCAATTTATGGTCATTGGAAGAAGGAGGATGAATCTTTCCTACGAGGTCGAGTCCCCACTAGCAAAAGGGCCATGGAGTAGCAATTGGTTGAAGTTCCTATGCTAGTGCATGAATAGGGTATCCATGAATCTAACATTTCTTACACTTTATGACAAACTGATATGAGTCTTTTTCCATAGTAGGTCAGTAGTATCCAATCCTCATCGATTTCTTGGCTAAGGTTGGACCACTAGATTGAGCACCACATATACCTTCATGAACCTCATGTAACGCAATTTGAGATTTTTCACTCTCTAATCATCTAAGAAGAGTACCATCTAGACCCCAAAAATAAAGGGTATCAGCTAAGATGACATATCGAGAGGATTGACAAATGAATGTACGACGTTGATTGTTGGAAAGATCAGGTGGAAGGATATTGTCACGGAGGCAAGTGAAAATAGAACCATACCAAGGGGAATCGAGACCAACAACACATTTCATCTCGACATGAGTAATTTCATATGAAGGAACCAAAAGGTTATCCACCAAGAACTCGTAGTGGGTCTCATTTTGAGGCATATCGATCAATGAAGCAATGGTGGCCATGGAATCTACAGCTCGATTTTTATCCATTGGAATTTGATCAAAGACTATTTGTGTGAAATGTTGCTTGGATTTGTCCACCATTTTCTTGTAAGGCATTAAATTTTCATCTTTGTTCTGATAATCATCATTTGCTTGACGAATTACAAGTTGAGACTCCCCAGAAACATGAAGTTCCTAGATCTTCCACTGAACCGCAATTGGTAGTCCTGTTGTTAAAGCTCTGTATTCTACTATGTTATTGGTGCAAGGGAATGACAATCAATACGACTTAAGAATGGAGTCCCCTTGAGGTGTGATAAAGAGGATACTAGCTCCTGCATCATGCTGCATATATGAACCATCAAAATATAATTGTCGAGGCTTTGCATTTGTCACTGTGAGAATGGATTCATCTAGGAATCCAGAGATGATAGGAGTGTCATCAATCATAGGTGAATCTACCAATTGATCTGCAATAGTTGCAATAGCTTGTCCTTTAATTGCTTTTCTATCCACATATTCGATGTCAAACTTGCTCAGAATCATAACCCATTTAGCTAATCTGCCAATGAGTGTTGCCTTATTAAGAAGATATTTTAGTGGATCTATCCTTGCAACGAGCTTTGTTTTATGAGTTAACATGTAATGTCATAATTTTTGTGAGGCAAAAACCACATCAATACATGCACCCTCAATCGGTGTGTAGTTAAGCTCATAACCAACCAATGTGCGGCTAATATAGTACACTGCTCTTTCCTTGCCTTCATTATCTTGTTGCCCCAAGAGTGCCTCCAATGTTGTTTGTGTAGCTTATATGTAAAGTAGTAGGGGTTTTCTTGGGATAGGTGGCATCAATATTGGTGGATTCAAAATATAGTCTTTGAGAATTTGAAAAGCATGTTGGCATTTATCATCCCATTTGAATTTGATATTCTTATGAAGGAGATGCTAAAAAGGATGACATTCTGCTAGTTGTGCGATGAATTTGCGTATCGATTGAAGTCTTCCCTGTAGAGACTGAATTTGACTGATATTTTTTGGTGGTGGCATCTCTAATATAGCTCTGATTTTGGTTGGATCTACTTCAATTCCTCTTTGTGAGACAATGTATCCAAGGAGTTTCCCAGAGGTCACCCCAAAGACACATTTATTAGAATTTAGCCTGACTTTGTATTTTTCCAAATGTTCAAAAACCACTAATAGGATATCTAGATGTGTTTCTCTTGTTACTGACTTTCCCAGGAGATCATCAACATAATCTTCCACAGTGACGTGAATGAGATTGTGAAAGATTGTCGTCATTGCTCTCTAATATGTAGCACCTGCATTCTTTAATCCAAAGGGTATAAAATTCTAGCAGAAAGTACCCCAAGTACAAGTAAATTTTATTTTATGTTGGTCTTCAGGTGTTATTTTGATTTGGTTATACCGAGAGAATCCATCCATCAATGATAGAATTGCATGACCAGCTGTACGATCCACTATTAAATCAATGTTTGGCAACGAGAAATCATCTTTAGGACAAGCTTTATTGATGTCTCTAAAATCTATACATATTCTGATGTTGTGATCTGGTTTACTGACAGGTACTAAGTTAGAAATCCACTCGGGGTAGTCAATCAGTCTAATGAATCCCACATCCAATAATTTCTCCAACTCTACCTTAACTAATAGTGCCACCTACGGATGCATCTTTCTCAATTTCTATTTTACAAGCTTAGCTGTTGGAGTTACTGTCAAATGATGCATTACTTGATTGGGGTCCAATCCAAGCATATTTGCATATGACCATGCAAAATTGATTTGTCGTTCTGTGAAGAAACTTATGAACTTCGGTCTTTCTTTTTCTGTCAGAGATTGTGCTAAAAATATGTTGTGTGGATTCTCTTATGTGCTAATGATTTAATTAAATAAAAAAAGATTCATTTAATTAATAGAAGAAAAGGGATAATTAAATAAATAAAATACTTATTTAATTTAGGAGAAAAAATATTTATTTAAATTAGAAAAGGCTTAGAAAAAGATAAATGAATTAATTCAACAAATAAAAATTTATTTAATTAATAGAAGACTGAGGATCAAATAATTGAATAAATAAAAATATTTATTTAAATAGACAGGACAATTTTAGGTGTCTACAATAATAATTAATTCTACAAGAAAAGTTATAAGTATACATGAAAGCATTAAAATTATAAGCATAAACATCATTAAATTAATAATATTTCATAATAAATTTAAATATTATTATAATATATTTTTTCCATTCAAGAAAGATAATGAGTACATTATTTATTCCAAGATCTAAATAATGAGACTCGCCACAAGAAGGCTAAATAGAATCATGGCCACTACATTCTTCAAATGAATATTCCATGAAAAGTAAATGAGAACTTAAAATATCTAAAATTCTTCTTCCATTAGGGGAGAGGATCCAGTAGTTGTGCACCCTAACTTTGCACTTCTCAAAATCCTACGAGAAAATTTCAAATCACTCTGAATTTTTGACAACAGCTTACTTGGCAAGTCCCCTGCTTATAACTAAGGTTTCAGGCCCACATCATCATTTATATGATGCCACATCAGCATGGTTTTTGCCAAGGTGTCCAAAGCATCCCAAAAAAAAAGTGAGACTAATAGGTGTGCAAAAGGGACCCAATACTTGTGTAGCTGATGTGGCATCACATGATTGGTTTCTTATTACAATAAATGGTAGATTTTATTCAATTATTGGTACTCATCATAGCAATAACAACTTTAAAGTCACAACTATTGGTGCAATGTTGTACAAAATTGGACATTAAATCAACAAGTATGGGGGTATTAAATCAACAACTTCTATCACAAGAATTGGAACACGCTCAACTACTAGGTCCTTTCCCTTATAATTTCTCTCCCCATACAATTTAAAGGTGTATTGGTTAATTTTTAAATTCCTCTGTGTTGTGCAGTGCCACGTGGAAGGTAGATACTGTATGCGGGAAAAGCGGGTCGATAGAACTCAAAATGTGAAAAATGGAGCTCTATGGAGCCTTGCTCACACACCCACAGGACTTCTTGGTGCAAGCTATGGAGTAATGAAATATCACTCAGCTTCCCAAGGTTGGTCCCATGGTTCTCTATCTTACACGGTCCCTCAAACCAATGTTTTTGCTCTCAGGTCACTAAGCAAAATGGTTTAGGAATGGCAAATGCAAGAACGAGGGATGTTTTTGATAGATTTTAGAATGAAATGCATCCTAAGCTATGCATGATCTTAAAATGCAATAAACTAGATTATAAGATGACAAGGTTAGTATAAATACTATCCTAACATGATATATTAGTCTATGATTGAGCTAAATGATAAAGAAAGTATTCTAAACATGCATATTTAGACTAATTCCTAGTTAAAGAGAGGCTAAAATGATGAGCATAAAAATGATATATGAAAGCTTGAATGTATTTGAGCATAAGTATGATACTACAAACTTGGATTGATCTCTCAAAATGGAGGAATGAGAGCTCTATTTATAGCAAAAATAGGGCAATGGATGGCCAGGATTGAAAGAGTTAATCAAGGGTTGAGTTTGAAAGTTGGGAATCCATGTTTGCAATTTGCACCAATAAAATGGTGACAAATGTCAACATAGGGTTGGGTTGAGAGAAGGGGTTGGAGGCATTAAATGCCTGAGAAGACCTTATGATTATCTAGAGGGTAAGGGTTAAGCCTAAGTTAAGATTACCCATTGGATTAAGAGTTAATCCAAGGATAAACTCTTGTGCAGATGATTAAGAGATAATCATGGTCAAAGCATTAAAGGTTTGATGAGACCCTTGGGTTGGATGAAGGTTAAGTTAGGCAAAAAAGTCTCTAACCATGTAAGAGGGTTGAATTAACCATTAATGATTTGGGAGACTTTGGGGATATTAAGTGGTTGAAGATTTGAAGCCTTTAATGGTTATCAAAGACTTTAAGGTTTTGAGAAGTGACCTCCCCTTGCTTAGGGATGTGACAAAGTTTAGAAGATGGGTTAGGCTAATTAGAAACGATTAGAAGAGTCTAGAAGAAATTAGGAAGGGGTTTAGGAAGCAAGTGGGAAATGTAGGAGAATGCAAGTGGATGGAGAGATAATAGGATTTAATTGAATTTAATGAATTTTATTCAATTTGGTTGCAATTAAATAAATTAGATTTATTTAATTTAGGATAACTATTTAATTAAATTTGAATTTAATTAAAAGTGGATAGGGGGGATTTAATTGAATAAAATGATTTATTCATTAAATGGGTATAGTGAATTTAATTGAGTAATTTTCTTAATTAAATAGAGGAATGTGGATAATTTAATTAAATTGGATTTAATTAAATAGAGAAATGAACATAAAATTTTCATTTAGGAATATGGTCATTTTTATACATCTACAGATACTATCTATTTTAATTTTAACATTTATGGTGTCATATGAAGAGGTAAAATTATGTTTATTAATAAAATAATATTTAATAGAAATAAATATCCTTTAAATTATGAGAATTTTCAATTTTAAAAAATGATTTTTTAATGAAAACAAGTTGTCAACATCTTTGTTTGTATATAGCAAATTACAATAGTTTGAGTAAGCATACATCTAAATCACAAGTGCTTGCAACTAATTATTAGAGAATCGAATTCACCGAACTCGCTCAAGAGTTAAACCTAATTTGAACCTGCCTACAAATATTTGAACTTTGGAGGATGTTGAAATTTATTTTTTCTAAATTATATCGTACATTTATAATAAATTTTAAATTTATTACTTCATAGAAATATATGTTTATTTAAAATAAATTATTTTAAGTATTTCAGATATATCACATAAATTTAAAATATTATCTATTTTTGTTTTGATTTAGAAAACATTAGTGATCAAGGTGTTAGAAAATAACAAGAGTGCTATTAGTTTACAAATATGATAAAACTTAACAAATTTCTCCAAAATGTACAAAAGATCTAACCAAGTTCTATTAGAATTATAATCTAAACTCGCCTAATTATTGAAGATGACAATTATAAATATAATTTGTTTGTTGCAATCTATATTTGCAATTTATATTTATTCAATATAATTTAAATTTACCTAATAAAACATAAGTTGCACGGTAAAAACAATACTCAAAAGATGGAGGAATACAAATCAATGAGCATTCTAACCAAGTTAATATCTTGTTCATAGTATTGTCATTCTATTAGTGCAAAATTAACATGTTGCCAACTCAAAACATAGAACAAAGTGACATGGTAGCCAACCATACATTACACAAATTGAGTCAACATAAACCATAACAACCTATAATCAAAGATATATGTTCTCTCTCCTCCATAACAATGTCAATCCATTGGTTCTCCAAGCCACGTCCTATGAATATAATCACTTAAATATACTTTGGATTCATAATTATACAAAAGTTCAATATTACAAATGTCAATGCAAGGGTTAATGCTATTAATGCAAAAGTGATCCAAATTCTCACTTCATTTTAAAATCAATAGAATCACATTATGCTTAGCTCATGGTGTTAACTGTGTGTGTTTATTTCCTTGGCATTTCAGATCAAACTCCATGATCCATCATCAAGAAGAAGAGGGTAAGACAAGAGATCATGGAGTTTGATCTAAAACGTCAAGAAAATAAATACACACAATTAACACTAAAAACTAAGCACAATAACATTACATATTGTAAAAATCATATGACTACAATCAATAAAATCATCCCAATATATACACTTACAATCCAAACATACACATAATTCCATCCAAATTCTTCACATAATTGTTAAATAACACATATTATCACAAGGCAATCATAATATATTGCCACACAACAACTTACCATAAAGGAAAGCGTAGTGATTGGATGATTCCTTTATAAGTAGAAGTGAGACCCACCCTTATCATAATAAATTCCCCATGCTAGGTCAACGTTAAACCATCTGTCCAAAAAAAAGAAGAAAATTCAATCTTTTTCAAATAGTTAGGTATTCAAATATATCTTCAAGTAATAATGACGAATCATATCCGATCTCGTAATGGGATTATTCTAGTTTTCTTTATGTCTTACATTTGCTATTTATATTATTTCTCAGTGAGTTCGGTTTTAAAGCCTTGTGTTTATAATTGGCTGACTGAAATCAGATTTCTCTTTAATTGAGGAACATGTCTAACATCTTTGAGCAATAATTTGGCTCCTCCATCTAGATGCAAGACAACATAACCTTTCCCAATGATTTTACAAGCTTTGTTGTCGCCCAAGTATAAATCTCCAAAATTGCCTTCTTGATAATTTGTGAATGCATCCATGAGAGAGGAAGCATGAAAAGAGGCGCCAGAATCAATTACCCACGAATCGGATTTTGTATCAGTTGTAGCTAGTACTAGAATCCCATCATCTTTATCATGGACTATGCTTGCTTCACTATCCAATACTTTGTCTTGTGCCTTCTTGTACTTTCTACAATCTTTCTTGACATGACCAACCTTCCCACAAAACCAACAACCGCCTTCTCTTCCTCTAGACTGCGATCTTCTAGCTGATTTGGACCTCCGATAGTTATTATTTCTGCCTCTATATTGGCTTCTTCCTCTATTTTCGGTGCTCACCATTGTGAGAGCACCACCGGATGAGGGCTCATCATTCTTCCTCCTTAAATCTTCGGAGAGAAGAGTGGCTGAAACTTCATCAAAGGCCAACTTCTTGGAGCTTGATGTCGCAGTGCTTATGGCTATCACAACTCCATCCCAGCTGTTTGGTAGAGAGCATAAGAGAAGAACATCTTTATTTTCATCGTCTTGAGTCATTCCAACCGAATTCACTTGGCTAATCAAAGTGTTGAATTCATTAATATGGTTCGCCATTGCGCAACCTTCCTTCATCTTGAGTTTATAAAGTTTCTTCATGATGAAGACTTTATTTGCAGCAGACGCCATGTTTTTATCAGTTTGTCCCAAACTTCTTTTGTAGTATTCTCCTCTGCAACATTGAATAGAACATTTTCATTCAGCAAAAGAAAAATTGTTGCCTTGGTTTTTTCATCAAGAGTCTCCCAATCTTTGTCTTTCATGGTAGAAGGCTTCTTTGATTTTCCTTCGAGCGCAATTTTAAGGTCTTGCTTGATCAGCAAAGATTGCATCTGAATCTTCCATATCGCGAAATTCTTTCTGAAAAATTTATGCACCTTCAAATCCTCCATCTTCAGGAAATTCAATTACCAAATTTCCAAACAGCTGTGCACCCAACTCTACCAATTGTAAAAGATAGAAGATAAACAAATACAGTTTGCAGAAATAAAAAGGATGAAAAACAGAGCACAAAGACTAAACACCAGATTTTATCGTGGTTCAGTTCGGCAAACTTAGCCTACATCCACACTGAGAGCAGAGGTCTTTTATTATATCAACAGATTACATTTTACAATGATACAACAACAGCTTTAAATAAGCTTCCAACTACACTGGAAACTGAAGAGAGACAGTTTTGGAGGGAAGGCAATGATGTACGTTGGTCTTCAACTTAACATTAACTGTGTGTGATTATTTCCTTGGCGTTTCGGATCAAACTCCATGATCCATCATCAAGAAGAAGAGAGTAAGACAAGAGATCATGGAATTCGATCTAAAACGTCGAGAAAATAAATACATACAATTAACACTAAAAGTTAAGCACAATAACATTATAGATTGTAAAAATCATATGACTACAATCAATAAAATCATCCCAATATATTCACTTACAATCCAACCATACACATAATTCCATCCAACCTCTTCACATAATTATTAAATAACACATATTAAAGTTATTTAACCTCCCTAGAGCTATTATCACAAGGCAATCATAATATATTGCCACACAACAACTTACCATAAAGGAAAGCGTAGTGATTGGATGATTCCTTTATAAGTAGAAGTGAGACCCACCCTTCTCATAATAAATTTCCCATGCTAGGTCAACGTTAAACCATCCGTCCAAAAAAAGAAGAAAATTTGGTCTTTTTCAAATAGTTAGGTATTCAAATATATCTTGAAGTAATAATGAAGAATCATATCCGATCTCCTAATGGGATTATTCTAGTTTTCTTTATGTCTTACATTTGCTATTTATATTATTTCTTTCATACACCACAAGCAATTGGGATGTGATTTGAGAGGGAGAAGATTAAAGGAAATCTATGGTCCACTCATATCACAATCTCAAAGTTTGTTTATTTCATCTTTAGTAAAAGAATATAAGTTGATAGTATTTATCTTTTACAATTATATTAGTAGTTGTTATGTCAATAGTCTAATATATTTATTTTGAATAATATATAAAAATATAAATCATAAAACGTAAAAATTGCATTTGTTTTTTATTAAAAAAGCAGTGAGAACGAGGACACTGATCTTTTATATAGCAGAACTATTAACGAGGCCACAGTGCAAAAATAGCACTATAACAGCATTAACAGTAATAGAATAAGTCTTTGAAAATAAAAAACAGCAAGCAGAAAACAAAACAAAAAACTACAGGGTTGCTTTTCGCACCCCTGTTCCATTCAGTAAACAGGAACTTATATAAAAATTGCATTTGTTAATGATAATTATTTATAATATAAAAAGAAAATTTTAAATATGAATGAATTCAAATTAATTTAAAAATATAAACTGTATTTGATAAAAAAAAATTAACAATGTAAAATTTCTTTAAAATCTATGAAAGCAATTAACTTGAGAAATTGAATACATTCATTGTTGAATACTGAGATGTTTTTTTTTATTGTTAGCGTCGATCTTTTGAAGATAACTCTTTTTTCATTGGAATTGATTTCAAGTGATCAAAATATTACAAATCATTATTCATATAAATGTTGAATTTATGAATAGGATCCACATGTTTATTGTTGTGTGCTAAGATACATATAAAAAGTTCTTTTTGTTAATACATATAAACACAAATAAGCTTTAGAATTGTAAGATTCCTTAGTGATCAATATTTTTAATGGAAGCCTGTGATTTGTATTTGTGGTCTTGTCTTTTCTTTTCTTTTTTGAAAGAATTTTAGTTTATTGTTAGTTTAAAGTTAAAGCTATTTAAAATTTAATGATGTACAAAATATTTAATTAAAAATATTTATTATATTGTGAAATATAATTGTAGTGAAGTAAGGGATGAATTGCAATGATATAAATTTATTATATAAAAAAAAATTAGTTTAAAAATTAATTATACCAAGATCGCCACCCCTCAAATTATAGGAAAATGCTCGTTGTCTTCAAATATACATATGATTAATTTAAATATAAATATTAATTTTAATATAATTAACAATGAATTTATAGCACTATAATAATCATTTATATTAATTATATTGTGTTGATATCTTCTAATATTTTTTACTAAATATATTTAAGATATTTATATTAGCTTTATATAATTTTTATTTTTAAATTTGTTTATATTTTATATTACATGAATAAGTGTTCTTGAGTGGCATAATACTTTTTATTTTATGGATTTGTCATCAAATAGCATAATACTTACCTTTAAAAATATTGTGAACAATAAAATTTATATGTGATATAATTTATTTTGTCTTCTATTATTATGTCAATTAGCTTGTTAATTAAATTAATAAGAGATCTTAAATACCCCTATCTAGGAAATGTTAATAAACAATTATTCTTTTTAATTAAAATTTATTCTAATTATAGAAATAGATGTATTATAATGATAGTTTAATTGATTTTTGTTTTACGTTACTAATATTAAATAATAGTTTTAATTTATTTACATTATTTACTCTAAAATATTTTATATTTCAAGTTATTTTATAACTTTAAAATTATTTTGTTTACTTGAACTGACTCTTTAGCAAATAAAACATCCATAATGTCTATTAATGGACCTACGGGGGTTAATCATGTGCTAAAGTCAAACAAGAGTGTGGAATGGAGTAAGCCAGAGGAGGGTTGGATCAAAGTAAATTTTGACAGAATGTCAAGAGGATATCTTGGCTCATCACGGGATGGCTATGTAGCAAGAGATAGGACAGGGAGCGTTATTGCTTTGGGGATGTCTAAACTTGCAGAATGGGACAAATAATGAAGCAAAAGCTTAGTCAGTGAGGTTGGAAGTAAAAATGGCAAAAAGACTAAACCCCTCCATGATCCATCTGGAGGTTGATTCTCAAATAATTATCAATGCTTTGATAAAAAGAGAAATTGGGGTATGACAGATTAATAAATTAATTAAAAATACAAGAGAAATATTTGCAACATTTTACAAAATTAAAAATTTCCCACATTATGTGAGAAAGTAATTTGGTAGTTGATACACTCTCCAAGGTGGCAGTAAACCTTAATGAACAAGGAAGGCAAGTGATGTGGGATGATTTCCAGAGAGTTGAGTTGGACTTCTGACACCTCATATGCCATCATTTCTAGTTTACTCATTTCGAGAGATGGTATTAAAAGTGCATTGAATAGTGGCATGATGAATTGTTAGGGTTATTGGCTATTAATATCATCATAGGTGTTCACCAAAGGACAAAGAGTTTGGTGGTGGTGGGTGAGGAAGGTCTACAACATGGAGGCCAACTTCACCCTCATCACAATGAAATAGCAGTTGGTATTTTTTGGCAGGGTGATGGAGAAGTGCATGAAGAGATTGTTCAAATTTGATGACAAAATCATTCTACACATAATAGAGGTTCTTTTGGGAGAAGAATTTATACAAGCCTAACATCGCTATTGGACAATTATTGACATTTTCTCGATGGTGATGGCATGGAGTATGGAATTGGGAAATAAAGAGGAGGCTCTATGGGTAATGCAAAAGTGTGTTGATGAAGACTCGCCCTACGACATGCAATCTCTCCTAGCGAAGGCTCAATATGGAGTGAGATTTTTGGTGGACAGAGACACTATAAATTAGGAAGAGGACACACCCTCTGTGCTCCTTCCCTTTATTTTTTGGAGTATCAATTCAAAAAAGGGGGAACATAAGATGGTGGTGTTGATCAAGTGGGATGAGTTGAAGGCCTTTTTGCAAAGAAAGAAAAGAGAACTAGGTGGAAAGAATAGAATGGGATAATACAAGGGCAAGGAGAAGGTAGAATTAGATCTCAAGGACTACTAGGTGAACAACCCAATTATGTTTGGTGCGAAGGAGGATTGAACTTCATGAGTAAAATTTGTAAATTTTGTGTATTTTTGTATACTCGTTGGACAATTGTATCGAATGTATGTAATTGGAAGGGTTTTCTTTGGAAGTATCAGGGATGTAAAGGGGCTTGTTTTTGCTTTGGATGACAATGAGGGTTTTCTCTAGAATATCAAAAAATTTGATGTAATTACTTTTTTGATAGGTTATTAATAAAATATAATCTTATTATCAACCAAAAAAAAACATCTATAATAAAATTCTTAAATATTTTTTAAAAAATTCTAAAGTAAAATAAATAATTCTTAAATGAATTAAGCGGTTGTTTATATATAAATAAAATAATTTTTTAATTTTTAAAATTTAAACATTCTTCAAAATTACTCTAAGCACAATCTTGACCTTATTTGTTGATAACAATACAAATCTCATCTTCAACAAAACTTAATCCTTATTAACTTCGTATAAATCATTCAACAATTTCTTAATTTAAATATATAATATACAATTTGTATTTCTTAATAATATGTCTCAAAATATATAAAGATCATAATCCAATTTTTTTATTTAAATCAAAATTATTTTGTTCATATATGAAAGGAATCCACCAAGAATTAGAAAATCAAATAAATTACAATATTATTTCTACAACTTTTAATTCTAAGCAAATAGTGGAAGTACTATTATTTTCCCATTGTCAAAGGAATCATCTTATCATGGGGTGATGCTCCACACAATGGTTAATAAAATATAATTAGTGGATGTTTATAATTATAAACCTTCTAAATTTATTAAATCTCTTTTTAAATTAATATTGTATATTAAAAGTATTTTAATAATTACATTAAAAAAAAGTACACTATCATTTGGCCTATATTGAAAGAATGTGTAAGAATGTTGTCAAAGTTCATTTTGCAGGTTGTAAATAGCTATTGAATAGAATAATAATTCTATTTGAAATGGATGGGTTCGATAATTTTTAGTTCAACTAAGAATCCTCGAAAAAGCTCAAAACGAATATTATGGAGGCCAAAACCTTTTCGAGTGAATGTCCTAGGCATACAAATCTTTCCCAACTTGTAAAAAGGTTTCCCAACAAACATCTCACGTGTGAAACACTTCTGACAAACAAAACCCACGTAATACAAGCCTATAGACTAATTATAGTATTTGTTTTATTGATCAAAGTTATTAAATATAATACAAAGGTGGTTAAAGAAAGGTTGAATAGAGTAGTGAGTTAAAGTATGTAAAATATTTTTATGGATAATATCACAAGTAAGATCATAAACAAAAATAGTTATTAAAATAATCAATTTACATAACATCATATCATTAAAATATATTATTCACATCGAAGGTGACTCAACTATTATTATCAACGCTTGCTTAAAGAGAAATATTGACAATTGGCAGATAAGATATTTGCTTGAACAAGCATGGGCACTCATTTGCAAATTTTACTATTTCACATGTGTATAGAGAAGGAAATCGGGTGGCAGATCATTTGGCAAATATGGGAAGTTCCAAGGTAGAACTTAATATGATGGGGCTGAATTGTGATCTCGATTCTTTTCCAATCCTTAGAAAAATAATTTTGGAGGACATAGGTATAGGATAATATTGTACATGGTTATACAGATGTGTATGTGAGGTATTATAATTGCAGGGTTATGTGGTTGTGAAGTATCTGAATGATGTTTATGGATGTTGATTTGGGCATCTATGAAACGAGGCAGACTATGGACTAATATGTAAATGTGTTCAACTTTCATGATGTTTTGGTTCGGACTTCATCTTGGTCAACATACTTCAGGAAGCATTCGACACTTGGAGATGATTTGCAGCATTTGGTATTTTCGACAGTACGAGATATATTATACTTTTGTGGCATCTTAGGGATTTAAGTTTCACAACCTTTCTATGTAATATCGAGCAAGGATTGGAGTTTTTCTTTCTGGTTCTTTTCTCCGGGAGCTCTTTGAATCAACTTAAAGAAATATATAAATAAAATATATTAAGTGGCACTGCCACCTTTTTTCAAAAAAAAAAATATATCATTAAAATATAATTTGTATTTTAATGAGAACAAACATTCTTTTCATTATTTTGGACTAAAATGTTTGTTTTTTTCAATTTTATATTAGTATTCAATCTCTTGTTCTTTTTAATATTTTATGTAGTTGAACAAATAGATATGTGATTTGGAAAAGGATGTCAGAGTTAAGTCTATAATCTCAAGGCGCAAATCAAATATAATAAGGTAGGTGCAAATGGTGTGTAATAAATGAAGGTGAATGATGAATGTGTGGGAATGAGTGTAAGTGGGAAAGTGAATGGATATTGATAGGGATTAGGGAATGAGATGAACTTAACACAAGAATGAATCACTTTCAATGTGTAATTGCATTAAAGATATTTCGCGAAGGTTGGCACAAGCTAAACAAGAAAATTTATGGATATATATTTTATCATTATATCTTGTACCCACTTTGGTGTGTGTGTGTGTGTGTGTGTGTGTGTGTGTGTGTGTGTGTGTGTGCGCGCGCGCCCACTGTGAATCTATCATAATCATGCATTTCAAAGTACATGAACATTCTCAATGATCCATAATCCAATTAACATACTCCTATTTATCTCACAAATTACTAATACTAGCTCTTTAACTACCTAAAACATCCATCGTTCACTTAAAATAAGCAATGTTATCCTTCAAATAATGGAGCATCTAGAAATAAATAACAATATCAAAAAAAATGAAACAATAACAAACATTTGTCAATGATTAAAATATAAGATTTTAGTTTGGAGATACCTTAGATTGTAGAAAACTCCAATTTAGAATATGAATGAGAAAATTACTTTCCAATTTATCATAACTAGTCAAGTATAATTAAGAGTTGCTTATGTAGGTTTGAACAATTCATACCAACATAGTTCATCAAAAAGTTATAAGAGTTGAATCATAATTCTCTACATTGTTATGTTTCAATATAGTCTATTAATATGACTTAGAATACATCAAACCACTTGCACTTAAGGTAAACAAGATTTACCCATGTATAAGCATGAAAACATGCTTAAGTCTTTGCATACCCCTCAAGGATAAAGGTATGAAAACCAAGTCTTGGACATGGAAATGAATAACCAAAAATATTTAAGTCTTTGTTTTCAATGTACAAAACAATTTTGTCAATTCATGATAATGTGTTCATCACTTCATTTAACCTAAACATTATAGAAATGTAATAATTGCATGTGTTGATATATTTAATTTTCTATCAATTTTTGTATATTTTTATGTATGTGATCCAATGTGTTGCTATATAATCACACTTAAGTGTTATGTTTAGATAACTTTCTTATGTGGCAAGTTAGTTATTAGGGTAGACAACATATATGTGTACCTCCTTCCTATGCATTTCTCCCTCACTCAATACATTCTTCATTTGCTCATACAATTTTTTCTCTTTTTTTTGTTTCTATTATGCCCAATAATCATAGCTAATTTTTGCATGGTATCAGAGCCATGCTAGTGCAAATGGAAATGATCATCATGAAGATTGAGGTGAGAGATACAAAATGGAGCTAGAAGGTTGCAAATATTGCAGCCATCTACAACACTTTGGTAATCATATTTACGTGAAGTCACCATAGATCAACAAAATTTTGATGAATTTTGTTCCAAATTTGTAAATATTTGTGAAAAATTTGCAATTTTGTGAAAATACATATAAAATATATTTATGAAAATTTACAATTTAATTGAAATTTTGAGAGATTTTATTTAGATTAGCCTCATCTTTTGCAATATCTATGTAATATTTGCAAAAAAAAATTAAAATAAATAAATAAAAATTATTTACAAAAGAGTTTGAAGATTTCCAGATATTTACAACAATTTATGGAGATGTTCTATCAACGTACAAAATAATTATTGTTCGGGCTCATAATTTGTATTTATTTATCATAATGACCTTAAGTTGGAGGTCATTAGCAAGGCCAATCTGTGAAATCAGATCATTTGTTTGAAATGATTCCTACACAACCACCTCAGATCCAAAGAGCGATACATTCTCTCAAACACTTTTACGCTACACCATTGAAGGACACTCCCCTCTTTCACGACCTTTGCTTTAAATGATTTTGAAATAGTTGCCCAACCCTACTTCAGAAAAGCCTCTGATGCTCGGAGCTCGCCTGTAATCGTACACTTGTCAAACCCCTGATGCCCAGATCTTGCACATTTTAAACCCTTTGAGACTCTCTGTATCGATTCTTTGCACCTTCCTTTGGCAAATTCTGAAGGAGAAATGCTATTAGAAGCATCATCCTCCATTTGGATAAGCATTATTTCCCTTGGAGCTAGCATCACATGTGATCATAATTGATAAACAAATATCATTTATGTATTCGCTTTCAAAGGAAAATTGTGCTAATTTATAATATATAATTATAAGGGAGAAATTATGCATAGGTTTGATTTAGGATTCCATATTGTTATATATTTATATTTTATATGTACAAAAGAGAATAGGTAATAAGCAACCCGAGGGACCAAGTTATTCCTTAGTTAGATTGACCAAAATAAGGGGTGTACACAAATAGTCAAAAGAGCTTTGATTCAACAACAATTGTGATTGCTTCATATCACCTTGTTTACGAGTTTAGAGATTACTATATACATGGTAGACACTGTAGAGTAATAAAAGAGATGATGGAGAGCCAAAGTACCATTCATGTAGTGCTCCTCTCGGATTCATTTCTTCTTGTGATGTCTTGATGGACTTAGTTAGACTTACTGATGGTATCTTGATCAATACTTATGACTTTATTTATGTTTTCGATGCTTTTGGTGGATGTTTTGATGACTATATATGACTTATCTACTATCTTAGATGGGTAACATTGATGCTAGGACTCTATGTGGATTTGTGATTACTCGTTATGACTTAGTATGTTTTGGAGATTCATATGGTCGATGATGCTAGACATGCTTTATGACATATGATATTTGATGGTTCTTATGGATGTTAGCACATAGTATCACCATATGGTATGGATTTATATGATTCATGGATTTTTATGTGATCATTGATCATGTGGATTATATGACTTATGGTGGTACTAACTCTATTTTATGATTATGATTCTATGTGATGTTTGATATTATTGTGTGTGATTGTCTTCGTGAGTAGAGATGATGCCATGTCACTCATTGTGAGCGGGATATGTCATTGTTATTCTCTATCACTTGTCTATTTATTATGATGTATATGTTGTGTTTAGTCTTTGATGTAGGTTTGCAGGTATCAGACATCGACTCCACCTGGCTTCACAGGTCTGAGCATGTCTTTATCCCATTGGCAAGTTGTTGGAGATGACATAGTTTCCCTCACACACTCTAGGTCTAAGTTGTGCACCTTGTCGATTTTGCCACGACGCAAGTTGAGGTTAGGGTCATGTGTTGAATTCTTTCCTTTGGCGTAAGATGTTTAGAGTCGATGGTTATTTATTTGGTGATGTGAGATTATTTGGTTATGTCATATTTATCTTGATAGATATTTAATTTAAATAATTATTGAATTTAATGATTAATTGGGATTTAATTATCTATGGTTTTATTTATTGATTTATGATTTATTATTTATAAATTATTTGTTTGGATATTTGATTATTGTTTATTTAATTTATTTAATTGACTATTTATTTATTTAATTGAAGTTCATTTACTTTTATTTATTAATTTTTTATTGAATTGGTATTTAATGAGATTTATTTTTTATTTTATTTTTATTTGTTGGCTTTTATTAATTATATTTATTTATAATTATTCGTTATGGGTAAGTGATTTATCAGTTGGATAAATGATTTTATCCTTGTATATTGTGTTTATTGGGATTATGATTTTTATGCTTTATTTAATTTAATGTACTATACCTATCCACCTATTTTTATTGGTAAAATGCAATGGTAGGTAATAGTCCTGAAAATGACTATGCAAAATTTGGTGTCCTTGACAATGTTTTGTCATTTTGAATTAATGTTGCTCTTTGTGTTACCCTCAAGTTTTAAGGTTCTTAGGTTTAGATGTTCTCAGGTGAGCCTTTTATTTTAAAACCTAAAGCTTGTTGTGTTTCTTCATTACCTTTTTACTTAAACTTGAGGGTCTTTTCCATCATCGAAGGGACCGTGTTCCTTTCCCTAGGCGTTATTTCTTCTGTTGGCCTTTTAATTTTTCCTAGAGACTATGTCTTTTCCATTATGGTCGGGTCCTCTTTTAATATTTATGCAGGCATTTATTTTCCCTAAGTTTGGCCTTAATATTTTGGCTTATATCTCCATGTTTAAGTACCGAGCAACTAAAGGTTCCATGATTTTGCACGTGCATCAAATGGACGGCGATATTTTAACTCAAGCAGGAAGATGCTCAAAGGATAGTGGCAAGTATTGAGCGGACATTATAACCTGCACGTAATGAACGAGCAGATCAGACGACCCTTGTAGTCCCGCGAAGGAAGATGCAAGGAAGTTAAGGACCACGACATCGCAAGATGATGTCGCGTGTCCCAGGCAGACCAGAAAGGTGCGAAGGTGGGGCTGCTAACAAAATTGAGCTGGAAGATGACTGGACGATGTGCAGTCAGAATTTTGTGGACCCATCTTGCTACATTGGAAGGTCAATATCAATATTGACTGATGGTGATTGTGCGATGTGCCATGTTGGACAGATCTATGGTGGATATAGAGAGTTTTTCAAAAGGAGTGATTAGGGCGGTTTCATTGTTATTCACATGGGAAAATTGAAGGCAGAAGAAGATAAGCTTGTTGACATGGAATAAACAGAGACGTGTCGAGGCACATGGATGCCAACTGATTCTCAAAAGGCTGATTTAGGAGGTGTTTTGTTGGGTCCAGTCATATTAGTGGACAAAGATGGCAGTTCCAGAGGTGACAATCTTAGCAATTTTCCATTGCCACCACAAAGAGAAGTTGAGATCTTCAGGGGGAGGAGAGGATAAGGATGATTTATGAGCTAGAAACGAAGTGATCAAGGACCTGTCAATAAAATCATAGGATGCATACTATCAGAGATTCTCACAATAAGGCAGAAAATAAAGAAATTTGTTGTCGAGAAACTTTCAAAAGATAAGGACTCAATGTTCTCATGTTTGAAATCATCAAATCTATGCTAATTAGACTAAAAGGATGAATCACAAAATCCTTAACTAATCAAGTTGATTTTCAACACAATACAATTAAATAAATTATAGAAATAGAAAGATTTAGATAAATTAAAACTCCTTATTCTCCACTTGTGCTTCCATTGTTCTTCTCCATTATTGTTGGTTGATTGGTGGCTCTCAGGTATTGCACTGATTTCAGGCATAAGATGGACAATAATTTTGAAGACTGCGATTCTCTATTCTCGATTCTGAATGCTGAATGCTAGATGTTGTGATTTTGAATGTTGAATGCTAGATTCTAGATGCTATATTGATTTGAGAAATGAGGTTAAAATTATTAAATTTCAACACAAAAGAGGTGAGAGTTTGAACTCAAGTGTTGATTGATAGACAACTGAAATTGATTGATCTGTTAACTCATTAGATTGAGGAGTCAACTGAATTGATTGGAGAGTGAACTCAATTGATTAACCAGTAGACTAAATAGACTATTTAGTTGACTAAGTTGGTGAATCAGATGACTAAATTGATGGATTAGAAGACTGAAATGATTGATTAGTCATAAAAAGCTGGTTTTGAGTGAAAATGGGAAATTGAGGAGCTAACTGAGTTAACTAATTAGATAACTGATTTGATGAATTAGTTCTGATTTTAGCATGTGTTGTAGGATTTTGAAATTGAATTTGATTTTCATTTTCAATTTGGATTTGACTTTGGACTTTCGAATGCTGAAATGCACATGAAATTAACTGAAATTCAGATTTGGTGAAATGTGAATTTGATGATTTGGAATTAGATGAAATTAATTGAAATTTGAATTTGAGGAAATATGAATTTGAGAGAAATGAAATTAGATGGAATTATTTAAAATTTGAATTTGGGGATTTGGAAGAATAGTTTATTTAATTTAAATAAAATTATTTAAACATTAGGAATGAGCTTAATTAAATAATAAAGATTATTTAACTAAGGAGTAAATCACAGTTAATTAAATAATTAATATTTGAAATAGGGTTAACTAATTAAAATGATTTGAGAATAGAAATAGAATAATTAGAAGTGTTGAAGGGTGATGATTAGAAGAAATAGTTAGTTTAATCAAATAATTAAAGAATTACTTGATTAAATGGACAAATAATTAGTGTAGAATTAATGAGACATTTTTTAGGTGTCTACATTTGCCCCTCTTTGACACAATGTTGGAACAACATTGTTTCAAAGAAAACGAAATTTTTTTTGCCCCAATATGCCCCAATGACATTTAGGGTATAAATATGCCCCCTCAGAAAAAGTGGTCGAAAATATGTGGAATGAAGACCATTTTTTCGAAAATGTGCTAGAAAGTGATAATGTGAAGTTTGGTGATTCATTCAAAAAAATTGCACATGTTGTATGTTTTTTCCAAAAAAATTCATCGATGTGTAAATTTGCAAAAATTAGCAAATTCACAATTGAGCGTATATTTATCCGCAATTGCAGATATTAATTCACAATTGAATTATTTTCTCGCAATTGCAAAGATTAGTTCGCAATTGAAAATATTAGTTCGCATTTGAAAATATTTGGTTACTTGAGAGATTGTTTATGCATTAAAGGCATGAATGATCTCTTGAAAGAAAAATAATGTTATATGATAGTTGGAAGAATGGTTATTTGATGACATGAATGAGTTTGATTATAGAAAATAAATGGTTAGAATGATTTGTAGATTTATTGAAAGATAAGATAAAGATAAAGTCTGAATTCGGGAAGGACACATCATGTATAAGACAAAAATGATCCAAATGTTTAGTTTCGGGAAGGATACATCTTGTATAAGACAAAGATATATGATCACGTCTGGTTTCAAGAAGGATAAATCATGTATAAGACAAAGATAGATAAAAAAAAGTTTGCTTTTAGGAAGGATACATCTTGTCTAAAAGGAAGATAGATTATCAAAATATGATGAATTTAATGCAGAATAATTGATTGATAGATAGAATGGTTGAAATGAGAAAAAGATAGAATCATAGATGAGAAGATTGGAATTAAGTGATGAGAGAGATCATGTTAGATGAAAGAATGATAAAAAGAATCATCAAGTTGATCGAAGAAAATATGCTTGATGAGAGAGTGATCTTGATTGATACAATCAACATGATGAGATCAGAAACAATTGGTATGAATTGAAATGATTGATGATGAATAGTCTTCTTGTCTTTATTCACAGTGCAACACATTATCATCATTGAGCCTTATTATGTAACAATGAAGCTTAGTACACCACGGTATAAGGAACCAAGATGTATAGATATCTCATTGCAAAGAAACAAACACATAGCAAGCAAGGAGTGAACCCTCCATTCTAGGAATAACAACAGGGGTCAAGGTATGTGCAGTAGTCACAAGCATAGTTATCCTTCATGGGATACTTGTCGAATGAACATACCAATCACAAACACCCACTAGAACTATTGCCCCATAACTTCATTAGTTCACACCAAAAAAAATAGCATACAAAGAAAGGATCATGCCCATCAAAGCTCCTCTAGTCACTTTTTTGGACATCCTTAAGTAGCTAAAAGCAATGATCTTCGCCAATTTTATAAAAAGATTCAACCAAGATAAACAAAACTCAACAGTTGGACTGACTGTGTATTTACTTTGATATGTTTGATGTGATTTTGATAATGTTTGGTTTTAGAAGTTTTGGACCCCGTATAAGACTGATTTGTCTGGTTTCGAGTGTACCGATTCTGTTTAAGACAAGATGTTGATCACGTTGAGAGTTCGATAGTGATATGATAGATTAGACCGCTGATCAACTTGATTGCATATATTTTGACAAGATAATTATATCCTTTGTGAACTTCATGCGAAGTGTTTGTTGGATAACTGCAAGGATATTTGATTCTTTCGAGACATGTTATTGCAATTTTTCAATTGATATTTGAATGTTTTTGGATTTTTAGATTGTTTTCGAAGAGCTTATCAATGTTTAGGGTTTTTGGTATTGTCTCAATGTTTTTGTGTTTTTTTCAGGATCGTATTTGAATGTTTTTATTGTGACTTTGATGTTTCATATTTGAATGTTTTTGGTTGATTTTGTTGTTTTCCTATTTTTAGAGTTTTGTCAAGATGAAACATGAAATGCCATTAATTGATAAAGATAAGACTAAATTGGACAAAATGTAGCAGTCATATTGATCTATGCCATTGTTTTGATTTGTGTGATCATTGATAGGAATGTCTGGTTTCAAAGAGTGAGTACCTTGTATAAGACCGATCTGTCTGGTTTCAAGTATTCCCTTCCTTGTATAAGGCATGTTGATGTTTGATAAAGTTTGATCGATAGATTGATTAAGAAGAGATGTGATCAGTTTGATTGTAGACTTTGAGAGTTTATCTGTTATTGATTTGATTTGATGGATGCTCTATGGTTTCTTGCTTTGATTTTTGATTTTTGATTTTATGATTTTGATTGATTTTTAATTTTCAATTTTTAATGGCTTTTTTCAAGACATGTTGTGATTTTTTGGATTTTGGATGTTATGATTTTTAGGATTTTTCAGGTCTTTTTCTGAATTTTTAAGGATTTTTTCAGTTATGCCCCCAAGTATACAAACGTATATGACATGATGATCTAGGCAATTCATATGGAGACAATTAATTTTTGATATGAGGTATGCTAATGCAGGATGCATGATGAAGATGCAGTTCCTATTCGAACGAAGATGAGTGTGTGTGTCTTTCATTTTGAAATGCACTAATTGGATTAAAGGTGCAAACATTTCAGAGATAGGAGTTCAATTTGTTCTCAGTAGACTTTAAACCATCCAACCTAACACACTATGTAACCAAGATTTATGAATGGAGGCGCGGAAAACTTCTCCATCAATTCTTGAAACTTTGATATTCTTTTGCCCATGTGTGTGCAATTGAGTTTATTCTGACTTATAACCATCAAAGACCCTTGGAATCCTATGTGGCTAGCTACGTGAGTAATTCTGACTTCAAAAGCATCCTGGATAGAGCCTCACTGCCAGCAAGCTTTTAGGGCTTTATGCATTGTAATCTCTCAAATATTGCTCCATTGCCAGCAAGTGTCCATAGTCCTGATGGAGTTATTTGCATGTTCCCATAGTCAAATTTTGATTATCGCACTTGTATGCGTGATATTTCAATAATATATCATTGTTTATTTTGCCTTGAGATGGATATTGGCATAGTATTTTTCTTCTTTTCTTTATTTTCTTGCCTTGACTTGTAAGTAATGAAACCTACTTGGATATGACAATTAAAGCGACGCTGAAGTATAATTTATTGATTTTTCACTAGCCACATGACCAACTAGATATCTGTAATGACTTAGAGCATTTGATTAATGTGTGAGATATAGCAATTGATAGATTTTTGGGTAACAAGGCTCGATAGTGAAACCTCTACTCAACCATGGATAAAGCTCAATCACAAGATGATATTGAAGATGAATGACTAAAGACCTCCTAAAGACTTCACGAACTAGTATCTAGGAAATGAGACAACCTTCATTCCTTTCAGTGAAGACAGGTGAATGACTCAAACAATCATCATGTTTTTTATTGATGCAACTATATGAGAAAGCAATAATGATATGCTGCTATATGTTGTGCAATGGTGATATGCAAACAACTATGATGTACTCTAAAATGAAGATATACAATGTAGTAAAGAAATATGCAAATGTAGTACTAAAAATTGAAATGAACCCACCCTTAGATGTAATATCTTTGTAGGTGCATGTTGTTATTGAGTTGGTATGAACTTTGTGTAGATAATTCATTGGTCTTTATTTGAAGAGTTGGATGAACCTATCTTTTTCAATAGGATATTCAACTAGGTGTCTTTCATGTATAGTTTTTGTTATAGCCTCCTTATTTTCAAACCAATCCAGTTGTGGTAGACCTTCTTGCCCCCAGTCTTTCAAGAATGGGTGTATGAGGAAAATAGATTTTTGTTTCAAAGTTGTGACATGAGTGGGTGTTATGCTTGTTTTTATTGATGCCCTTGAAGAGTATGATGAAGCCAACCAAGTGTTGATCGCATTAGCTTGTGTTATGCTTGTCTTTGTCACCACATTGGCATTTGATGACAACACACATACAATTGTTGATAAGTTGTCTTGTGTAGTATGATCTAGATTGGTGATTCCATTGGTAAGGGGTTCATGAACAACTTGTATAGAGACATTGATATCATGAGGGAGACTACGAGATATGGTAGATTCATTTGGTGAGATGGAATCTTGTGAGAGACATGGAGGATTATGACACATAAATGATGGGATGGAGGGATCTTGACAAGAATCTGGAGAAATAATGAGATCTTGTTTAGGACATGAAGGTGAAGGGATACTTCAATCTTGGTTTGGAAAGAGATTATTAGAAAGGATAGAAGGGATGTCCTGATCTTGCTTAGTAGGTGGATGTTGGATGGAATTTTAAAGAACATCTTGCTCTTGAGAAACAAGGGTGTTATTGTGAGTGGAATAGAAAAGAATGAGGGGATCATCACAAGATTGTTGATAGGTGGAGTCTACATGAAAAAATGGGTAGGAAGAAAAGGTTTATTCTTGATCTTGTTTTATTTCATGATTGATTTCTTTTGATTTTGGATTGTCCTCCTAACATGGGGAAGGAGTTTGGATATTCATGGGAGATTTTTGGAAGGTTTCAATATTTTCACTTAATGAGAAAGGATTTTGAATGAGACTCTCTGAATCATGACATGGATTAGATTGGATTTGTACTATGGATACCCCTTGGGAGATTGTGCTATTAGATAGAGATGGTGTGGATTTCTCTTGAATAACTTCAAGGGATGATGAAATGGTGGATAGATATGATTGATTTGGATTTTGATTGAAAGGGATTTGGTTTGGGTTCAAAGAGTTTTGGTTTTGGGTGAAAGAGGTTTGATTTTGGTTGAATGAATTTTGATTTGGACTTTGGTTGAAAGGGGTTTTATTTTGGTTGAAAGAGGTTTGAATGTTGGGTTGGTATGAATTTTGATTTGGACTTTGATTGAATGGGGTTTGATTTTGGTTGAAAGAGGTACTTTGAATGTTGGGTTGATATGATTGGTATGATTGATATGTTATGTTGAGAGAAGGTTGACATGACTATAATATTGGTTGAACAAAAGTAGGAGTGATTTTGTTGAAGAATGAAGGTTGGCATGTTTGAATGGTATCACAAGAAAAAGAAGGTTGGCCTGATAATAATTCCCTCATGGTTATCACCTCCCTCATCATATTTTCTAACCAGCCCCTATGGTTGTTAGGGCCCTAGTCATGTCTCTCATTTGTTATCGCAAAGTATTGATTTGTTGAGCGAAGATTTATATGGATGGTGATGGAATAGGAATAGAAGGGATGAATTGTTCACCTTCCCTACGAAATGCATAACGTCAATCCACGATGTTTGCTTGATTGGTTTGGACCTAGGGTCACAACATGTAAGATGTTTTCTCCATTTCTAGAATGTTGCAATGTTTGATTGATTTGTTGATCTTGACAAGCTTGTTTGTTGCGAGGTTTTGATCTTGTTGATATCGAAACTTCACTTTGTTGATAGGTTTGATCTGGTTGATGTTGAAACTTGACTTTGTTGACGGATTTGATCTTGTTGATGTTGAAACTTGAGTTTGTTAAGGATTTGATCTTGTTGATGTTGAAACTTGACTTTGTTAAGGATTTAATCTTGTTGATGTTGATGTTGATGTTGCAAAGACATAGTAGCAAGCAAAGAAAACAATTTAACTAAACAAAGAGAGCACTTGTTTAAAGGACTTTTTCAAATCCTTGTGAATGTTGAGATCTTTTTCAAGACCCATTTTGTTTCTGATAGTATTTTGGCAATTCAATAGCACATCAAGCAGACTCTCCTAAAGACAAAAGGTCACAAGTATTACCACAGCCCACATCTTGATACTCCGTCAGCTCAAATGGTCCTATCACACCTTAGGGTGCACCCATTTTTTTGCCTTTTTTTTAAAATTAGACCAAAGAAGATTGCCCCTCAATTAGCTCGTTATCCTGGGAGATATATGATGAGTGTCTTTGGGGTGGATTCTTCCCCACCCTTGCACTCTGATAATTCAAGTGTCTGGTTACTGACTCAGTTGGGCTTCTAATTTCTAAGGTGTTTAGAAAGGGTTTTGTTCAAGTGGTCACAATCAGCAACGTTTTACACTCTGTTGAGGGAGGTCTCCTAGTTTGTAGAGATTATGCTCTACAGATTTTAACATATTGTATAGGCACTGAGGGAGGCATAACATCATTGTGGCAACATGCAACACTCGTCGCATATGATTTTTATCACATATATATTTATTTAAAGTGGCTTGGATTACTTGGCTTTAGTCGTTGCCACTTAGGTCGTTCCCTCTCACTTGGCTTTATGGGCTACTTGGGAGGCGGGCCTTCTAAAGGTGTTATTCTAATGCAGAAAATGAAATAAAGCATGAAAAAGGTGGGTCTAGCTTTTTGATCACCCAAAAAAGGGGAGAGCATATACCTATCACCTTGAAGACATGAAGAACAATGATTCTTTTTAAACCTTCATTGCAATGTTTTCTAAACTATTGGAGATGTTGCTCCAAAAAGGCATGGGGTTCATTTTAACTGTCATAGCAATGATGAAAGTTGTATTGTTCTTTATTAAAAGTACCAAAAAGAAAGATTTAGCCAAACTAAGTTCACCTATCCCTACAAGAAACCATGAGAATTGTTAGCACATTGTGGGCTCTCTAGCCTAATTTTCTTCCTTTGGTTACAAAAAACTGCTTCAGTGTTTATCAATGATTTGTTATAAAATAAAACACTAAAAGACTATAATTTAAGAAAAATGAAAGAATAGAGAGGTGTTTTTTGTTTTATTTTTTAACATGAGGAACTTGCTAAAAATGAAAATTGCCAAAAATTAAAAAAACTCTCCAGAAATAGAAACTTTTCAAAAACAGAAACTTGCCAAAAACAAAAACTTTTCAGAAATGGAAAAGTGCCAAAAATGGAAACTTTCTAGAATTGGAAACTTGTAAAAAATGGAAACTTTCCAAAAACGGAAACCTATAAAAAAATGGAAACTTTCCAGAAATGGAAACCTGCCAAAATTGGAAACCTGTAAAATGGAAACTTTTCAAAAATGGAAACCTGCCAAAAATGGAAACTTTCAAAAAAATGAAAACCTGTCAAAAATGGAAACTTTCCAGAAATGGAAACCTACCAAAAACATAAACTTTCCAAAAATGGAAACCTTTCGAAAATGTAAACCTGCCAAAAACAGAAACTTGTCAAAAATTGAAACTTTTCAGAAATGGAAACCTATCAAAAATGGAAAATTTCCAGAAATGGAAACCTACCAAAAATGGAAAATTTTCAAAAATGAAAAACCTGCCAAAAATGGAAACCTGCCAAAAACGAAAACTTTCGAAAAACAAAAACTTTCCAGGAATGAAAACCTGCCAAAAATGGAAACTCTCCAAAAATGGAAACTTTCCAGAAATGGAAACCTATAAAAAATGGAAACCTTCAGGCATACACAAAATTTCAAGTAGTTGTTAGTTCACGTCGGGTTCACTAATTGTTCTCATGTTTGAAATCATTAAATCTACGCTAATTAGACTAAAAGGACGAATCACAAAATCCTCAACTAATTAAGCTGATTTTAAACACAATACAATGAAATAAATGATAGAAATAGAAAGATTAAGCTAAATTAAAACTCCCTATTCTCTTCTTGTGCTTCCATTGTTCTTCTCCATTATTGTTGGTTGATTGGTGGCTCTCAGGTATTGCACTGATTTCCTGCATAAGATGGACAATAATTTTGAAGACTATGATTCTCTATTCTGAATTCTGAATGTTGAATGCTAGATGTTGTGATTCTAAATGTTGAATGCTAGATTCTAGATGCTAGACTAATTTGAAAAATGAGGTTGAATTTATAGATTTTCAACACAAAAGAGGTGAGAATTTGAACTCAAGTGTTGATTGATAGACAACTAAATTGATTGATCTGTTAACTCATTAGATTGAGGAGTTAACTGAATTGATTAGAGAGTGAACTCAATTGATTAACCAGTAGACTAAATAGACTAGTCAATTGACTGAGTTGATGAATCATGTGACTCAATTGATGGATTAGAAGACTGAAATGATTGATTAGTCATAAAAAGCTGATTTTGAGTGAAAATGGGAGATTGAGGAGTTAACTAATTAGATAATTGCAATTTGATTTTAACATGTGTTGTAGGATTTTGAAATCGAATTTAATTTTCATTTTCAATTTGGATTTGAATTTGGACTTTCGAATGTTGAAATGCACATGAAATTAACTGAAATTCAAATTTGGTGAAATGTGAATTTGATGATTTGGAATTAGATGAAATTAATTGAAATTCGAATTTGGAGAAACATGAATTTGAGATAAATGAAATTAGATGAAATTATTTGAAATTTAAATTTGGGGATTTGGAAGAATAATTTAATTAATTTAAATGAAATTATTTAAACATTAGAAATGAGCTTAATTAAATAATAAAGATAATTAAACTAATAATAAATCACAATTAATTAAATAATTAATATTTGAAATAGGGTTAACTAATTAAAATGATTTGAGAATAGAAATAGAATAATTAGAAGTGTTGAAGGGTGATGATTAGAACAAATAGTTAGTTTAATCAAATAATTAAAGAATTACTTAATAAAATAGACGAATAATTAGTGTAGAAGTAATGAGACATTTTTAGGTGTCTACACTCAGTATCCAAAAAAGGGGGATTCTGAAGCAGAAATTTTATAGTCAAAAAATCAAGAAATCAAGAACAAAATCATTCACGTAAGGTGAACTTGGTCAGAAGGGCAGTGAATTGGCAGTTTGAGTCTAACGATGTTTTGATTCGATGGATATGATTTTTTGAATCCATTTGCTGGCAGGATGAGTAGAAAAGCATTGGAATGATGATTTTTCCCATGCATGAACACCACCAAGAAAGGTATTTTCATTATAAATACAGTTGGGTGGTGTCTTCAATTGGTAGAAAGAACAAGAAAATTCATTATGTTCTCAGAAGGTTTTGAAATGGTAAAAATGATTTTTGAGCAATATCATGCTAGGAGTTACACTAAGCTTTGTGATACCAGATGGAATTCCTTTGGGAGTGAGTATGCTTATAGTCGATGGAGTCTTGAAAATGGGGAGGATAGTCGATGGAGGCTTGAAAATAGTTTCTTATCAGAACAAACCTTGCAGGACTCATCCTTCGTCTCTCCTCTGTCACTCGTTGGCAGAGGGTTAAAGAAGGAGCCTTATAGAGGAAAATGAGCAGAACAAGATTGGGATTGGGGTGGTAGCCGATCATCTCAGCAAAGGCATGGAAGTTGCAATGCCTTCCCTTCACTTTATGTTCCTCAGTAATCTCCTCTTTCCATTTTCTTTGATCCTGGGCATGAAGGTTGAAGCTCTTCCTCTAGTTTAGGGGCGAATTTACTTCTTGTCGAGATCTAATTTCCCTTCCCGAAGGGAAATGCTATGCAAAACAAAGATGATGCATCTCATGGTCCATTTGGAAGCATCTGCAATGATAGTGGCATGGCTCAAAAGGTTTTATTTCTACCAAAATGTAGTTAGGAATTTTTGGTTCTACTTCGTCATGAACGCCAGCATGGACAGTCTTTTGGGAGACTATGAGGAATATTTTTGTAACAAAGTTACAAGTGGTCTTATGAGCTTGTAACAGGTATCTCCTCTAGCCTGAAGCTTGTTTTCTCCCTTCTTTCTATAAAAGGCCAAGAATTTCGGTTACAAGTCTTGGGGGTCGAGAAATTTGGTCCACAAGTTTGGATCCAAACCCTTGGTCATATATAGTAAGTCTAGGTGAAATGAGTAGGCCGTAATAGGAATTTACAGAGCAAATGAAATGGGTCTTGTGTCTTATTTTGTTAGAGGTTCTTGAAGGAGTTATATGTAAGATAATTTGTAACAAAAAATATCTTATTGATGCAAGCATAGTTCAAAATTCATTTTCTCCAGTGTGTAACTCGGTTATGTTTTGAATGAGTAAGATAAAGGGCTTTTCTCGTTCATTGTATTTTTGTGATGTATACATTTTCTATCTTATGCTCTAATCTAAGGGGTCGGTTAAATTGTTAGGATAGGATCTGCAAACTTGTTGGTTAGCAGATTTGTCTTCTTTAAAATCTCTATTCTTTACTTAACCTCTGTTACCCTTTAAAGACAAATTTGCAACAGCACAGTTGGATAAACGAAAATAATTCGTTCTCCTCTGAATTAAGGTACAACTCCCTTCAAAAATCTTCAATGAATTAACTTCATCTATGAGTTCATGTACACTTTTAACCCGAAAGCATTAAAGGCATTCACCTCCATACATCAATATGCTATGAAGATGCAAAATACTCATATATCAACTTAAGAAAATAGCTCACTGACTACTTAACTAATCCAACTTAATGCACATAAATGAAAGAAGAATTTTCAACTCTTAACTTTGTAAGTATTTTCAATATGAGGAATGAGATCAATTTGAACAAGAATTCATTCACATAGAAATAAATTCCCCAGATTTAAACACATAGATTCAAACTATCAAAATCAATTTCATATATTCAATCACAAATGAATAACTTTCCTCATATCTTCAAAAACAGATAAAGTATCTAGAGCTTACTTTAGCACATAACAAAATTTATTGGACCCTTCCAGAGTATTAGAAAATAGTTTTTATAGCCGCAACCTGACTAACGGTTTAAAGAGGGAAACACGGAAATTCAAGATTTTCGCCCTGAAGTTTAAGAGAAGCTCACTTAAAACTGAAACAAAACAAAAACAAAAACAAAAGAAAATCTACCAAAACCAATGATAAGGTACTAACAGGGGACCTTAAGATATGGCACATGATAATAAAGCAGTTATGGAGCATTCTAATTGGGCTCAACAGTTTTGATAGTTGTTGCATTCCTCCATTCAGTGTAAGCAACGGAGAATTCTTGAATTAAATCACCATGAGGGAGTCCCACGTGTATCATCCTCTGCTTCCAGACCTCTTTTTCCCTACAAACCTATGCAACTTTATCGGAATGACTGTCCAGGTGTCCAATGCATAAAAATAGAAGAGATTCAATCTTTGCAGTGGTGGTCAAATCATCCGGAATTAGGTCCTTAGCCTCTTTGACATAATTAATTTTGCCTTCAAATGATTCTGTTATAACCTCCACAGCTTCAAGGGTCTTCCCATCATCTTTTAAACACTTGATCCTGATGTACATAAGTTCATTTCATATGGATGCAACTAATTATGTGAGTTGGTCCACTAGTTTTGCAGATTCTTCATAAGCTTTCTTTATTAAGGAATTCCTCTATTTAATATTTCTCTGGAAAACATACAAAATACTATCATCTAAGCCAATTATAGGTTTCTCAGAGATAAAATTCATTACCCAGTAGATTTGCACTTCTTGCATATGTGTTTCTTTCACTGCCCATTTAGTTTCTTCATTTTTCCAATTTATGTTTTCGACTTCCAACTCCTTCGTCACCATTAATGCCCCATCGTAAACTCTACTCAAATTAATAAAATAATCTGCACCTGATTTCTGAATTCCTTCTAACCACTCCATCACAGTTTCTGCAACCAACCTGCATTTTTGTATTTTCTCTAGGGTCTTTTGATTAGCAGGTGACTTAGAGTCAAAGGATGTTGGAATCTATGATAGAGGTTGAGGGTTTGGATTCTTAATTGCTTCAATATACTCTTCCATTCTTCTTAGAATTTCCTTCATCTCATGCGTATCTCTCTCATCCTTCGATGTTCTATTGAGTATTCTCTTGGTCGATGTTTTAAGATGGAAGACATCAGTTGCTCGGGTTCTGGGGCCAAGATTTAGTTTTTCAACTGTAAAATCATTTGCAGTAGGTTTGGCTACGACTTTATCTGCATTTGGGCGAGCAATTTTTGTTGTCCAATTACCTGTGTTGTCATCAAAATCAATTTTTGAAAATTATCTTTAGTTTCTTTGCCTTGGGAGTCTTTCCCAAGCATTTACTTACCATATCTTCTAACGGAACTGAAACAGGGACTATGTTCCTTTTCTTACTACTCAGAGTGTTCTCTAACCACAGGGGTCCAGTGTGCATAGGAGTTATATCAGGGCTAGATTCAGCTTCCTTTTCCTTCCTTACCACCAATGTGGTAGCAGTATTTGTCACATCACCCACCTGTTGATTATTGCTTGCATTGTCAACATTATGCACTTCTGAGTCTAGATGGGTTGAAGTGTTGTCCATATCAGGAGAGGTGTCCAAATCAACTACCACTATATTCACAGATGATTGCTTTACTCTGTTTCTGGTTTTAGACCGAGTGATCTTGGTAGGAGCAGATTCCTTTTTGACTCTCATTGGCCTTGCTGCCTGTTCAGTCTTAACCTGTGTTTTGGAGGAACCTGCAACACAAGGTGTGACAAGAGAGTTAGCTATTGGGACTTTAGTGGATGAAGTTGAGATTTTTCTTGAAATTCTTCCCATTCTTCATTCTCTTAATGAATTTCCAATCCTTTTAATGACTGGAAATGTTCTTGCTTGAATCTAATCCTCCTCATCTTTATCCCAGCCCACTTCTGGAATCACTCTTTTCTGTCTACTATCCACAAATCAAGGATCAATCAATTCACTATCATCATCTTTGACATTAGCAACATTCATTTTCAGATCATAAGCCTTGACCTGCTATAAGGTGAACCTTTGATGTGCCCTCTTCTAACTTCAAATTCATCACAACAGTCAACCCAAAAGTCCTCCATATTTGGCACATGAGTGAAATTCTTTCTCAATGTTAGATGGGCAGCAGCAAATCCCTTGGCATAAAAATTAGCTCGAGGTCCATACAATTGGAGATTTAATTTCTTAAACTCTAATTCCAAATTAGAGAACCGGAGATACTATTATAAATGAAATATGTCAATTCAATAGGGAATGAGACACCTGACTAATGTTTGGCTATGTACTTTGTATCAATGTAGGCTAGCTGCTTGCATATCTCCATTAGAATCTGCCTATTGAATGCATACCTAGGCAGCTTATAAGGTTCTCCTTCAAAACCTCCTCCCCTTAGGTAAGTGAACCTGGGAAATTGTATGAAGAAGCTACCATAAGTACTTATCAACTGCATAGCTTCATCTGACAACCTTTTATGAATATTCCCCCTTAGTTCATACACCATTCTGCCTAGAAACATATCATGCAACTTGCGATAGTTTTCACAAGACCTCGGTTGTTGTAGATGTGCATGACATTCATATATTTTCATACCATCAACCCACGCTTTGTGATACAAACCAGACCACTACCTAACACATGCCAAGAAATACAGGAGATATGAAGACATATAGAAGTTCTTATTAGCAAAGCAACTCAAACCCTCATGTAGCTTCTCTCCGATCAATTCTGCCCAATCAATGTATCTTTTATCACCAAGGATGACCTGAATAAAAAAGTACATCCAATCCTCCCAATAGAAGGCAATTTGGTTCCCCCTTACTCTGTGCAACATGATGACTATATCCTTTACTTCTCTGATTAAGTGTTCCTGGGTTAATGGACTTGGTAGTTGAGAACCTCCCCTTTGAAATATTAGCAACTAGTTTCTAGCAATGACACTTCTATAGAATGATTTCTTTTTAGAGAAAATCCCTTGAGACTTACCCACTATCTAATCCTCATACTGCTCTTTCTCAGGATTTTTCATTACAATGGCAATGACCTCCTGACTAATCCTTAGTAGAACCTCACCATTTGCACCTTTTATACATCTCTGACTAGGGTCATATCTATTCATGCACCTCAAAACCAGCTTAGGACATGACATCACTGGAGGGAAAGTCGTTGCTTCTACTAACCCACTATCTAGAATTTTCTGCATTAAGGGAGAACTATTAGAATTTTGTGCCCTTTCATGAAATTCATCTAAAGCTATTGACGACAGAAAACTATCCACTAATTCAGGTAGGGAACAAACTAACCCTAACCTTTGGTCTATCTTAGGCAATGTGGGTCTCATTTTGGATTTACTAACAGAAAAAGCACAGCAGGGGAGATGGACTGAACCAAATGAACTACCAAATAAAGCTTCCAATTTATGAAATCACAGGAGTGAGGAAATTTTTTAACTCACGTTTCATGCAGATCTCTATATTCAAAGGGTCGAGAACAGAAAATATCGCCTGCGCAAATCCCCTACTTACCAAATTGGGAAAATGAAGAAGGCAAAGTAATTATTTTTAAAAAAAAATCTTGAGGGCGGGCTTAAAAATCGATCACATGATTTTCTATGATTTGTAACCGCATACTTATCTGTGCCAAATTACTCCGAAAAAAATTAATTGTGACAATTCGTTAATTACAAATCTTTTCCCTTCATATCTTTCCTTTAAATGATTATTCTAAAGTTGGTCTTTCATTGCAACTCATTTCCCCGAGGTTCACCTTTTGAATCTAGAATATTCCTTATATGATTGCTTCTAATGCGGTGCTTCTTTATTTCCAAAGCCATTGATCCTTGAACTTTGAACTTTGAACCCTCCGAGAAGTGGCTCAAAAGTTTAAGTTCAAAAGATAAAAAAGGACAAATCAAGACAAAGACACCAAAATGCCATGGCTCACATGTTACAAGAACAAGACTCAAACAGGACTCGACTTTCGAAACATTGAACTGTGAAACTTGAACTTTTTGAAAAGGTTCAATAGTTAAAGTTCAATGACAATTGTTACAAAGACCTTTAACTCTTTAAAAACCAAGTTGCAATACAACATACTCCTCTTGAACTTGAACCTTGAACTTAGAAGAGGTCCAACCGACAGGTTCCAATTCAAGAAAAAATTCAACAAGACAAAAACTGAGACTTATACAAGCCCAGACTAAATGAACACTCCTTATTTTGATGATGTGAGAACAAAATGCCCACAAAAATAGGGAGGGTAGCAAGACTAATGGGGCTTATACATGGATTCTGATAAGCATTTTGGGTTGGGACAGATAGATGAGATGCATTGTAAGGCAGTGCTATCTTAAGATCTCTAGCTATTAGATTAATGTTATGTTTTGTTATATTTCATCTTATGTTTTACAATTTCAATTGTCCAATGGATAAGACATTGGTCGTGGCTTTCATTGTTTCCAGTAACAGTTCTCTACTAAAATCTCATCGACAACTAGCTATCAATCGATAATATCATAATATCTTTTAATTTTTGTATATGTCACTTCTTGTCACAAGTTGTCTCATGCTCCAAAGTACATCGAGGACCACTGAGAGATAGCCACTCTATAGCAATCTCCCTCTTTTTTGAGCCCCTTTTAGGAGTGAGACCTTCTGCTTTATTTTAATGTTGTCTGCAAGTGTGGTGCAGAGATTGCAGGAGCATTAAGGGATCACCCTCCTGGGTTTTCCAGAGCCCGAAGTGAAGAAGGGTTAGTATAGTCCTTATCATATGCATTGGAATCCAAGAACACTGAGAGGGGGGGGTGAACCAGTGTTCTACCGGAATGATCAATTTTAACCTTATTAAAGCATGCATACACTAACCGGTATACCGATACATATATAATTGAAAGAAGTAAAGCAACCGATAAGCCAATTACATAAATGAATACCATAGCACACAAAGTTATACGTGGAAAACCTCAAAGAGGAAAAACCACAGTGGGATTTGTGACCCACAATATCAATCCACTAGCCATATCAAGAGATATTACAAAATATAGGGGCCTGCACTTGTAGGAAGGCTTAAAACCTCGAGCACACTGCTCAATCAGAAAAGGAGCCTCATTGACTACATACAAATCCAGACTACAATCCAGAGAAATGAATGAACTGCTAAGGTAGCATCTTCAATGCTTGAATACGGTTTCAGTTAAGCTCTGTTTGTTCTGCTTTGAAACCCTAAACCCTTTACCAGAATACCCCTTACATAAATATCCACACATACATGATCTCTCTCATATGTTTCGCATCTCCTTCACTATTTCCTTCCTAATACACATCATATATCAAAATGATCTAACCAACTGACCTATATACCCTTTACAATTTATCATGTCTTATGTTGACTTACAAAGATAATTACAATATCAATATACATGTCGGCTAGATAACATAAATACATGAATATCAAAAATAATTGCCAATGCCAGATCCAAATAATGTTGGCCTCCAATACCGATAACCTAATTCTAAACCATGTCAACCTGCATTGCCGGTAACTAAAGAAATCCTTCCATCATGTCGGTGTCGGTGTCGGTGTCGGTGTCGGTGTCGGTGTCGGTGTCGGTGTCGGTGTCGGTGAAGTGCCTATGAAGTGCCTGTCGATACACAACTGAACCAAAACATGAATCTAGAACAAGATACCCTATTTCCATCAATGACAACATACTGAAACCAACCAATTGAGTGTCAATTTCCATCAATCCCCCACTTTGGCATTGATGGCAACACTCATGCAAAAATGATCAAGGTTTCATCTGTCGGTTTCATCCTAAACCTGCTCCCCCTGAGCTGAATATTCATCAATACAAAATACTGCATACTTCCATTGTTCCATATCTCCACCTAATTTATACAACTCCTTATTTCTTTTTCACATCTATATCACTCCCCCTTTGACATAAATGTCATCAAAATTTCCAAAAAGAATACCAAAAATCCAAAACCAGGACAAAGAATGAAAAGACTGTACAATGAATATCCTAAAAATACCTTACTGGAGCTTAATTTATTTGAATTTTTTTGGATAGGCCTTCTCCAAAAGGTCTAGATAAGTATCCCAACCAAATTTGAAAGTGTTGTAAATAGATACAAGTCCATTTAGCATATGGGTGAATGACTCTTTCTCATTTAACTCTGTTGGTGTAGGCTTACCAATCAGATCTATACACTCCTTATGTACACAAAGTGAATCTAAATGGGGACTCACCAAACCTCTAAGACTTCTGGCTCTTCTTATGATTTTGTCTTTTTCTTTCTCAAGAACAGAAATTTGGGCTTCCAAAACCAAAATCTGACCATCAATGGATGTAGTCAATGAATTCAATCCATCAAAAGAATTTGCTATACCTACAATTTTCTCCTAAGATTTCGTAATCCTCTTATCCAGATTAACTGTAAGTGCATTTGTGTTACAACATACTTTGTAAATATTTGTAAAATGCTTTAAAGAATTGTCTATCAATTTCAATCTTTCATTAATCTTCTTCCTCTCATACTCAATCACTTGATCAAATGTAGCTCTTTTTGCCTGTGTGAACCTCTCCAGTGCTTGTCAGTTTGAAATCCACTGCAAGGATTGAAAATATTTTGAAATATGTTATGTGATTGTCTTAAGCTTGTTGGATGGGCTCGCTTCTCTATCAAACTTGCACTCTGGGACTAGTCTATGCAAACCAGTGATAGACTGATCAATAATCCCTTTATCCATAGATCCCTCCTTCATCATTTTCTGTGCAGCCATCATCATGAGTTCAGTAGAGCTCATCTCGGTTATGTTTTTCTTTTCAACCTACGAGGTGTCAATTAACAACAATGATGGACTCACTACTGGTTCCTTGTCGGATTCCCCTTTCTTCTCCTCTGATGTTTTAACCTTTATAGCTTCCTCACTTGCACCGGTGGGTTCACCACTTGGTGCAATCTCAGTAACTGTCAGTTTCTCCCTAGGAACTGTAACCTCATCCTATACATTTGTATGTGGAGAACTGTTGTCCTCAACATTAGTATCATGTACATTATCAACTTTTACACTCTCTATATTTTTTGATATCTCAACATTTTTCTATACATTTGTATCTACCAGGGGCTTAATTTCCACTATCTTAATGTTTTTCAAAATTGAGGGTGAAGTACCCATAATACCCTTTCCTTTTCATTCAACTGAGATGTCTACAGTATCTGTTTTTTATTCCGGTGAAGTATAAAAACACAGTTCTCTTCAAAGAACTTAACCCATGCCTTGTGGTTCTCCTTGGTTATCTCATTTACTCTTCCTAGCATAAGACTGATTATTCTATGTTTGTTGTTAAAGATTTTCCTGTCTGCAACCTCAAGTGTCCTATCCATCTCCTCTGGAGCAATAGAAACACAAACATATAACAACTCTTGTATCTTTATATGCTTGTCCTCTTGCATTGCGGATAGTCTCCTAGCATCTAACATAACATACAATTATGTTGGTATTTGGTTTTCAATTTCTATCAAGGCTTTCTTATAAATATCCAAATATAACAATACTGCTTCCTCTACCTCTCTTTGTTCATCATCCTCTAAATGTTCATAATAAAACTGTACATTCTTTAACATACCATCCTTAGTAATCTCATCAACTAACTCTACAAAAGTCTTTGGTGGAATGATAGTTACATTACCATATTCAATTGCCAAATAGAAGTTGTCCTTCTTATTTCTCCTTCCAGTACCAGATGAGGCTGAAGGTGTTACTTTTGGAGCTTGTTTCTGTGTCGGTAACTTGAATGTAACTTTCCTAACCAATTGCTTTTTAGCCTCTACCTTAGTTTCTTCACTTTTCTTCCTTATTACCCTTTTGAAAGCCAGGGGTGTGTCATCCTCAGATGTAGACTCTGTTGCAATAGGTTCAATAAATACTTATGGTTCTTTTCTCTTCCTGTCTTTCTCTAGGACAACATCAATCAATGCTTTGATGTCTTGTGAAACCTTTTCAACAAACTTACTTGCCTTACCTTCTTGCTTCTCTCTATTCTTCTGGTTGAACTCAGTTTCAACCTCTTGTGACTTCTGCTTATCAGTACCACAAGGTTTCTCAGCTTCATCAATAGAGGCATCAATCAACATCTTTGCATAAGCATCTAAAATCTATGTACCAACTTCATATCCCATCTCCTCAATCTAGATCTTTCGGGGTTTGACCGCTTCCATGAGTGTTTCGTCTTTCTTAACCATGAAGCATATGTCAATTGAGTATTTCTCAACAGTGTTCTTAGGAATCCTCTCTCTAGATTTCATAGCCTTCTGGAATGCCTTAAAATAACCCCATACTTTTTCATCTCTATGATTGCCTAATGTAGCAATTGACTATTTCAGTTGCCTCCCTACCAGGATATCAAATGCTCATTGTCTCTTCCCAAAACTGGGAGTCTCATTGATGAAAAATAGCATTAAAAAGACAATTAGGTCACCATACTGGAAAGTTCATTTCTTTTCTCCTTTAATCTTTCTAGATTTATCAACAGTTCATCCAACATCCAACCACATAGATCCAATTTCTCATTTTCTCTCATCATCTTGTAAGCTGCGTAAATGCAAGAGGTAGAAACAAAATTTAGTCGGTTTGATTGTGTTACCTTATACCCAATAATCATACTTCTGAATCCGATGTCTATGTCAGTGATAGTACTGATTCTCATAGATCGCTTATTCGAAGTTGTGCCAATAATCTTGTTGACATGATCATTAGAAACCTTCTTATCCGGATGATGCCCAACTTGTGGTAAACCGGTGATTGCCTTGATGGCCTCCTTTATAATCTTATATGGTCTATCTAACCAAATAAACTCTCCATGCACTCTGGTCAAAACATACCTAACGATTTCATTTTCAAATTTTGAAATGTCCAAAATGTCGGTAAACCCTAAATCCTAAATGTGCTCGTATTCAGGTTTAACCTTTCTATAATCTCCCATTAGCTCATTCATGTACATGTTCTTGATATCAGTTGTTCCCAAATCCTCAATATGATAGTGAATATAAGCTCTTATATCTTTGACATATACAACTCCTTTCAGGACACGGGAAAAAGCTCCAACTGAATCTTCCAGGGTAGCCACATACAGATATCGCTTGAAAATCATCCTAGGACGGTCCTTGACCTCAAATATAGTTGGATTTCCAAAAAAGATAGGTACAGATGATGATCTTGCTTCCATGATTAAATATAAATACCTGTGAATCGTTGTTGGTGAAAACCCCTAAAGACCTCTTCCAATCGCTGGTGAAATTGCTCAAGAAGATATCTGATTGCATTGAATCACCTTTAATCACTCTGAATGCAAGGTGATAAAAAATGAAGTAGATTCAACCTTTTATCCTCCAAGAAAAACCCTAATCTTTCATTGACATCAATCACTTCCAGTGAAAGATACCGGATCTCGAACAAACATTTCCATGTCGGATAAGCATCTCCATTGTCTGGAACATCTTCTAGAACCTCTTCTTGAGGCATATGCAACATCTTCATAAAATTTTCCTACCCCTAAGGCATCTGCCTCAGTTACTGGATGATCTTTCTGTCAGTGCAGGAGCAACTTCCTCTGTCAAATAAGTAACCGATGCATTACCATCTACAGATTGTTCTTTAGTCTTCCTGACCCATCTCTGGGTATGATCTTGTCGGATTTCATTAACCTTTTCTTTCCCTTTCTCATTTGATCCTCCATTACCAACCGATGGATTTTTGCTTCTACAGAACTTAGCAATATGTCCAACTTCATTACATCCATAACATGTAACATTGTTCTTTTGAATTGCTTTGCTAAAACCGATGTAATTGTTTGACCTGCACTGACATGCATAACATTTTACATTCATTCTGCAATCTTCTATTTTATGACCATACTTATTACATTTAGAACATTGACCGAGAGCATAATCACGATTTGCTCTATTTCTACATTGCCTAGCCATGTGACCAAATTTATTACAAACAAAACATCTACCATTAAATTTATAAGCATTGAATTGCCTTATCAGTGCCTTATGGTTTTGATCTTCATTAGCAGTACTAGAACTCTGTCCTTGTTCAAATCCAAGTCCACTGGAATCTCCATCCTGCCTTTGTCTCTTCAATAACGGTTCTAGTTATGCTAAACTAATCTTGAATTTTTATTTATACTCACTTGCAATAGTCAGATCATCTCTTAGAATTATCATTTGTCTCTCAAGCTCTTGTTCATTACTCTGGAATTGTACTAAATCAGTTCTCAACATATCATTCTCATGAACCAACCTACCACATTCTTCAAATTTGTTCTTCAGAGATACAACAAGATCTTCTTCCTTTTTCTTTCGGTCCTCAATCTATCTCTTTAGACATTCTCATAGTTATAGCTTGCATTTCATTTCTCATAACCATGATCTCCTGACTCAACTTTTGACACCATTCCTTAAGTGCATCTTTTTCTTCATCATCCTTATTCTGCAAAAGTTCCTTCCTCCTAGCTTGAACAGATGACAACCTCTCATGTAGGACAAGAATGAATTCTTTAGCAGAATTCAATTCATTTTGTAACTTCAAGTTCTTCATCCTTTCAGCATCATAATCTTCAAGTGCCATCTCAAGTTGCTTTTCCAAACCCATATCCATGGATTCCAAATTCAGGATCTCCCTCAAGTTGTTAAACTTCCTCCGAGGCACAAGGCTCCGATACCAATTGTTGGAATCCAAGAACACTGAGAGGGGGGGGTGAATCAATGTTCTACTGAAATGATCAATTTTAACCTTATTAAAGCATGCATACACCAACCGGTATACCGATACATATAGAATTGAAAGAGGCAAAGCAACCAATAAGCCAATCACATAAATGAATACCATAACACATAGAGTTATACATGGAAAACCTCAAAGAGGAAAAACCACTGTGGGATTTGTGACCCACAATATCAATCCACTGGCCATATGAAGATATATTACAAAATATAGGGGCCTGCACTTGCAGGAAGACTTACAGCCTAGAGCACACTGCTCAATCACAAAAGGGTCCTCACTGACTACATACAAATCCAGACTACAATCCAGAGAAATGATTAAACTACTAAGATAGCATCTTCAATGCCTGAATATAGTTCCGATTAAGCTCTGTCTATTCCGCTCTAAAACCCTAAACCCTTTACCGGAATACCCCTTACATAAATATCCTCACATACATGATCTCTCTCATATGTTTCACACCTCCTTCACTATTTCCTTCCTAATACACATCATATATCAAAATGATCTAACAAACTGACCTATATACCCTTTACAATTTGCCATGCCTTATGTCGGCTTACAAAGATAATTACAATATCAATATACATGTCAGCTAGATAACATAAATACATGAATATAAAAAATAATTACCGATGTCAGATCCAAAAGATGTTGGCCTCCAATACCGATAATTCTAAACCATGTCGGCCTGCATTGCCGGTAACCAAAGAAATCCTTCCATCCTGTTGATGTTGGTGTCGGTGAAGTGTCTGTGAAGTGCCTGCCGATACACAATTGAACCAAAACATGAAGCCGGAACAAGATACCATGTTGCCATCAATGGCAACATAGTAAAACCAACCAATTGAGTGTCAATTGCCAACAATATGTTGGTGCAAGTCCCCGAGTATCTCTAAAATAGTCTGGAGTTGGCCTCTCCATGCATGATTCGAGGGCCCGACTTGGTTCCTGCCCATACGATAGAGTAAAACCCCCACCGTGTGCAATCTAGGGAACCAACAGTAGGTAAATAATATATATATTATAATATGTGTCTTGATTTGTTAAAAGGGTGGGTATAATATACAGTTTATGTAATATTATGATTGGTTGGCTTTGATTATAGTTTTGAGTTTATTTTTTATATTAATTCGGCTTCCTGTGCATTCACGGGGGTTGGAAATTTTTAGGAGCTTTGAAGATTTTGATTTGAAGACTTTTACATAGGATTTGGATTCATTTGCTGAAGGATTTTTCACTGGATTTTGGATTGCATCTTCAGATTTCTTCCTATTTCTTTATTTTTCAGGTTGGCTTTTTTTTCCAGCACTCTACATTTTTTAATTCCCAAAATATTGTATGTTGTGTTTTGAAAAGATTGCTTGGGGAATTTGGAATTGCAATTTGCAGAAAAGATACTGCTATTTGATAAGGGGTTGTTTGGGAGAGATTGCTTTCCAAAAGTTTTTATTTTCTAAAATTGATTTGTTGAGAGTTTACCATTGTATTCTCTGTGTTTGAATGTGTTTTATCTATTGTGATTGACTCATTTTGGTTTGAGGTTGAATTGGTTTATCCCTTGGTTTATTTCTTGAATCACTCTTCATTTTGAGCTTATTTTGATGTCTTAACCTTGTGTGGATGGTTGAGAGTTCTCTGAGACTCACTGAGAATGCACTGCAGATTGTGCAGACTCTTCCAATCTCTTGCATTGGTTGCGTTTGGTCCCTATTAAACTTGTTTGAGTCTCCTTTTTGTGCTTGCAACTTGGTTATCATTCTCCATTGTTGTTTTAGTCACCTAAACCTCAATTTTGGCTATGTGGGAGAAGACTTTCTTAATGCAATTTTTTGCAATGACTATGTACTTGAGGTATTTGTTGTATCAGATAGTAATTTAATGTATCATACCTTCTGTATGCAATATGAGGGCCGTTTTGGACCCCTAAGCCTTCTTGAGACCCCTTCTAAGCCTTATGTCTCAGTATTGTTTAGATTTTTGCATTTTTACCAAAAATACTACAAGAACTACCCAAGGTGCTACAAGACATACCAATAGTGCTATTTTGCACCCCAGGTGAGCCATGGTATGCATCCAAGGCACTGGGAAACATATCATGGGTGCTAAAGCTCTAAAATTGCATTTTCAAGCCTTTTTCCCAAAAATGCTATATGGGAGACCATAAACGCTACCATATGGACCAAAAATGCCACCATAACTACAAAAAACTCCATAGTACATTCCAAGGGTACCAATTTACATTCCATGGGCACTGAGATGTGTTTCAGGAGCTCCAGATTGCTCTGGAGGTCCTAAAAAGTCAGTTTTTGGCCATGTGAGAGTCTTGTCAAGGTTTGTGCATTCTCCAGAGACATGGGTGATTTTTTTTGAGCTTCTTTGAGTTGTATTTTATGTATTTTTTATCCTTCATGAGGTTTCTTGTACTCCGGTAAGAAGATTCATGCCTTACTGTTAAGGTGTTCATATGCGTTATGTGGCTCCGGCGAGAGGGAGAGACCCTTGTTGTTGAGAGATTGATTGTATGGATCTAGTGGGATGTGATATGCCCCATTGTAAAATATTTGATATGGTTTTGATTCCTTTTATGAATTGCATTCATGATTGGTTTCTTCATTGTGTTGATTTGTGAAGGCTCTCTTCCATGTGTATGGCATTAAGTGCTCTTTCATGGGCGGATTGTTCTCAGTTTGTTATGATTGTTTCTATGTTATTTGTGAGCCTTCTTGATGTTGTATCATGTTATTCAATGTATGTTTTATCCTAAGGCCTAGGATAATGGTTAGGGAGAGTGGGCTTCCAAGAGTCTATTAAGGTCAAGAGAAATAGACTGCTAGGATTCCTTGTGTTGTGGAGCCGGAGTCTAGACCATGTGGATAGCTCATTGGAGGTTTTTTTGTAATGATCAAGCGATAACATAATAAATTAATCATGGGTGGGTTGGGTAGAAGTAACTCATCTTAATAAGATAAGAAACATGTGTGTGTTTTACCATCTCATGATTGGATTGCTAGTGCAACCGTGTGAGGTGGCAAATCTGGTAATCGAATAAACCAAACTCCCTTGATTTTCTCAAAGGTTGAGACGGTTCTGCATGTGTATCATGGATGTCGGGACTAAGTTATAGGATATCCTTTGATAGTATGTAATGACACTCTTCCCTACATGTGATTCCTAGTTCCTTAAGTGTTAATTGGATTGATTTCACCTCTAGAGGGTTTATTGTTGTTTAGCCATGTGATGTGTTTGATATTTGCTTCTTGATGTCATCATGTGGTTGTCAAGTTGAGTCTCGTTGGTTGTTAGGTTTCATCCTAGGTTTAGAGTGTGAATTGGAACCTCATGTCATCTCCTAGCATGGGGGTTGGTTCCTATATGGTTCCATATTGTTGGGTGGTTGAATGCCTTCTTCCATTGGGATATTCCTCTTTGTGGATTCTTGCATGTGTGGATTGGATTCTTGGACTCTTCATTATGTGGATATTCTCTCGGAGCTGATTTCCATGTATTAGAAAAGAAGAAATTGTAATCATAATGATTTGTATATGCAAAGAGATTATGTATCTTATAATTAAGTATCTTTATGTATTTGTGAATGAAAACTGAAATAGGACATGATGTAGAGAGTAGGAGAAATGTTTCTTGATATGAAGGATATTCACTATGTAATATGATTTTTATGAATGTTGTGTAGAAGAGAAATGAAATAGATTATTTATGTTTATGTTGCAATTCTAATAGTGAGATAGAATTATGCAATGTTAACCTATGGTATGAATGCTAGAAAGAATAGAGTAGTTGTATTTGATTCTTGTTTGAGTAAATAGGAGTCATCTAAATGAATGGTTTGATAGATATACGATATGTTATGATAGATGGTAGTAGGTGTGTTTGGAGCATTTGATTAGTGTACTAAATGAACTTAAGGACTACAATGTAATAGGATGTGCATATGTGTTATGTTATTCTAGATGCATGTTAAGTGAATGGTTAATTGGATAATGAGTAATTATGATATTCTAGAAGGATAGATATTATGATGTCAAGTAGTGACGTTAAGATACCTTAGGGAATGGATGTATTTGCAAGAGTATAATGTAATGAGTTGATGTTTAAATGTTTTAAATTCCGCTTGCGTAGTGTAGATTCATGATTATGTACATAATGGTTTATATGTGTATGCAAATAGATAATGTGGGATTGATGTATGCAGATGTTAACATAGAGTAATGGATGTTTTAAAAAAAAATTGTCTCTCTTTGTCAGTATATTATAGATTATTTCTCTAGGTTATTTTGGCAGGCATTACATCTTCAAGCTCTAAAAGATGAAATTAAATTTAGAAGAACTATTCATAAACAAGTGTACAATAATTGCAATTGCATGCAAGAGATGTAGAGAAAGAGCTGCAAAAGAAAGGAAAGGAAAACCAAGAGGATTTGGCTCAACATAAAAGGAAGACTAATGAGCTAGTAGTACTTTTTGTTGTGCAATTGAAAATTTTAGGCTCAACGATTTTTTTTGAAAGTTCTTGAGTGCCCAAGTTCCAACACTTGATCATTTGAAATTTGTGTCTCGAGAAAATAAAGAATAAATTTGAATGTTATAGAAGAACAAATAAATATGTTATCAAATGTTGTGACAAACTATCCCTCGCTTGTTGTAGAGGCCGATGGTTGTATAATGAAGTACAAAATTTTTGGTCTCTCTGCAACTCAAGGGGAAGTATTTTAATTTACCATTTAATGAAATAAATCCACTGGTTAGGTCTATTCTAGATGGGTACAATGTACATTTATTTTTACATATGGTCAGGTTGGTTCTAGAAAGACCTATACAATGACTAGATCCAAGGAAGACCAAGGAGTAAATTGTAAAGCATTGACTAACCTTTTCCAAATTTCTCAAAATAGAAAAGGCTCGTATTGATATTTAGTTGGAATCCAGATGACTAAAATATATAATGAGCAAGTTCATGATTTGCTAACAAAAGATGGATTCTTGAAGAATCTTGGATGAAGAAGCATATCTTAGGCTAATTGTTAAGTGTTCCTAATGCTAACTTGTTTCCTATTGAGAATAGAGAAGATGCTTTTGATTTGATCAAAATGGATGAGAAGAATAGATTTGTAAAAGCCATTGCTCTTCATAAACATGCTTTTTTTCAATGACGTTATGCCTCTCATCTAGATCTTGCTTGATATTGTTTATGTAGAGGCTAAATTATCTGGATTGATAAAAATATTTTGGTATTTGGAGGTCATCACATAACTGATAGACTTATCTTCCATATGAAAATTTAACTTATATTTAGCATTATCTATTGTTTCATGTGGATGATAGATTTTTGTATACTCACTCAAATTGAAGGGTATAATTTGTGAATTGGTTTACATTAATGTGGTTCTCTTTTAATGCAATTGCAATACCCCATCAAGTTTATGTCATTTTTCTTAAGAGCAAATACTGAAAGGTTTCTATCTAGCCAAAATTCAATGTTTCATATTCCACTGTTTTTTTAATCTATGTTTGCTAGTGAACTTGGGTTCGTGTTTCTTTTCTTGTTTGCATTTTTTTTCTATTTGAAAATAATATCCCCTCTGTATTTGTAGTCTCTTGATTTCCATGTTCACTTAGAATTTGTAGGCACCATGTTATCATTGCATACCAGTAGATACGACAAAGTCAAATCTACACTCATCAAACTTAAGTCACGCTAGAAAATGGAAAAATGGCAAGCTATATTATCATAAAAGGGTAATGGAAAGAAAATTATTTCTTGAGGAAAGAGGTTCTCAAAAAAATGACCCTTGCATATTTCATTTCTGCCAACATAGTTATCAAATATAGAGCATGTGGGATTTCTTGGTCATAGACAATTCCTAGTGCATATCCCCTGCTAGAGAGTTTTTCCATATGCAAGTTTTTGAACTTAAGTACCCTAATAATGCTTAAGTAGCATTTAAACCCCAAGCCTTAATGAGTAAATTCTAGATACACTTTTTTATCATCTAGGACAAGCCAACACAATAGAGCATGTTTAGTGTTGGCCTCAGAAAGACATGCACACAAAAACCAATGGCCAAATTCTTGTTAAAAATTAGAATATCCATTAATGAAATTTGGTTTAATATGCTTAAATTAAACGAAATAAATTGCAATAATGCTAGAATATTTATTCACACCTTGTATTTTGACAATGAGAGATTAGATTGAAGGAGGTGGTTAAGAGAATTGTCTCCAACTAGGGATTATTTTGGAGAATCAAGGTGTTACCCCCCATTTTTCAAAATTGCTTGTCCATATTAATAGGTGGTTTTTTCCTTTTCTTTATATTGCTCGTGCCCTATCGGAAAAACCCTGGCATATCGGAACTATGCTTTAGAGTTCCCAAGTTCCATTTCCACCCAATGTTGCGATCCTAGAGGAAGAGTTGATGTTTATTAGGCGACAACCAGTAGACCTTGCGGCTTCCACTTCTTGTTTCTTCTCAATACCTGATACTCTCTTATAGGCCGATGTTGGAGTATCAGAAGCTTTATGTTTTCTTTCTATCGGTTTCCAAACTAGACCGCAGCTATGTGATGCACAACTTTTGAGAAGCGAATCAAAAGGATATTTGCAAGTACCATCATTAATGACAGATTAAATGGTTAAAAGAACAAAAAGGTGGCAACACGGGTTGAAATATTTTATAATATCTTTTTGTAGGTAGAATTTAATGGACCACCTTTAGAAACTGATCAAGTAACGCATGTATCATGAGTTTTCTTTACCAAAATGGTTATGCCTCACAATAACCAATTGTCGATAATTAATCTTGATCTGAATTGGCCAGAAAGCAAACAAGGAAATATCATCCAAGGGTTGCATGCTCTTGCATGGAAACAACAAACCGATTTTGCTAAATATAGGAAAATCACCACCTTATTAAGAAAATTACCAAACAAGACAAGAATCACGAACGACGTTTACAAGAAGAAACAGTTGCTAGAAGAAATCTTGCTGATTATTTTTTCAGACAATAGGAAAGATGGTGCTCAAACGAAAGGGTCTAATGATACAACCAGATGTTGAGCATATGCAAGATGATATCCTCTTCAAATTAATCGACCTCACCCGAGAACTCATAATGATCAGCAGTCCTCTGGGTACTTATCATAGAAGAAACAAGAGTCAAGATGATTGACAATAAGATTGTGGTTGGAACCCGATGCCTAATGAATAAGTATAAAGTTGGAGGTTGTTTATAGTATGTGATTTTGGTATTAATAATGTGACTTTCTGGTAATTTTTGTTTTGCCTAAACCTATGTTTAGAACGGTCATTTTCAAGACCGTTACTCCAAAAAGAACTATTTCTTGGAAACAACAAAATGGATTTTAAGATATAAAAGGAAATAGGAAATAGGGGAAAAGTGGGGGGGAATTTAGAAAAGAATACTTTGTGCTGTTTTCTGAAAGACAAGTAGAATATGTTGTTTTGAGTATGGAAATTTATGAACAGTTAATCTAATATTATTAGACTTTGTTTTGTAGTAGATAAGTTTTGCATTCTTCTTATGTGGATGCTCTTTGTTTGAGTTTCTGTATGGTGAATTAGTTAAAGGCTTGTTTCTCTCTATTGTTCATTGTTATATATTGTTAATCTTTGCATGAGTATTGTATGATAGTGGCTAGTTGATAGTTGTCAAAGGAAATTCTTTCATTATCTTTGTGGTTAATTACTTTTCCTTCAGAACTTTCTGGTTAAAAGTTTTGCCTTTTCCTTCTTTCTGGTTAAAAGCATACCTGAAAAAACTCAAATTTATATCATAGGAGGGATTCGTACCTCTAAAATTCAAATGAAAGTTGCAAACCAAACACAACTTCTGCAACTATTGTTAATAGTTTGTTCCCTTGCCTGGGGCTAGGAGTCAATATTGTCATATTTTGAAGGGAACAAAATATGTTAACCAACACAAGGGAGGGGTGTTCTGATGGAAAATGCATCTTCAAAAAATTAATATGAATTCTGAATCAACTACAAACTGTAGACAAAAAAAACATTAACATTACAGACACAAAGTAAAATTAAGATGTACTAAAGACTGTATATACTTGTTGGTTCTTGAGTTTTGGTTGAGTGTTGGTGGATTGAGAAATTCAGTGTACAATATTTATTGAAAGTTTGAGCGGTAGTTAAAGGTAGCCAAAGCAACTAAGAGGCTTCAATTCCCTAATTTTTTCAACAAAGCATTAAAAAAATGCTTTGGCATTAATTTCCATGATTTCTTGAGGTGACCAATAAAATAGAATGTTGTGGCAACAACTTGTCATAATTTTTGTACTTTGATGAGGCAAAGGATAAATGTTGTGGCAATAGCTTGTCATAATTTTCTAAAAAAATTTCTTTGGATCACTACAAATGCCAAACAAATGTTTTGTGGGTGTCATCAAGCTATTTCATACAAATATATGTCGATTTTACACAAATATTTGACGATTTAAAGGCATGAGATAGGTAAGGCAACATTTTTTGGACTAGCAACTCCACTTATAAAGCTTATCAACTAATGATCTAAAAATCATTATTTGTGACTTTATGGCATAAAGCTATTACACCTATATGCCTGCAACTGAAGACAAATAGGGGTAATGAAATATTATCTAGACCAATAGGTCATAATATTGTTGAAATTATACATATGCCACTGAGTAGAAATAGCAGCAAAATAATACCATGTGACTAATAAGTCATAAATTTGTTACCTTGTACAAACAAGATTTACAAACTCTAGAATAAAAAACATTTAATATAACATTCAAGTGAACATAGGTAGGAGCCAAGAATCATTATTTATGACATAAGTCAATAAAATTATTACACATGCAAATAATAGGGGTAGGATAAAATTATCTGAAATAGATAAGTTATAAAATTGTTGAACTTATATGCATGCAAAGCGCAAATAGGAGCAACTAAATATTATGTTTGACTAATACTAATTGTAATATAAATCCCAAGTCATAATGGATCCTACCATAATGGACAAGGCCAACTGAAATTCCAAGATGATTTTAAAAAAGGAGAAGTCTCTCAATTATGCAATATGAGAGAAAGGTTAATCACAAGGAAAGAATACCAAATAAAATTTGAATAATTCTTATCAAGAGCGGCCTAAAATATAAATCTAAATAATTATTATCAAGAGCGGTCCAAAAGATAAATCTAAACGATCTTGTAAAGTTTTTTTCTTAGAAACTCTTTACAATTATTACCATGGCAAAAAATTTCTGAACATCTAAATCAAATACTGAATCTCAACAAATAAAATCTAAGAAAAAAATGTTGTCCCTTATTATTGGACCACAATTGGTGCTCCAAGAAATCAATTAAACAACACAAGAAATAAAATCTAAGGAAAACAATCATTCCTAATGCTTGGGCCAAAAAGAGTGTCCAAACATAGAAATATAAATAACCTCCTACACAATTGTACTCAAACGTCTCTTTCTATTTAAATTATGATTGTGGTCTTGATTCTCTAAATAATCATATATGAAATTAATCTGTAAACTCTATTTTTAATTATTATGCATTGTGAAGATTCAATTCTCTTGTGAAAAAACTATAATTTAAAGCTCAAGTAGCATTTCAAAGTCACTTACATGCTTTGACAATGCATAGCAAAATTTGAAAATAATACATGATAGATGGGTAAGTGCACCAAGATGGTGAACAAAAAGTGGGGTATAAGTGGCCACTTTTTTTTAATCTGAAAGCAGTTATACTTGAACTTGGAGGAACAATTTGAGACTCATCCACTCAAAATTTAAAGATATCCAAAGGAAAAAGATTCTAGTACTTTGTAATTTTTTTCAAAATTGGACAAGATTAAGGGGGTCAAATATTTCACGCACACGAAAGTGTTCCTATTTTTTTCAACAAAACATAATGTCATAGTGTCTGATGTGCACATCAAAAAAGTTATAGTTTTATTTAGTGTTTTGAAAAACCCTTTGGTAGAATGATAGTTAAGAGTGAGCACTAGAAGTTGTGTATTTTTTTGTAATTTTTTATTGAGTATTTTTTTTATGCTTTTTCAATGTGGACGCGTCCTAAAAAATCAAGTACTTGTTCGTGCACGTCACATAACTTGCACCAAAAGAATTAAAAAATCATTTTTTTAAAGTGTAAAGAATGAAGTGTAGAACATTAATATATAATTTGTTTCAAATTTGGACAAGTAGTTCAAAAGTTATTAAAAAAATGGTACACATCTATCTCTAAGAACTTTGGAGACATTGGTAAAAGAAATTCAAGATTAATATGTTAATGTTGTTCAAATTTAAAAATATATATATGCTTAGAGAGCTTAGAAGACATATGAAATTATGGTGGCAATTTTACAAATACCCTCTTGATAATGCGTAAACTTGATGATGAGAAAGTTGAGAAATCAAATTTGAAGAATAAAACACGTAAAAAGGAGGCAAATGAAACCCCCAAGCCTCAGCCTTGCTATCCAAGGATAATTAAAAGCCATAACTTGATCGAGCTTTTATTTTTTACATAACCTAATCAAGATTTTTATTCGTTAAAAACCTGATCGAGTTATGTTCTTTAATATTCATACATGTTAACATACATATATTCATATATAGTTCCAATTAATTAGAAAAATAGGTTTTAAGGACCCAAAACCTTTTACATAAAGATCAAAAGAAAGATCATCAAATATCAACTAGACTAGCATAAAGACAACAAACAAAAGACTGGCGAGAAAGCCAACAACCTGAATGAACAGCAAAAAACTAGGAACAACAAAGTAGAAAAAACTGGAAAGAAAGACCTAGACGGCTAGCAACACCTATAGAGACTTAAGAAGTTCAATAGCCTTGATGACCAACAAGTCATAATTTTCCAAAGCAACTTTGAGCTCTCTGATTTCCTTGTTTGGCTTTTTCCCCCTCTTCTTGCCTCTGGTCCTCGTGCATGGTCCTTGCACACCTTCCACGCCCTCCATGTCAGGTTCCTGCTCCAGGGATCCCTTCTCATTCTCCAGCTTACTGATTAGGATTTTGATGTTATCAGTCGAGGCCTTCAAAATGTTATAACTGTGTTCAATAATGCTTCTGAGATAGGTATCGATTTTGTTGAGTTTGTTTTTAGCTTCCACCATTCTCTGGTCCCTAACAGTGTCATTGTTTTTTATTTCCTCTAGGGCCTTCTCCACTTGCTCAAACCTTGGATTGAAGACATCCCTAATCTCTTCAGCTCTGGAAATAGTCTTTCCCAAATCATCAAAATGCTCAGCCATGGATTTACCTTCACTGATACTAATAGTCTCCAGAATTTGAATCTTATGACTCAGGTTCTTGTTTTCCTCCACAGCTTTGTTGTGATTGTTTATGAGCCAGTCAAGGGTGTCCATAAACCCCTTCAAACCCTCAACAAAAGGGTTAGAAGGGGGTCTTTTTTCACCAACCTTGGCCTGACCAGTTTTGGGGTTTTCACCATCAGTATTCTATTCGACATCACCACCAACACTCTGGTGGAAACCATCCCCCATAATCTCCTCCTCAACGTTTTGGTCTGCATCTGAATCCTTTCTCTACTCTTTGTCCTCCATCTTCGGCTCAGAATTGCCCTACCTTTTCTGCTTTTTCCTTTTCTGAGAAGAATATTTAGGTTTCTTCTTCCGAGGGGACAGAGAGTCATCCTTTTCAAAGTCCTCAGAGATCTCTAAGGAGGAGGAAGAATGAATCTGGAAGATGTTCTCTTTGCTTTTTTTCTTGCCCTTGGAAGAGGATGACTTACTGCTCTCTTGTTTTCTTTTCTTACCCAATTCAACCTCAGAGTCCTCCAGGATCTCCTCAGTCTCACTTTTTGAATCATCGGCAGAATCCTCACCCACAAAAAATTCAGAGTCCGACCCTTCCTCCTCAGATTCAGAGACAGAAAGCTGGGGGTGGGCTATTTGATTAGCTTTAATATGTTCATAGATTAGAACCATTAGACCTTGGTGCATATAAATTTCTCCCTTAGGGTTCTCTCTGTGGGCTTTGATAGTGGCACTCATCGAGCAAATCAAGAAATAGGGCATGTTAACTTTGTCTTCATACCTAAAGTGGTTGAGCAGCACAAAATGGTAGTCGTAGACTTTGGTAAATCTGCCATCCAGAGTGATGTGGCACATGATTGCAAACAAAACCTCCCTCCAAGGCTTAGCAAAGGCCTTGGGAGGGTAGTAGGTCTTGCTAAGATTAACCAGACACTTCTTCTCCTTAGTAGTTTTAGGGTATTGCTCGATGGCCTCCTTGCTAAGCTTTTTGTCCCTGTAGAAATTACTTCCCTCCCTCCGGAGACCCGTCACCTGAGCAATGAGGTCTTCATCAATGGAGATAGTTTGATCTCCCATTTTCAGGGTGCCCTTCCTCCAATTATTGGTGAAAAATTTAGTGATTTTAGCATCCCTCCCATGGAGTTTTTTCATGTACTTTGTTATCTCGCCCTTCAACAAGATACTCCAGATTTCCTCCTTTTGTTTCCCTTCTTTACAATTACTGGGCTCATAGTGGTGCCTGTTACCTCCCATGATTTCATAGCTCAAACCAGAAACTCAAGAGTTGCAGATAGCTAATGGAAAGAAATCTCTAGATGCAGCCCCAAAAACCTAGAAAGCATGGGAGAAGGTGGCATTCATCTTATCATTATTGGTACTAACATAATAATAATTAATATTAGTCCTTCAAGTCATGTCATTAATCATTATATAATCCATTCAAAATCTTTGAGGTGTAGTTATATCGATCCATGAAAATGATCGATCTGGCATCATTAAGAATATCATATTCACCCTTCCAGGTAATCATGTTGTCATGAGTGTCTGCCACGTCAGTTGTCCAATCAGCGGGGCCATTTGCTTCCCGATAAATGTGAGAGATAAAACATTTATCAAAGGTTTTAATAAGATCCCTAGCAGCCTTAATAATATTGGTAATAGTCCATGAGGGCTTGGTAATTCCTTTAAGGTAGTTAATGATATTATTAGAGTCCCCCTCGATCTAGAGATAAGGACAGTTCCACCTTTTAGCCAGAAGGATGCCTTGGAGAGCAGCCATAGCTTTCACCATATGGTTAGTTTGGCAACCTATAGGAACAACAACAATTTCCTTACAAATGCCATTTTCATCTTTGAGAATTGCACCACATCCCACTGGTCCAAGATTGCCTTTAGCAAAAACCATCAAAGTTGATTTTAAACCATCCAGGAGGGAGAGAGTACCACTTAGCTTCTAGTCTCTTACATTGTATAGTATCAATCCTAACATCACTCTTCAGGTTCTAGGAGTTGAGGATGTGAGCTTCCAGGCAATTGACAAGAATGCAAGGTTCTCCAATGGTCCTGAGGTTCTCCACTATAGCCCTTTGAATTTTCTAAAAAACAACAGCCTGGGGGAGAGAAGTATCCCTGAAGATGCGGTTGTTCCTTTCTTTCCAAATCCCCCACAGGATGTGAGGAAGAGAGAGTTGCCACAAAGTTCTAATAGAGGGATTAGACCAATGGTAGCTCCAAGAATGGAACAAGTCTTGAATAGAGTTAGGGAACACCCATACCATACAAAAATTCTTAAGAAAGCTTTCCTAGATAGAGACAGTGAAAGAATAGTGAATAGCTAAGTGGTGCACAGACTCTTCCTCCTCATGACACAAAACACACCTATTGGGGAGATTAAAACCTCTAATCTTCAGGTTGTCTAGAGTCAAAATTTTGTTTTGGAGGCTAGTCCAATAGAAGATATTGATCTTCGGAATAAGACCCTTGATCCAAGCTTTATACTAGAAGGGGTTCTCTCTCTCACTCTCTCCCTCTCTTTTTCTCCCACACACACACACTCACTCTATCTCCCCCTTTCTCTCTTTCTATCTCACAACCCCTCTCTCCTAATCTATCTCTCTCAACCTTAGACTCTCTCACACACTCAACCTCCCTCACTCGCTCTCCCCCTCTCCCTCTTTCTCTGCACTCTCTCTCTCTCAACCTTAGTCCATTTCTATCTCTCTCCCTTACCCCTCTCTCTCCCTCTCTCCCTCTTTCTTTATCTCTTGTTCTCTCCTCAACCCCCCCTCTCTCTCTCAACCTTAGTCTCTTTCTATATTTCTCTCCCTTCCCCCCCTCTCTCCCTCCTCTCCCTCCCCCCCCTCTTTGTCTATAGTGTCGAAACCTCGATTGAGTTTTGGGCACTATAGACTATATCCCTTTTTCTCTTTGTCTATAGTGTCAAAACCTCGATTAGATTTTGGTTGCTATAGATATTGCAACGCTCTCCCTTTGTCTATGGTGTCAAAACCTTGATCAGGTTTTGGTCACTATAGACTCATGTCTATAGTATCAAAACGGCGATCAGGTTTTTGTCACTATATACTTTGCAACACTCTCCTCCTCTCTCTGTGTCTATAGTGTCAATACCTTGATCAGGTTTTAGTCACTATAGGTGGTTTCATAACAACCAAAAAAAACACAATTTTTGTGTGGATCCACTATAACTGTGTCTTCACCCACGTCATTCTCAGATAGTGTATGATCACTTTTATTTTATATGATTTCAAATGATTGGTGTATACGATGAAAATGGAAACAACAATAATTGAAAGACTAAATGAATTCAACCACAAAACGCTAGCCTAACAACAACAAAGATCCACCATAACATATGAAGATTACCTAAGACAATGCAAATCAAATAAAATCACAAAGATTATACCATCACATGTCTAATAGGGTTTGGATCTCCATTCTTTCTATCTCCATTGATCTTGCTTGATATATTTGCTCTCAGATTTTATATGTGCACAAGAGCTCAACAAAGAACGAAAATGTGGTTGCAAGTAGGCTTGATTGCATATGCAAGTTCGAAAGCGTAGTTGGGGCTAAATGCATAGGGTTGATAATGAAGGAAGCATCTCCTTATATAGAAGACACTATAAGAAATGGAGGGATAAGATTGAGAGGTGTAAAAGATAAATGGTCGGCCATGATTAGAGGGTAGGTAAAGAAAATAAGAAAATAATGAGAGGGTAGGTAGTGTATGAATTAAGAGATGAATGACATGTGTCATGGGTAGAAAATGTTAATGAATTAATTAAATAAATAAAGATTTATTTAATTAATATAAGAAGTGGGATCAATTAAATAAATAAAATATTTATTTAATTCAGGAAAAGGATAATTTAAACAAATAAATGTATTTATTTAAATTAGAAATAAGGCTAGAAGAGGATAAATGAATTAATTAAATAAATAAAGATTTATTTAATTAATAGAAGAATTAGGCTAAAGATAATTAAATAAATAAAATATTTATTTAATTAAACATGACAATTTTAGGTGTCTACATTTTGCCCCTCTTTGAGACAATGCAGCTTGTCGCGTTGTTTCAAAGAAGATAAGATAAACTGATACAAAGTTGACCCAATATGGGAATGATATGCCCCCTTGAGAGATTGGATGAAAATATCTGGAAAGAGCGCAGACAATCTCTCGATAAGAAAGAAAGGCTAGAATGGACTGACCGGATAAAGTGACAGAGTCACGAGATAAAGAAGACTGACTTGGGAAACGAGGGCTAGGGTTAGGGCAGTCTATAAGATAGACCACAAGGGGAAAACATCCTCATTGTCATCCACACATCCAAGAGATCAGAGTGCAGAGAGAGAATAGAGCAACAACAATCAGTAGCGATGGAATTGGTTCACAGATTCGATCGTGTTCGTCGATTTCAAAGGCTAGCAGACGTAGGAGAGCCGGTGAGTACCACAAAACCTCCTTGTACTTTGTCGCAATAAATGTTTTCATTAATGCATCTCAGGTAGTACAATAAATGTGCTTTTAGGTAATGTCAAAAAATGTCAAAAAACGTCGAGGCGCGTCTGCGTTGGTGCCAGGCGTGTCTAGGTTGGCTAGGCAGGTCTGTGTTTGTGCCAAGCACGTCTGTGCTAGAAAAAGCATATGTGCCAGATGCGAGCACGTTTGCTTTGTGCAGGTGCATTTGTGAAATGTGGGCACGTCTATGCAAGATAGGTGCATCTATGCAGGACAGGCACGTCTATGCAGAGCATAGGCACGTCTGTGTATTTCAGGCGCATATGTGCAGAGCAGGCGCATTTGTGCAGTCTGTAAGCGTGTTTATGTCATGAAGGCGTGTTTATGTCTTCAAGGTCAAATCGGCAGTTCTGTGATGAATATACGTTGTTGATTGGATAAGCTGCTGAGAGAATACACTCAAGCAGGTCCTCTAGGGAAGACTAGGATAACAGATAGTGATGGGATGGGGTTAGGGATAGACTAGCCTAGTCTATGTTCTTGGATCCTTTCCTTGGATCACCTGGTGTTCTCTACACACCCTAGGGTCTCTAGGACTTCCCTTTGCTTGAGGAATCCCCTGACCATGCCCAATCCACCCACCAATGAGTTGCAATACTGCTCCTAAGGTCTCACCTACTCATGAGACTCAAAACCCCTTACTATGGCTAATAAGGGATAGGCTTGTTCCACACCTTCCAAGGTCTTATCAAGGTTGTATCAGGTCTATTTCATGGTCTTTTCACCCATTCATGTGCCCCCAAGAGGTTTCAAGATTCTAACCCCTTACCAATTTCACAAATTTGGGTTTTTGCCTTCAAATAGGGCTACAAGGATTAGGACCAATTAGGCCTCCTACCCGGTCCTTTAGGGCTCCCTCTCATAAATGATGCACAAACAACCCAATCTCCCAAAAAGGACTGCCATTCATTTGGAAAGGACTCAAGTATTTTCTAGGTTTTAGGCCTCCAAGTGTCCATACACTGTCCTAGGTGGATTTTAAGGTTTTCAAGGGTTTTTGTGAGGGTTTTTAGGGTCTGCCTGGGTCACAGTGAGTGTTTTGAGTTTTAGCCACCTTTTTTGGATTGGTGGAGGCTCCTCCTTCACACTGATGATGCTTCACTCACTCCTTTGCACTTCCTCCAAAGGATTCACTCTCCACTAACCAACCTTGCTCTCTAAGACCTCTGCAATTTGACCTCTCCTAACCGAGCACTGTCCAGTCTCGCCTAGGAGTGGGTCTTTGCTTGGCCTCCTTGAATTTCTAAGGGCCCTAATTGCATGGGACTATAGTAAAAATTCTTCACTTCCATTCCCCATGGTTTCATGGTGTTTCCACAATGGGGAATGGAGTTAAAACTTCATTTTCTCAAACCAGTCCAAAACTGGACAGTGAGACTGCAACTTACAAATTATTTACAAACACACCCAACCGGTAAACAAAAAGCTAATCTAATCACTCAAAATGAACCAAAGAAGACATTTCACATAGGTTTGCTCACAAATCAATCCATTATTTTTCTCGATAACTTCATTCAAACTGACTGGTAACTCAAAAACAGTCACAGTCAAGATTTTCTTCCTTGGGCCGTACAATGTCTGACATCCAACCCTTTAACTTAGGGTTTGTAACATCTTATACTACCCATACCTTAGTTTGTGTGCCAAATTTAGGGTTTTCCACGCCAACCTAAGGATTTTGGCCTCCTGGTGGAAAAGTTGCTTGACAACTTTTAAAAGTTGTCATGCAACTTTTGCAACTTTTGAGCAACTTTCCCAATGTTGCTCTTCATGACTCCTAGACCCACAATGGGCCAACCTAAGGACACCACCATTCTATGAAGGACCCCTAAACACCATAAAGACACACATACCCTCCATTTTCAAGAAAATCACAATCTTGACTTATGACCCCTAAGATCTCCTTTAGGACCCTAACTAGGACCTATGAGCACTTGGCTCATTATTTTATATACAATGGCTTCATAAGAAGCATAATACCAACAAAACAAGAAGGAGGGAGAGCTTGGAAGGGTTATCCTACACCATACTCCCCCTCTGCACACAATTAAGAAATAGAAGAAGAGATGAAAGCCGGGTCTATTCCAAGTGTCTTGAACCTGCTCTCCTCCACCCATGTAGCTTCAGATACTGGTTGTTCTACCCATTTCACTAAGTGCTCCATGTAGACCTAGTGTCTAGTAGACTTCTTCACCCTTGATTCCAAGATCTCCTTTGCTTTAGGCTTCTTCACTTGAGGTAAGGTGTTTACATCCAAGTCTTGTAATACCTTGGCCTGGTTCTCAGTCTACCCTGCTATCTCTCCCTTGTACATGACCAGATCAGCAACATTAAATACTAGTGAAATGGCTAAATCTGAAGGTAAATCAACCTTATAGGCATTCTCACCATATTTTGCTAGAATTTGACAAGGTCCTACCCTCTTCATCTGTAGTTTGGTAGGCTTACCACTTTGCATCCTAGCTTTGCTCAAATGGACCATCACATAGTCACCCACCTTGAATTGAACTTCTCTCCTTTTCTCATCCACTTTGGCTTTCAGTTTTTGAGTGGATTCAAGGATGGCCTTCTTAACTTGCTCTTGGACTTCCTCGATGGTTTGAGTGAAGTACTCTGCTTGCCCACTCTTCATCTCTAAAGTACCAAGGTCTCTTAACTCACACACTCCCCTTGGATGTCTGCCATACACAACCTCAAAAGGGCCTCTACCAGTGGTCCTATTCACACTGTCATTATATGCATACTCTACTTGAGGAATGATTAGGTCCCATGTCTGACCATATTCCTTAGTTAGACACCTCAACAAATTGCCTAACACCCTGTTGATGACTTCAGTTTGACCATCTGTTTGTGGATGGTAAGTTGAGCTAAATGACAAGTTAGTTTCTAGTCTCTTCCATAATGTTTGCCAAAAATGACCCATGAACTTGTTGTCCCTATCTGAAACAATGCTTAAAGGGAGTCCATGAATCCTAACAATCTCTTTGAAGAAGAGATGTGCAACATAGCTAGCATCATGTATAGTCTTACATGGTATGAAATGACTCATCTTGGAAAATCTATCTACTACTACATAGATGTTGTCCATACCTGTTTTAGTCTTGGGAAGTCCTACTACAAAGTTCATGCTTATACATTCCCAAGGTATGTTAGGGACCGGTAATGGTTGATAAAGACCAGCATTGCTTGATCCTCCTTTTGCTCTTTGACATACTCCACATTGCTCTACATCCAAAGTGTCCAAGGTTTTGTTGACTCCAAAGTGTCCACTTAAACTGCCATTATGTTTTTCTTGGATGAGGTTCTCCCTCATGGATCCTCTAGGTACACACAACTGGTTACCCTTGAACAAGAGACCATTTTGGAGAGTGTAATCTGCATACTTGCCATGGAAATGGTTCTCAAACTCTTTGTAAACCTCGTAAGCTGATGAGAAGTCTTCATCTCCTTCATAGAGGTCTTTGAAACCTTCTATGCCTATGCTCTGTAACTGTAACTCTTGAACTGTTAACAACTTCCTGCTTAAGGCATCTGCCACCTTATTAAGTTGCCCCTTCTTATGCTTGATGGTGAAGGTGAAGGATTGGAGGTATTCCATCCATTTCAAATGTCTATTGCTAAGCTTCTCTTGAGTGTTAATGTAAAACAATGTCTGGTTGTCTGTGAACACTACAAATTCCTTTGGGAGTAGGTAATGTCTCCATTTCTTTAGTGACTACACTAATGCATACAACTTTAGGTCATAGGCTGAGTACTTCTTCTTTGCTTCATTAAGCTTCTCACTGAAAAATGCCACAGGTATTCCCTCTTGACTCAACACACCACCTACTGCAATTCCACTTGCATCACACTCCAAAGTGAATAGCTTATCAAACCTAGGTAGGAGAAGGATAGGTTTTGTGGCTATTTCCTGTTTCAACAATTGAAATGCTTTATTAGCCTGCTCAGTCCATTTAAACTTAGTTTTAAGGCCTCCTTTGATGGTGTCAAGGACTGGTGCACATATGCCACTGAAGTTCGTCACAAACTTCCTATAGAATTGAGCTAATCCATGGAAACTTCTAACCTCAGTCCCTATTTTGGGTGCAGGCCAATTCAAGATTGGCTCCACTTTGCTTGGATCCATCTTCAAGGTTCCTTTAGACACCACAAATCCTAGGTAAACCAGCTCTTTCTTCAAGAAGTCACACTTCTCTAGGTTGATGGATAGCTTCTCCTCATGCAACCTCTCTAAGACTAACCTCAAATGCTCAAGGTGCTCCTCTTTGGTTTTGCTATAGATGAGAATGTCATCTAGGTACACCACCACAAAACTGCCTGTGAAATCCTTCAACACTTCATTCATCAACCTCATAAAAGTTCTCGGAGCATTGGTGAGTCCAAATGGCATCACAAGCCATTCATACAATCCTTTTGTGGTTTTAAAAGCAGTTTTCCACTCATCACCCTCCTTAATTCTTATTTGGTGATAACCACTTTTAAGGTCTAGCTTGGTGAAATACATAGCCCCTCCTAAACAGTCCATTAGATCCTCTATTATAGGAATAGGAAACCTATACCTTATGGTAATCCTATTGATTGCTCTTGAGTCGGTGCAAAGTCTCCACTTACCTCCTTTTTTTGATGCTAGCACTACCGGGACTGCACATGGGCTGATGCTCTTCTTAATCAGTCCTTGTTCCAATAACTCCTGCACTTGCCTTGCTACCTCCTTATTTTGATCAGGTGTAAGCTTATATGTAGCCTTGTTAGGTAAGGATGCACCAGGAACAAAGTCTATTTGATGACTTATAGACCTTCTTGGTGGGAGTGTTGCAGGTGCTCCATCACTCACTATGTCCTTATACTCTTGCAACATGTGCTTCACCTCCTTGGGTATCTCTACCTGCAACTTGTCTTCTTCCTCCTTTGGCTTCACAAAGATGGCACACTTCACTATCTCCTCCTCATGTAGCAAGTTTAAAAACTCTTTACCGGTAGCTAATAAAACACTAGGTGTTCTTGAAGTTCCTTCTTCATTCTCTGTCAAAGACTGAATCTTGAAGGTCTTGTTGTCCTTCTTAAAGGAAATGGAGTTCTCCTCTCCATCATAGATCACCTTCCTATCAAATTGTCAGGGTCTTCCTAGCAATAAGTGACATGCATCCATAGGCAACACATCACAAAGGATCTTATCCTTGTATCCTCCAATAGAAAACTCTACCCAAGTCTGCTCATTGACTAGCACACTCTACTCATGATTCAACCATGTCACCTTGTATGGGTTAGTGTGGGGTATCCTTGTGAGTTTCAGCTTCCTAACTATCTCTTCTGATATGATATTGTCAGTTGAGCCTGAATCAACTATCACCTTGCACACTTTACCAAGAATCTTGCATCTCACCCTAAATAATGCTCTCCTATGCTTAGGTTCATTCTTCTCTGGTTGTCTTATCAAGACCCTGTTGAACATCAGATTTTCTCCAATCTCTGATTCAATATGGTCCACTTCAGGTGTCTTGCTACTTGAAGAGTCTTCATGTGCATAAGCAACCCTCTTTCCACTATTTGATGATGTAGGCTTGTCAGGGCATCTATATGTCAGGTGTCCTAATTGTCCACAATTGTAACACTTCATTGTTGCAAAATAGGATTTACCTCTGTCGGTACCTCTGCCCCTACTTGGACCACCTTGTGCACCTCTTCCTCTAGCATGTCCTCCTCTGAGCTTGGCTTCACTGCCATACTCAGTCAACTTGGCTTCTCCATGGTTCCTTTGCTCATTTGTCTTGCTTTGATAACCACCTCAGTGATTCACTTGATCTCTACCTCTACCTCTACCCCTGTTATTGTAGTCTCCTTTCCTTTTGTTCCTCTCTTCTACCTTGGTAGCAAGCTGATGACATTTTTGAATAGTAGTAGGAGTTCATAGGCTTATCTCCTCTTGAATGTTCCATTTTAGGCCGCTTAGATACCTAGCCACCTTAATAGATTCATCTTCTTGGACTTTGGATCTAAGACATAGCTTTTGAAACTCTTCGGTGTAGGAGGTTACATCAAGATCTTTTTGCTTCAAACCCTGTCTCTTCTTATGAAGTTGGACTTCATAATCCTCTAGTAAGTAGTTCTCCTTAATCATACTCACCATAGCTTTCCAATTTGCAATAGTTATATTTCCCATACTAACTCTTTCTTGTTGCAGGTACTTCCACCATGTCAAAGCTGCTCCCCTTAATCTTGATTTGGAAACTTTAACCTTTTGAGCCTCTGTCACTCCCTCACACTCAAAGTAGTTTTGCATGCCCTCAATCCATTCCATAACAGTGTCAATGTCCATTCTTCCACTAAAATGTGGCAATCCTTCAAAGGCTTTGGTGTTCAAGGCCTTAATAGCCTTCACAAAAGGTTCTTCATTGAACAAGGGATCTTGTTTAGGGATAATGTCATCTATGTCTATAGTCTTCTTGCCTTTACCCTTGGTGTCTTCATCCCAAGGTCCTTGTTTCCTCTGATCCACCACTTCCTGCAGTTTATCCCTTATCTCGCTCATAACTTCTTCAAGGAGTCTATTCTTCTCCTTCTGTTCTTCCACCTCTCTAGCCAGCTCTACATTAGTAACCATTCTGCTCTCCCCTACTGATTCACTAGTATATAGAGACATACACAGTCCAACAAGTCTTTTACTTGCTCTGATACCAATCTGATGGGATGGGCTTAGGGATAGACTAGCCTAGTCTATGCTCTTGGATCCTTTCCTTAGATCACCTGGTGTTCTCTACACACCCTAGGGTCTCTAGGACTTCCCTTTTCTTGAGGAATCCCCTGACCATACCCAATCCACCCACCAATGAGTTGTAATACTGCTCCTAAGGTCTCACCTACTCATGAGACTCAAAACCCCTTACTATGGCTAATAAGGGCTAGGCTTATTCCACACCTTCAAAGGTCTTAGCAAGGTTGTATCAAGTCTATTTCATGGTCTTTTCACCCATTCATGTGCCCCCAAGAGGTTTCAAGATTCTAACGCCTTACCGATTTCACAAATTTGGGTTTTTGCCTTCAAATAGGGCTACAAGGATTAGGACCAATTAGGCCTCCTACTCGGTCCTTTAGGGCTCCCTCTCACAACCCAATCTCCCAAAAAGGACTGCCATTCATTTGGCAAGGACTCAAGGATTTTCTAGGTTTTAGGCCTCCAAGTGTCTGTACACTGTCCTAGGTGGAGTTTAAGGTTTTCAAGGGTTTTTGTGAGGGTTTTTAGGGTCTACCTAGGTCACAGTGAGTGTTTTGAGTTTTAGCCACCTTTTTTGGATTGGTGGAGGTTCCTTCTTCACACCAATGATGCTTCACTCACTCCTTTACACTTCCTCCAAAGGATGCACTCTCCACTAACCAACCTTGCTCTCCAAGACCTCTGCAATTTGACCTCTCCTAACCGGGCACTGTCCAGTCTTGCCTAGGAGTGGGTCTTTGCTTGGCCTCCTTGCATTTCCAAGGGCCATGGGACTATAGTACAGGGTCTTCACTTCCATTCCCCATGGTTTCATGGTGTTTCCACAATGGGGAATGGAGTTAAGACTTCATTTGCTCAAACTAGTCCAAAATTGGACAGTGAGACTGCAACTTACAAATTATTTACAAACACACTCAACCGGTAAACAAAAAGCTAATCTAATCACTCAAAATGAAGATATATACACCAAAGAAGACATTTCACATAGGTTTTCTCACAAATCAATCCATTAGTTTTCTCGATAACTTAATTCAAACTGACTGGTAACTCAAAAACAGTCACAGTCAAGCTTTTCTTCCTTGGGTCGTACAATGTCTAACATCCAACCCTTTAACTTAGGGTTTGTAACATCTTATACTACCCATACCTCAGTTGGTGTGCCAAATTTAGGGTTGTCCACGCCAACATAAGGATTTTGGCCTCCTGGTGGAAAAGTTGCTTGACAACTTTTAAAAGTTGTCATGCAACTTTTGCAACTTTTGAGCAACTTTCCCAATGTTGCTCTTCATGACTCCTAGACCCACAATGGGCCAACCTAAGGACACCACCATGCTATGAAGGACCCCTAAACACCATAAAGACACACATACCCTCCATTTTCAAGAAAATCACAATCTTGACTTATGACCCCTAAGATCTCCTTTAGGACCCTAACTAGGACCTATGAGCACTTGGCTCATTATTTAATATACAATGGCTTCATAAGAAGAATAATACCAACAAAACAAGAAGGAGGGAGAGCTTGGAAGGGTGCTCCTGCACCAAATAGGGCTAGGATTGACAATTTTGTGATAGAACATACGTTGCCAATTATGAAACTACTCAAGAGGATACACTCAAGCAGAGGACCTAGGATAGTATAGATCGAGGCACTTTGTGATGAACAGGGAGTACCAAGACATAGTACTTTGTGATGAACAGGGAGTACCAATAGGAGTAGCACTTTGTGATGAACAGGGAGTACAAATATGAGTAGCAGTTTATGATGAACAGGGATTGAAAGACACATAGTACTTTGTGATGAACAGGGAGTACCACTAGGAGCATAAGCAACACTTTGTGATGAACAGTGAGTGTCACTAGGATAGATAGCAACACTTTGTGATGAACAGTGAGTGTCACTTGGACTGACATGATTGATTTGCTTGACTACAGGAGTATTTGCCTATGCTAGAGTCACGGGAGAGATTCCCATCGACTCAGAGGTTACAACCAGAGCTGACATTCGAGGACAGGGCTGCCATTGAGGTTATGGGTCTGAGATATATTTTGTATGTGCCTAAGTTTTGGGCGAACATGGGGTTGCTGACTGCGCTGGCTGAGAGATGGCACTCAGAGACTTGTAGTTTTCATTTACCTATGCGTGAGATGACAGTCACCTTAGAGGATGTGTATAGGATACTATGGATACTGATCGATGGGGAGTTGATTCCTTATGATCAATACAGAGACAGGGAGGCATTGAGATGAGTGTTCCAGGATCCGGGACTGGAGATGAGGGCTAGACATGTGGCATGGGACACAATGACCATGACAGGATTGGCACTACTAGCAGGAGTGATCAATGGGTTCCTCTATCCGAATAGGGCGAAGCGAGGGGTGGCTGCAGAGGACACAGGGGCTAGGAGAGATGATCTTGGGGTGGGTCCTTCCAGGGCTCAAACTCCATTGAGGCCAGGCCGATCCGAGGGAGGGAGTTCATCATAGCCTTAGAGGGCTCCCTATGTATCAGTTTTGTACCATTTTGTATGATGATGTAGACACCTTCGAGTGATTGTAGTCATATGATTTTGACATCATTGTATCATGACACTTATGATTTTGATATATATATGAGATGATTCATCTTTGCAGCAGCTATATGCATGCGTACCTATGTGATGAGATGTTTCATGATGTATGTTTCTATGTGATGGTTATGATATGGATGCAAATATGTACATGATGAAATGCAATATTTTTTTTGTTCTTTTATGTTTTTAATATGTTATGCCAATGCAAATGTGAATGTATGAAATGCAAATGAATATGATAATGTAAATAATTATTTACATGATGAAAATGTAAAATGTGCTAATATGTGTTGTGTGCAGGATGTGATGCAATTGTGATATCTATATGTATGTATGAAATGCTAACATATGATAATGTAGGTGCAACTACATGAAATGTAAATATTTTTGGTGTGTCATTATACTCAGTCATGTGATAGCAAGCTACACGGACTCAAGAAGGACTATGGAGGTCAATCAAGAAAGGGGGATGGAAGATAGAAGATATGAAAGTGAAAGAGCTTATTGTGTGTTATCATCATTGAGCTTTATTATGGCAAGTAGGTTATGACAATCAAGGCATATGTTCGACCCAAAAAGTCATTGTATTCGTTTGCATGGAGATAAGACAGTCACAAACAAGGAATGCCCCAGTTCATACTAGACTCTCAGTGTCCTCATATCCTTGGACAAGTCATAGCATTACTAAGAGACAATCCACAGACATCAAAAGAAAAATAGGTGACGATACCCCATCCTCGCCTTTCTAGTCAAAGACATCCTGGAGATAAAAATATCTAGTCAGAGACATCCTGGAAAAGCTAAAAGACATGTCACCAAAAAGATAAAATCAAAAGAAAACCAAGACTCGACACCAACATCCATTGTAGTCCTCAAGCTTAGTGCCTCTTGTCACTCGTATAAGTCATATTTGATTGTGGTCACAATGTTTACTTTCACAGAAAGGATAGATAGCACTGAACCATATGTTGTCTAAGTCTATTGAAAGATTTGATTTGTTGAAGCCTATTGTATCTGTTGTGTCTCATCTGAAACTGACTGAATCCATGCAACTGATACTTTATTGTGGAGAAGATGAAACTTTATTGTGGATTTGCGATGCAAATGTTGCTTTATTGCAGATTGTGCGCGGATAGACTGAAGAAAACTGGAAGAAACTGTACTCCTCAAAACATGTGATGTTCTTAGTTCCACACCCATTACTAGACGTAGGATTTGCCTTAGCCACAGATAGGAGTTGATTTATTATGGATGGAAAGGGTTGAAAAAGGAATATTTTTATTATGGATGGCTAACCAATCTTAGGTAGATCAATAACAAGCTATGATGGGAATGGGTAAGTTTTATTGTGGATGGATAGGTTGTGAGTGTGTGCAAAGGTAAGGATGAAATGGAATCCTGAAGGAGGGAGGAGCAATGTCTCTACGCATGGCGCTGGTGACCCAATTTTCACCATGGCACTTGCCCAGGGCGCCACCGAAGTGGTTTTCACCGCTGGACGAAATGTTTTCTATTTTTACTTTTTTCAATTTTTTTGTGTCACAAGGTGCCTGTTTCCAGGTTTTCACCAAGTAACAATTTTTTTAATTTATTTTATGATTTTTTTTTGTATTTTGAATTTTTTGGATTTTTTTGGATTTTTTTGTATTTTTGGATTAGGATACTCTGAAGAACTATGTGTAAAACCTGCAAAGGTGCATGTTGTTGATAGGATCCTCCAAAGGTTCACCCTCTATGGTTGAGAGCTGATATGCACCAGATCCATATGCTGCTATGATGATGTAAGGACCAAGCCAATTTGGTTCAAAATTTCCCTTATTTTCTCTGTCTTGCTGATTTTTAGGATTTTCTTTGAGAACTAAGTCACCCACCTCAAATGTGCGAGGCTTTACCTTGTGATTGTAGCTGCATTGTTCCTTGACTGAATGATGTGTAGCTTGAGTGTCTGTCTTCCTTGATAAAGGAACTGAGATAGAATTACTAGTGTGTGGACTACACAAGCCCGTATGCATGTCACCTGAAGAAGTTTGGGCATCCCTGATAACAAATTCCTTCAAGGAAGCTCCATTAAAGGTCCATGATGTATCGCCAGAAGGGAAAGGATGTGTGAAACAAGTGGATGACTTATGAAGGCTTATGATTGTGAAAATAAGTGAAAGTAGGATAGCATGATGGAGACTTAGGATCAACAAGTATGCTTTTTGACTTAAAATTGTAGAACTTTTGCCCCCAGTTATTTTGATATTAGGGGAGATCATCTCTTGCTCTTTTTCTTTCATAGGATTTTTATCCTTGACTTTGATTTTTGCAGAGTCCAATAGCTTTTGATTTTGATTTGGACTAAAGGACTTTTCTTTATTTTTGACTTTTAGATTTTTCTTTTCAAAGCTTGATTTTTGATCCCCAATTAGTAAGGGCTTTTCTGATTCTTGTTGATCGAAGTCTGGAAGTGGAGTGGATGATATGGTAAAGCTATGTGAGTTATCAAGAGGGCTGGTGATATATTCAATAGATTCTTTGTTGGAACCACTCTTAGGACTATTGATATCAAGAGTTGCTTGCACCACTAGAGGAGATTTGCATTTAGACTTAGTAGCCACAACACTAGGTGGTTCACACCCAATTCCTTGCAAATTGTTTATAGATTGTTCTTGTCGACTGGATGTCTTAGGAGATAGTGGGAGTTGATCAACATAAAAGATATACTCACCACATCCCATGTCTTTAATATTGAACTTTTCTTTGATCTCAGCTTGTTTTGATGTAGAAGCTTTCAATGATTCTGGATCCACATATGCTGATGAAGGAATAGCTTCTCGATTGGCTGGAATTGTTATTTCTGATCTAGGTTGCAGATTATTGCAATATATGAATGGATTTGGGTCAGCTTTGACAGTCACTTCAACTCCATTGTGAGGAAACTTGATACATCGATGATATGTAGATGGGACTGCACTCATTTCATGAATCCATGGATGTCCTAGCAATATGTTGTATGTGAGATCTAGATCAAGGACCTGAAAAACCACATCCTTTGTAATGGGCCCAACTTTGAGGGGCAAGGTGGCTATGCTTTTGGATGAACGCTCTTCGTCATCATATGCCTTGATGGTAATTTTGTTTGTAGAATTCACAGCTTTATCAGAATATTCCAATTGTTTAATAGTGCTCAATGTACAAATGTTTAGACCTGCTCCTCCATCTATCAGGACTCATTTTATTCAATGTTTGTGTATGAAGGCTTCAATGTGTAGTGGTGCATTATGTGGCTGACTTATGGAGGCATCATCGGCTTCTGTGAATGTAAGAGAGTGTGGAATGGAAATGTATCCCACCATGGCTTGAAACTAGTCCACATTCAGATCAGTGGGGACAGCAATGTCTCTCAAGATTTTATCAAGAATGGCTTTATGTGTGGGGGATATGTGTAAGAGCTCGAGGATGGAGATTGTATGCGGGAAAAGCGAGTCGATAGAACTCAATATGTGAAAAATCGAGCTCTATGGAGCCTTGCTCAAACACCCACAGGACTTCTTGGTGCTAGCTACGGAGTCATGAAGATTGGCTCAGCTTCCAAGGATGGTTCCATGGTTCTTTATCTTGCAGGGTCCCTCAAACCAATGTTTTTGCTCTCAGATCACTGAGAAAAATGGTTTAGGGATGGCAAATGCAAGAACGAGGGATGCTTTTGTTGATTTTTAATATGAGATGCATCCTAAGCTATGCATGATGCTACAAATGCAATAAACTAGCTATAAGATGACAAGGTTAGTAAACAAAACTATCCTAGCATGCTATATTAGTCCATGATTAAGCTAAATGATAAGGAACATACTCTAAATTAGCATATTTAGATTAATTCCTGATTTAAAAGAGAAGCTAAATGACGAGCATATAAAATATGAAAGCTTGAATGGATTTGAGTATAAGTGAGATGCTAAAGTCTTGGATCCTTTTAAAAATGGAGGAATGAGAGCTCTATTTATAGCAAAAACAGGGCAATGAATGGCTAGGATTGAAAGAGTTAATCAAGGGCCAAGTTTGAAAGTTGGGAATCCATATTTGCAATTGGCACCAATGAAATGGTGACAATTGTCAACATAAGGTTGGTTGAGAGGAGGTGTAAGAAGCATTAAATGCTTGAGAAGACCTCATGGTTACCCTAGGGGTTAAGGGTTAAGGTTAGGTTAAGGTTATCCATTGGATAAAGCTTTTACCCAAAGGATAAACTCTTGTGCAAAGGTTTAAGGATAACCATGGTCAAAGCAATAAATGCTTGATGAGACCCTTGGGTTAGATGGAGGTTGAGTTTATGGAAATTATTTAACCATGTAAGAGGGTTTGAGTTAACCATTAATGGTTATGAAGACTTTGGGGATAGCTTTAATGCATTTTGAAGACTTTACTCCAAATTTGAGAAGTGACCTCCTCAAATTTAGGGGAAAGGGATAATGGATGGGTTTGGGTTAATTAATTAGGATTAGAAGAATCTAGAAGAGGTTAGAAAGAGGGTTATGTATGCAAGTGGGAGGTGTAGGATTTTGCAAGTGGGTGAGGGAAAATAGGTTTTAATTGAATTTAATTCAATTTGGTTGCAATTAAATAAATTAGATTTATTTAATTTACGATAACTATTTTAATTAAATTTGAATTTAATTAAAAAGTGGATAGGGGCTTTAATTGAATAAAATAGATTTATCCTATTAAATGGTATAGTGAATTTAATTGAGTAATTTACTTAATTAAATAGAGGAATGTGGATATTTTAATTAAGTTGGATTTAATTAAATAGAGAAATGAACATAAAATATTCATTTAGGAATATGGTCATTTTTATACGTCTACTGAGATAAGTGGGGGTGTCTTCCCTAACTGTTCTACAAGGTCATACTCAGGTTTGGTTGATGAGGAAGCTGTATTATTGGCTGAAGCACCTTGCAAAGTGAATTTACCTCGACGAGTTGTAACATTACATTCAGAGGTAGGTTCGGAAGAAGATCCAATGCCTTTTAGGACAATCTTGGGTCTTTGGGTAGAATTCTCAGGCATTTTGTCCTTGATGATAATGGTAGAGACATAATTGTCCATCGAAATGTGATTGATAGTTGAATCATAGTTATAGGATGCTTTGGTATAGTTGGTTTGGTCATCTGTGGCTTTAGCTTTTTCCTTGTCATGTTTTGGGAATGGTTCCTTAAACATTTCATGTTCTTGATCGGATGAGTGTCCTTCAATCTCAATGTCACCTCTATCAATGAGATCTTGTATGATGTTCTTCAGTCAATGACAATTTCCTATTTTATGACCCTTTCTCTTATGAAATTCACAATACTCATCATCATTCCACTAATTTGGTTTAACCTTTGGCTCATATGGAGGCAAATATGGAATCGTTATTATCTTGTTTGCCACTAGCTTCTTGAAAATTGACTCAAGTGGTTCTCCCAATGGGGTGTACTTCCTTCGTGACTTTGAAGTTGTTTGAGTATTCACCTAATTGTTTGTAGAGCTTGATCCAAAAAAAATGATTTTGGGTCATACTGTATTGGCTGTTAGGCCCAATATGGAAAGCTAATGTACTGAGAAGGGAGGGGTGAATCAGTACTTCAAATCCTTTTATCAACAATATCTTTATTGTTATGCATAAACCAAAAACTACTATAACATAACATAAAGCTAAAAAAATGAGTAACAATCATACATGATTCACTCCATAACACATATATTTTGGTTACGCAGAAACTCTTGGTTAGAGAGAAAAACTGTGGTGGGGATGGCACCCACAACTTCACTACTACAATAATAAAGAGTGCTCGGTTAGAACTACATTTAGCTATTTTTGATAGCTTACCCTGTTAGGAGTAACAAGATCAGTTAGATCTACCTTGCTAAAGGATTTTACAACACTATATAAATGTTGCACCTGGTTAGAGGCTTTACAATTTATAGACTTGATTAGAGTCTTTTACCCTGTTAAAGGTTTCTCTTACAACTTCAAAATATTACAATAAGACTTTACAAATATCTGCAACTTTACATTGAAAATGCTGTAGCAGATTCTATGTGCTCAAAATAAGATTACCTTGCCTATAGCATACCTCGGTAACTCATAAAGTAACTCGGTAAACCCTTCTGTTTACTCTATTCTTTGACTGTTCTTTGATAACCCTCTCAGTGACCTCTGCGTCTCTGTAAAAGTCATAATACTCTATGATTTCTCATGTATCACATAAGTCTTGCTTCATACACATATGCACACACATTTCTCTCATTCACATATGTCTCTAACCCTAAATTCATGTTGTATAAATAGATTTCTTATGTCGGTGATCTAATTCATTGCTTCGATCTTACAAACATGATTTCTCGAATAAATAACCATGCAAAATATTTCATTGGTTAGATGACCTCAAAATCATACCAAATCTATATGTGCAATTTCCAATGTGATAACGGCTCTATGTGCCTCGATCTTGTAACACGTTTTCATATGTGTGTCCATGTTCAATGAATCTGGTAACACGTTCCACTCGGTGTATTATCTTTACTGCTCGGTAGACATGAATTAACACTCGGTAGACAGCTCGGTGTATACTGGGCTCTGTGACTGTTTTCCTTCTGTAACCGACTAGACTGTTCATACCGACTTCTCTGTGTGTACCGACTGCATGATTCAGTAATGCTAACCGACTAGAATATAAAGAATGACATTGGATATAAAACTAATGGCAATTTGATAAGTAGTAACAATCTCCCCTTTTGACATTAGTTGAGATGTTTGACAAAACTACTTTCAAAGTCATTACTCAAAAATCTGTATACTTTACAAAATTTGACTAAACATACAGTATATACATTAGTCAATGAAATAGTATAATCAAATATACTCCCCTTATCAATATGATGTTCAAAACTCTGATTATGTGTGCTCGGTGATCAATACTCTGTAATCACTATTCTTTCCTCTGTTCACTGCTCGGTTCATTGCTCTTGGATACTCTGCTTATTCTGCTTATTCTCTACGCGGTATACTCCCCCTGTATACTATACTCCGGTTGTTTGATACTTTGAATACTATACGCTCCCCCTGTTTAATTTGATGTTATATATACTCTTGATGATATATACTGATGCCCTCCTAAATGACACAAAGTTAGTTCTTGATCAAACAACACAAAATCACACAAGATGTTAGAGTTAATCAATCAAAAACCAAAACATACGAAGGCATTCCAAAGGAGACACTAAAAACATGTTAATGAATCTAACTAAAGAAGTAAGACAATGAGATATCTCCAACTATCTCTTAACATGATATTAGCTCTTTCTCCCTTGTTCCTCTCCTCTCCAAGTTCCAAAATAGTGTAGCTCTCAGCAGCTTTTTGCACTATGGATGCTTATGGAGGATTGAGATTTTAGAATAGCTCCAAACATGAAATGAAAAGCTATTTTAATGCTAAAATGACAATATTTAACCAAAAAGACAAGATTTAGTTATGCTATGCTAAATGCTCTCTAAAATAGCTATAGTCTAAATGCATACAAGTTTTCAGGATCTGGATTATGAAGGAATGGGCTCTATTTATAGGAAAAATGGAGCAATGGATGGTCAGGATTGAAGGGTTTAATCAAGGGTCAAGCTTGAAAGTTGGGGATCCATGTGCACAATTGACACCAATAAAATAGTGACAAGTGTCAACACAGGATTGGGTTGAGAGAAGAGGTTGGAGGCATTGAATGCCTGAGAAGACTTCATGGTTATCTAAAGGCTAAGGGTCAAGCCTAAATTAGGATTACCCACTGGATTAGGAGTTAATCCAAGGATAAACCTTTGTGCAAATGATTAAGAGATAATCATGGTCAAAGTATTAAATGCTTGATGAGACCTTTGTGGTTGGATAGAGGTTGAGTCAAACAAATGTTTTAACCATGTGGGAGGGTTGAATTAACCATTAATGGTTATTGAAGACTTTGGGGGATTAAGTGGTTGAAAGTTGGAAGCCTTTAATGGTTTTAAAAGACTTTGGGGTTTTTGGTGGTTGAAGGTTGAAAACCTTCAATGGTTATCCAAGACTTTGGGCCATTTGAGAAGTGACTCCATTTTGCTTAGGAATGTGACAATAATTAGAGGATGGATTAGGCTAATTAGGAAGGGGTTAGAAGAATCTAGAAGGGGATTAGATTTTGCAAGTGGATTTGGTGGGTGAGGGAAAATAGGATTTTATTAAAATAAAAATTCATTTATTCCAATAAATGTGTGCAAGTTGCATTTGTAGGAAAATGCAAGTGGGGTGGAGATAATGATTTAAATAAATGTTTTATTTAATTTATTTAAAAGAGGAAAAGGGATTTTAATTAAATAAATTGATTTTATTTATTTAATTGAATGGAATTTGATTTAATGAATTAATTAAAATAAATTGAATAATTTATTTAATTAATAGAAGAATGTTTGGGGATGAATTAATTAAATATTTATTTAATTAACTGATGGCTAGTAGATTTTTAATCAAATAAATAGCAAATATTCATTTAATTAAAATGGACAGATTTATGTGACTACATTTGCCCCTCTTTGAGACGGTGCAGTTTATCGCATCGTTTCAAAGAAAGAAAAACTGGTGCGAAGAAATGCCCCATAAAATGTTAATTTAATGGGTGGTATGCCCCCTCGAGAGATGGGCCGAAATTTTTCGAAAAACCGGGCGATCTCTCGAAAAAGAATGAAAATTGGCGAGGTGATAGAAAAGAATAAGTTAGCAACGTGGGTGAAAAATAGAAGAAAACGAGGATAAAATGGAGAAACATCAAGCCCATGAGTACCCTTAGGTCATGCAGGAGATACAGTGAAAATGTGGTGGTTGTTCTTTCGAGTGATGCTATACAAGTGATCAAAATTGGTTGAACAATCTGGTGCAATCGGTTTAATTGCCCCGGTCAAATCAAAGCATGACAGTTGATGCCAGTTGTTTGCTTGGACAAGATAAAGTCTGAGTAAGTGAAGCAAAGTGACCTGATGAGACTTAGGCAATTGATGCAATTGCCCGATGAAGTCAAGGTATATGAAACAAAAATACTCGTTGAGACTTAGACAATTGATGTAATTGTCCGATGTGATTGTGTTTGATTGGTTGATCAATTGATGGTGTGTGCATGTGATGGATGGTTGTGGGGAATCATGGCAACCCCGTTGAGACTAGGTCATTATGATAAATGTCTGATGTAGTCTAGGGTTACCATAATCGATTACCTGTTGAGACCCGAAGATACTTGATCAGAGTATCTGTTGATAGTCTAGGTGTGTGTGAGTCAATGTACCTGTGCAGACAGAGTAACTTGCTTGGCTTATTGGATGACTTAGGATAGGAAACACAATCCCTCCTATTTAGAGATGGATGGTGATGAACGTGGCTCGATATGCCTGGGGTCCGTGCGTGCTAGCGCACATGTACCAGGAGTTACACGAGGTAGTGTACCGGGGGAGAGGTTCGCTTGCAGTAGGCATGACGCTGCTGCATGTGTGGGCATGGGAGCATCTACCAGTGACTCGACCAGTGAGTCTGAGATTCCGAGCCGTGGACCAGCCCTATATGTTTATGTATAGTGGTATGATGAGCCAGCCCCACTTGGGGAAGCTAGAGTGGTGGCGGCGGGCATTGGATGACCTAGATGCAGTGATCTAGCGGCCATACTTAGAGTGTGAGCCATGGGAGGATGATGCAGAGGCACTGCCGTATTGCTTTATGACCCGATTCCTCATTGGGAGGACCTCTTATCACATAGAGAGACAGGTGCCAGGACGGGTGATGAGGCAGTTTGGACGGCAGCAGGGTCTGCCGAGCGGATCGGGAGAGTATGCTCGAGTTATTCGAGAGCGGTATGCATGGGGTCCAGTGCTACCGTATGATCAGGCATTGGCAGAGTTCCAGACACTGCAAGCGAGGCCATGGGATCTACGACCGAGGGTCGTTGATGCAGGGGTTACAGCAGAGTATTCCCAGTATCGGGCGGCGCACCCGATTCGACGGATATCAGATCCAGCGGAGCCGATCCCAGCATTCGAGGATGAGAGGGGACGGGGACGGAGAGGGGGTGGTGGTGGAGGAGGTGGTGGAGGAGGTGGAGGAGGAGGAGGAGGTGGTGGTGGAGGAGGAGGTGGTGGAGGAGGTGGAGGAGGGATGGGGATGCCGAGACAGCGGAGAGGGAGAGGGGGGTTACCACTGCAGATATCACAGGGACCTTTGATGCAGGGAGGAGTGCAGCTGAGTGGGAGGGGGATGGAGAGAGAGATCCCGATGGATACAGGTGCAGGCGAGGGTGGTGCAGGGGAGTGTGGGGCAGAGGAGGGACCGAGTGGAGGGGGTGATACAGGTGCGGCAGCCATGGACATGGGGGAGGGAGCGACTGGGGATCTGCGGGAGCACATGATAGGTTATTTGCAGGCTTGGGTAGAGAGATTAGAGGCGGAGGTAGCAGCTAGAGATGTGCAGCTATTTGCACGTGAGTCAGAGCTGACAGTGGTGCTGCGGGAGAGAGATACAGCAGTGGAGAGATTGGCGGAGCTGCAGGAGAGAGTCCGAGCAGGAGCACAGGGTCCGTCAGGGGAGACTATGAGGCAGTTTGGGCGAGCGCAGGCTGAGATAGAGTACTGGCGAGGTTTATATGAGTAGGTGGTTCCATTCAGTCAGCGAGCTCTCAGTTATACCCAGATGCGACAGTCGAGATCCGAGCGATCACAGAGGATGCAGAGCAGTGGGGGAGTGATGGGTCCTTTGAGGCGGGATAGATCAGGAGATGCAGGAGGGAGTGGGGGTTCGATGAGGCCTCCACGGAGAGATGGATCAGGTGGTGCTGGGACCAGTGGTGGAGTAGGTAGGGGTGGTGCTGGTACAGCATCTGGCCAGAGCGGCATCTGAGAGAGCATTTTTGCATACATGTATTGTATCATTGTCTATTTTTGGGACTGTATCTTGGATGGCTCTGTGGTAGCCGATTTTGTAAACTTCATTGTACTCTGATATATGAGATGATATATATGAGGAGATCCCATATTTGTGATGATATGCATGTGATGATGTATGGATGTTTATGCATGATGAGGATTTATTACTTAGATGTATATGTGTACATGTATGCATTTGATGAGATGTTTCGTTTTATGCATGTTTTTATGATGATTTATGATGTGAGATACTAACAGGTGAATGCAGGTTTATATATATATGATGTATTTGATTTGTGAGGTAATGCTTTATGTATGGAATGCCATGATGATGATATATGCTTATGCTTGATGCATGAACAGTATTTTTGATGTTTCCTATTGCAATGTAATGATGAGATGATTTATGTGACGATGTTTGAATGAATGATGTTATGTATGAATATGCATCTAGATGTGTTTAGATGAATGCAATATGGAGAAACAAAATGTAAAGTACAAATGTTTATATGATGATGCCTAAATGAATGCAGATGGATAAACAAATGTAAAGTGCAAGTGTTTATATGATAATGTGTAAATGAATGCAGATGGATAAACAAATGTAAAGTGCAAGTGTTTATATGATGATGCCTAAATGAATGCAGATGGATAAACAAATGTAAAGTACAAATGTTTATATGATAATGTGTTTTAAATGCATACGTAAAATGGATATATGAAATGGTATGAACCAATGTTTTGTAAACAAATGGTCTTATGAATCTAAAATGCATTAAATATGAAAGTGGGATGATACTATAACTAATATTTGTAATAATTGTACCTAAATACAATTAAAAAGAGGATAATGAATGCGATGTGAAATGAATCCTAAAATGAACATAATAAGATGTTTATTAATGAATGAATGAATGCATTTTGTAACTAAATGGATAAATGGATGTGTGTAATAATAAGTTGATAAGATGATAATGGATAATTTACACTGGATGAAATGTTTAGTAAATGATTTAAAACAACCAAAGTCAATTTGATCCCATGAATGAATCTAATTATTTATGATTGATGCAATGATGAAAATGATTTTTAATGAAAACTAATGTCAATAATGGACTATATGCAATGTTTTGAAAAAATGACATGAATGGACATAATGCAAGATGTACCTAAATGCAATGATGATATTGTCATGAGGAATGCAAGGTTTTTAAGACTTTGCATGATGCACTGATGATGTATCAGAGTACTCGATCGTGATTGTATCCAAGACCAGTTTTTATTAGTCATTTTTGCATGTAAAAGCCTATATATGAATGAATGAGTGGATGGGTGATATGCAACGGAATGCAAGATATAAACAGATGAGGTGAAATGACGATCCATAGTGCTCTATTTTCATCATTGAGCTTTAAAATGTTGGAAGAGAATACAAGCAACTTGACACAATAATTCAAGATGACCTGAGTATTTCTTTCATGGATTTTAATATAGCAAGTTAATACAAACGACTTGATATAAGGGTCAAGTCGACCAGAGTATTGCTTGCGGAACAGACAAGGATTATCTCCTTTCGTGCATGACTTGGATCGTCCTCCTTGACCTTAGGCTGATCAGATCCTGAGACAAGTGCATACCGTACTAAGAAATAAAACCTTTATCCAATTTGGAGGAAGAGGAACCAAAGAATGAGCATTGTACCTGTAAACAAACAGTATATATGCATAAAGAATAAAGAATAAGGATCCTTGGTAATGGTTCATGCCCATATGGTCGAGATATACGCTCTCGTCAGCAAGCCGTAGTGATCTATGACTACTTTTGCCTATGATCACATAGCTTAGTGAACTTCCCACGTAGACACCATTAGTACATGCCCCAGAACTTCATCAGAAATAATGCGCAAACGATATAAAACAATGCTGCAAGATTCTGATATAGATAAACAAACGATTGTACTCACAAATCAACCAAGTATTTGATAGCTTAACAGAATTTTCGTGTCAAAGAAAACGTCATCTTGTCTTTGTTTTGGTAAGGAAGGATACATCCTTGGTTAAAGACAGGTTTGGATTGTTGATGTCGATTGTTTTGGTTTGATTGGTAAAGGGTCATTGTGTGAGTAGTTTGTCAATGTTTGTTTTGCATCTGATCGGATGAATATGTACAAGGTGTTGCCATGTTTTTGTGTGATTTTTGATGGGTTTTCCGATGTTTTTGGATTTTGAATTGTTTTGAATGTTTTTGGTATTTTCTTCAGGACATTTTCTGAATGTTTTTGTATTTTGTGTTGAGACATTTTTGAATGTTTTTGGTATTTTTGCGAGATATTTTTGAATGTTTTTGGATTTTGTGTTGAGACATTTTTGAATGTTTTTGGTATTTTGATGATTGCTTTGAATGAAGAACTGAATGAATCATAAGACAATGTAGAATCCACTTCTATCACGAGGGTAAGGGTATTGCCCCCAGTTTGTAGACCGGACTATGAAAAGGTGGGATGCTAGACGCGTGGAGTACTTTCTTAATTGCAGATCAAATAACAAGCCATAGTTTGGATGGATGGATGTGTGTGTGCATGAATGTGATCGCAATGAGCCTGAAAGATACTAGAGCCATTGTTTTTACGAGTGGCGCCTGTTTGCCAGGTTTTCACCACCGTACTTACCCAAGGTGCCACCGGAGTGTTTGTTCACCGTTTGAATGCATGATTTTTCTTTACTTTTTTGAATGTTTTTGTATTTTCTTCAGGACATTTTCTGAATGTTTTTGATATTTTCTGGATATGTAGGGGAGCCTGATGCTCTGTATACCTTAGGTATAAAACCGTTTGAGGTGCATGCTATTGATTGGATCTGCAAGCGGTTCTCCTTCTGATGTAGCCAACTGATATGCCCCGGACCCGAATACAGCAGTGACAACATATGGGCCCAGCCAGTTTGATTCAAACTTGCCTTGATGTTCTCTGTTTGGTTGGTTGCGAGGATTTTCTCGAAGAACAAGATCACCTACCTCAAATGTACGAGATCTAACTCGGTGATTGTAACTTCTACTCATGCGCTGTTGATAGGCTTTGAGGTGATTGTATGCAGCTTGTCGTTTCTCATCAAGTAACTCTAAGTCCTGAAGACGGGATACTCTGTATGCTTCATCATCGATGAGATTATGCAGGGAAACTCGTAATGATGGTATCTCAACCTCAATAGGTAAGATAGCTTCTGCACCATAGACTAATGAATAAGGAGTTGCACCTGTAGGGGTTCGAATGCTAGTTCGATATGCCCATAATGCTGGATTCAATTGAACATGCCAATCACGACCGACATCATTGACTGTCTTCTTTAGGATTCTCAATATGTTTTTATTGGACGCTTCGGCCTGACCATTGCCTTGTGGGTAATAGGGAGTGGAAAAGCGGTGTTGGATATGAAATTTCTCACAAAGTTCACGGACATCCTGATTTTTGAAAGGGAGACTGTTATCTGTGACAATGGACATGGGCACACCATACCGGCAGATGATGTAATTGAGGATGAATGAGGCGATCTGCTTGCCGGTGACTTGGGTAAGTGGAACAGCTTCGATCCACTTGGTGAAATATTCGGTGGCGGTAATAATGAATTTATGGCCATTGGATGAAGATGGATGAATCTTACCCACAAGGTCAAGGCCCCATTGACAGAAAGGCCATGGTGTCGTGATTGGTTGCAGTTCCTGGGCTGGTGCATGTATCAGGTCGCCATGAACTTGACATTTCTTGCATTTCCTGACAAAGTAGTAGGAATCCTTTTCCATAGATGGCCAATAGTATCCAGCTCGCATGATCTTTTTGGCTAGTGATGGACCACTTGAGTGAGTCCCGCAAATTCCTTCATGTACCTCTTCCAAAGCCTTTGTTATCTCATCTTGTTCCAGACATCGAAGGAGAATACCATCAAGACTACGTCGGTATAGGGTTTCGGCAATAATGGTATATCGAGCAGTTTGGCGAATGAAGGTTTTTCGTTGGTTATTTGATTGGTTGGGAGGAAGGGTACGATCGCGAAGATAGGTGTAGAACTCACCGTACCATGGGGATTCAGAACCAACAAGGCGACATATCATTTCAGATTCAGGGATATCATAAGCGAGGATCCAAAGCTGTTCTACCAAGAACTCGTAGCGTGTTGAATTTTGTGGAAGATCTAGGAGAGATGCGATACTAGCCATAGCGTCAGCAGCTCGATTCTGATCTCTTGGTATCTCCTCAAAAGTGATAGTAGTAAATGATGTCTTTAGAGTGTCCACCATTTGCTTGTATGGCATGAGTTTATCATCTTTGGTCTGATACTCATCGGTTGCTTGTCGAATGACTAGTTGGGAATCGCCATATACTTGCAATTCTTTTAATTTCCATTGTATGGCTAATCTGAGTCCTATGATCAAGGCCTCATACTCTGCTATGTTGTTTGTGCATGGAAATGTGAGCCTGTAAGACTTCGGGATGCTATCACCTTGAGGTGTGATAAACAGAATGCCTGCCCCCGAGCCGTGCCTAGTGTATGAACCATCAAAGTATAATTTCCATGACTGTGCTTCTGTAATCATGAATATCTCTTCATCTGGGAAATTGGAAATGAGAGGATGATCACCTATGAGTGGTGCATCGGCCAACTGATCTGCAATGACCTGCCCTTTGATAGCTTTACAGTCCACATACTCAATGTCAAATTCACTTAGAATCATTACCCATTTGGCCAAGCGACCTGTTAATGCTGCTTTGCTGAGTAAATACTTGAGTGGATCAATCTTTGCGATGAGTTGTACCTTGTGTGTTAACAGATAGTGTCTTAATTTTGTGGCTGCTAAGATTACTGCTAGGTAAGCTCGCTCAATAGGTGTGTAATTGAGTTCATAGCCAATCAGTGTATGAGAGATGTAGTATATAGCACACTCTTTTCCTTCTGCATTATGTTGTGCTAGTAGTATACCCAATGCTATACGTGTCGCTGAGATATAAAGTAACAACGGTCTACTTGGATCTGGTGGCATCAACAATGGTGGATTCATGAGATAGTCTTTAAGCGTCTGAAATGCTTGTTGGCATCTGGCATCCCACTGAAAGCGGATGTTCTTGTGTAGTAGATGTGTAAATGGGTGACACTTATCAGCCAATTGTGCAATGAATCTTTGGATGGATTGAAGCCGCCCTTGTAATGTCCTTAGCTGACTGATATTCTTTGGAGGTGGCATGTCCATGATTGCTTTAACCTTTGCTGGATCGACCTCAATGCCTTTGCTTGAGACAATGTATCCTAGAAGCTTCCCGGAGGTCACTCCGAAGACACATTTCTTTGGGTTGAGTCGAACATGATATTGTTCCAGTCTATCAAAGATTTGATCTAAGATATGGAGATGTCCTTCTCTTGTGAGTGATTTTGCTAGTAAATCATCCACATAATCTTCCATCATAGTATGCATCATGTCATGGAAGATGGTGGTCATTGCTCTTTGATAGGTCGCTCCTGCATTTTTTAGACCAAAAGGCATTACATTCTAGCAATATGTGCCCCATGGACATGTGAAGGTTGTCTTATGTTGGTCCTCTGGTGCGATCTTTATTTGATTGTATCCTGAAAAGCCATCCATGAGTGAAAGCATGGCATGTCCTGCTGTTAGATCCACTATGATGTCAATATTTGGAAGGGGGAAGTCATCCTTAGGACATGCCTTATTCAGATCTCTGAAGTCAGTACAAATGCGGATGCCCCCTTTTGGTTTGCCAACTAGCACGATGTTGGAGATCCATTCTGCATAATCAATTGGTCTAATGAAACCAACATCTAGGAGTTTCTTGAGTTCTGTTTTGACTAGCACTGCAATCTGGGGATGCATCTTACGAAGCTTCTGCTTGACAGGTTTGGCTCCTTCTGCTACGGTGAGGTGATGCATGACTAAATCAGGATCAAGCCCAGGCATGTCTGCATATGACCATGCAAAGTTGATATGACGCTTCTGGAAGAACTCTATAAACTTAGGCTGTTCCTCTGGAGTGAGAAGAGATGCCAGATGTATGATATGAGGGTTTTCAGGAGTCCCCACATTGTATTCTTTAGTCTCCTCAATGAGAATCGTCGATCGTTCCTGTTGTGTACTAGTAGGGAGAATGTCAAACCCTTCATCCTCAGGTGCCTCAGAGAGGTTTTCACCATTGGATACGCTCTTTCTTTTTACTTTTGTCGGATCAAACAGTGCCACAGTGTGGTTTTCACTGGAAGATCCATGTTTTATTGTTATATTTTTGCAGCTGAAGGGTTTGGCATCCGCCCCGAAGTATGCTGCGCTATTAAGTTCAATGGCGAATCCAGCTTTGTGATCCCCGCTTGGTAGATTATCCCTTAATTCCAAAAAGTCAATGATAGCCTCATCGTTCTGGAAGAGGTCAAGACATGGGGGATTTGGTTGGTTCCATTCAATGAGTTCAGGGTGGATAATGGGCATTACTTCATCGATTAAGTTAAGTGCGTTAGAGGTATCAGTGAGGGTCAAGACAGTGTGGTGAAGGTCGTTGATGGTACTCTCCCTGTCAGAATCAGGCGTAGGATGAGACGTAGGGTTTGTGGAAGATGTTTCCAGCTCAGGTACCCAAGTGGTCTTTATCTGTGCTTCTCCGTAAACAGGAATGTCTTTGCATGGCGGAGGTGGTGATGTGTCTTCCTCATCTGAAGTATTAAGTTGCACTGAATCGAATTCCCACTCATGTGAGTCGGTCTCTGAATCACTTTCCAGCATTTGATTGCTATACCATACTGGGATGTCTTTAGAGTTAAGCACGGCAGGTGTGATTGGTTTATGTATCTTTGTAGTGATCGGTGCTGCAGGAACCGTGATGGGATTTAAAGGATTTGTCACTGGAAGTATCGACAGTGTTGATTTAGTGGCTGCTGTTGGAACGGCTGGTGCCATAGATGTTACTGCGGGTTCCAATGTAGTTGCTGCTACTATTGGTGTTATTGATGGGATTACTGGTGCGATTGGTGGTATGTTTGGCACTGGTGATGGTTGCGGTGGGGTTGTGAGCCTCGATGGGGCAGTGGGGATAGTGTTTGATGGTGCTTTGAGTATGAAAGGTGTCCTCTTTGCAGTAGGTGGGCAATATGGTTTGCTAGGTTTTCCTTTGAATCTGAGTTTAGGAAGGATCTCTTTTTCAAAACCTAGGCCTGTATTACCTTTGGGCTTGAACTCTGGCAGCAGCGGTTCATGTCGTCCTTGTTTGCAGGATCCCAAAGCACTCTGACCATCATATCCCATTCTTTGCATAATGAGGAGGCCTTTGCCATATTGTTCCATAGGAAGTGTAACTTGCGGTTTGTCAGTGGTGATGGGATCTTTATAGATCCAGTCAGCTAGGTCCTCATCTTGTGTCTCTTCCTCTTGACTCTTTCCAAGGATGAAAGGCGTCAAGGCACATGCTGGTGTGTTTAGTGGTTGCTGGAGTAACTGCTGTGGTTTACCATGTGTTCTAGGAGAAGTGGGCATTTGTCCCACACAAAAGAGCTGACTTAAGTTATATTCCCCGGGACCTTCCTCTGCGACTTTCATCTTAAGCTTTTCTTGCTTGGGTATAGGAGTGTTTGAACTGGCAAGAGAGGCGGGATTTACATATGATGTGGAGGAAATGGCTTCCCTATTATTAGGAACAGTAATCTCTGGTTGATGGCTGATATTATGGCAAAATGCAAAGGGATTTGCATCGCCCAGGATTGTGATCTCTGTACCGTTATGTGGGAACTTGATACATTGATGGTAGGTAGATGGAACAGCTTGCATGGCATGTATCCAAGGTCTCCCTAATAATAGATTATATGGCAGAGGAAGGTCCAGACCCTGACAAATGATGTGCTTTACCACGGGGCCCACTCGGATTGGTAGGACCACGGCTCCTTTGGATGAACGCTCTGCATCATCATAGGCCTTGATGGTGATCTTCTTGCGAGGATCCACTGATTCTATTGCATATCCCAGCGCTTTGACCAACTGTAGTGTGCAAATGTTTAGGCCTGCTCCATTATCGATCAAGACTCGCTTGATCCTGTGTTGGTTGACAAAGCCTTCAATGTGGAGCGAAGCATTATGAGGTTGTTGGAAAGAAGAGTTGTCACTTTCAGAAAAAGTGAGACAAGGTGATGACTTTAGATTTCCAACCATGGCTTGAAATTGGTCCGTGTTCAAGTTTGCAGGGACTGACGCTTCTTGGAGTGCTTGATCCAAGATTGTTTTATGAGATGGTGATAGGCGTAATAGTTCTAAAATGGATATAAGCGCAGGCGTTTTATCTAATTGTTCCACAAGATTGTACTGCTTTGGGATGGAGGTGGCGCCTTGTGGAGCTGCCTTGATGGTGACCTTGCCACGACGTGTAACAACATTGCAATTTGAGGTGGGATTTTTGAAGGTGATAGTTGCAATTTGTTCACTGGCATCATACAGGTGATTGACAATGTAATTATACACAGCTTGTGTATAATCAGTGGTATCAGGACCTCGTCTGGACGTGGAAGGACCCCTTTGATCTTGCGATGGAAGTGGATTCTTGAACATCTGATGATCATTATTGGTCATTTTTGGGTCATGCCCTTCAATTTCAATTTCTCCCCGATCAATAAGATCCTGAATGAGATCTTTCAATCGATGACAATTACTTGTCTTGTGTCCTCTTCCTTGATGGAATTCACAATGTTCAGTATCTCTCCACCATGCCGGTTTGACTTGAGGCTCATAATTTGATAACTTAGGTAAAGTGATCAAATTCTGAGAAATGAGTTGTCGCATCACTGTTTCAATGGGTTCCCCTAAGGGAGTGTATGTGCATTTTTGTTTTTGTGGACGAGGTCTTGGTTCATCATGAGATGTGATGCGACCTTGATTAAGAGGAACATTTGTGTTATTTTGAGGTGGAGGATTTTGTCCTGCAAATCAAACCACAGGTTGTGCATTTTGGACAGTTCGAGCATCCACAACTCCATCGTTGACGATATTCTTATTCTTGTTCCAGAAGTTTGGTTTATCACTATTGAAGCGCGGGCGAGGACCATCTTTGGGTTCATTAAAGATTTTGATGAGTCCTTTTTTGATGAGTGCCCTTTCACATTTTATACCCTTGGTGATCATATCGTTAAAAGAATCTGTATCTTTGACATCCAGGTGAAATTCCATTTCTTCGTTTAAGTTAGAAATGAAAATTTCCACTAGTTCTCATTCAGGTAACTGAAGAGAACGTCTGCTAGACATTTGGCGCCATCGTTGCAGGAATACTGAGAATAGTTCACCTGGTTTTTGTTTGGTGTTGCATAGATCAGCCATGGTGATGTCGCGTTCAATATTATAAGAGTAATGAGATAGGAACTTCTGGATGAGTTCCTCAAATGTTCTTATGCCGCCTGGTAGTCGGGAAAACCATGACGTGGTTGTTCCTCCCAAGCTTTGGGGAAAAAGGCGCATTAGGTATGTGTCTTCATATGCGACTTCGAGACAAGCGGAATGAAATTCTCGGACATGATCGCGGGGATCTCCCTTTCCTCTATATTTTTCGAATTTTGGTGTTTCGAACCCGCGTGGAAAGGGTGGCATATAAAGATTCCTATCAAACGGATAGGGACAGATGTCGTTAAGTGAGAATTGATTGGTTTTAACACCACTATGAAGTTGTTGGGCGAGATTCTCAACTTGTTGCCGCAACATCTCCATTTCATTAGGAGGAGGAGGTGGTGGGTTACCTCGAGGGATGTTATATCTGATGGGATCTCTACGCCTTTCCTCCTCATGGCGACTTTGTCTTTCTGATGCTTGTCTTAATTGGGCAAGATCAAAGTCTGAGGGGAGTTTGGCTCCTTCTTGAGCGAGTCTTAAAAAGTGAGCATCCGCATTGCTCCTTAGTATTTCATCAAATAATCTGTTAAAATGAGGGTTATGCTGAACCCTTTCGATTGTTGAAGGAGTGGGAGTACTTGGGTTTTCATCATTCACATTTCCTCCAAGTGCTTCTTGAAATTCATTGAGGTTGTCCTCTTCTTCCTCAATTTCTATTTCTCGCTGCCTTGATCGTGATCGGGTTTGAGCCATTTTGTTTGCAAATTTGTTTTTGAAGTTGATTGAAGATGATGATGAGTTGGTGATGAAGGATGGATGTTTTTAGTGGATTGGTGGTATGTAGGTCTCTAGCACTCTAAGGTAGATGTAACCAAAATTCCTTCTTTGAATTGCTTGCTTGTTTTGATAAGTTTTGATGTGATAAGGTGTAGAGAAATCTGAGATGTGTTACAGATTTTGACTACCTAGTAATGAGAGGATTCACTCATGAACTAGTTTTAACCTACGTAGATGTGTCTCTTAGGATGAGCTTATCCTAGATGTAGAAACAATCTAAAAGTGATGTGATGTGTTTGATTTCAAGCAATATCTAAAAGGGAACTTGGGACAAGAACCTCTTAATGTTTTGAGAGTTTTGGGATGAATTGATGATGGAATAATGATGTATGAATGAGATGATGGATGAAAATGTTTTCAACTTTCAATAAAAACTTTGTGTCACAAATGGGACAAACTCTTCTTCTTCCCTTTCAGGGGTTGGTGGCACTTCTCGAGCTGTGTTGTAGGTGATACAGATGTTTGGGAAGAAGTTGGGATTAATCTTTCCTCCTTGATTTTTGTGATAACTCAGAGCTCTATATTGCATAAAAGCTCTGCGGTTCAATGATTCAGAATCAAATTCGTTTTTTTGACCTTGAAGGTATAGACGCATCCGATGTAGAAAGACTCTATGTGAGACAAAGATTTGTCTATTGAGATAGAAGAATTTCCTCCTTTTGATCAAAGCCTTTGAGCTTAATGGTCTTCTTTTCAAGGTGATACTCTGATGACACTTCTTCTTTCGCAAGATGTGAAGAATGGTCATAAAAATGTGATTCTTTGTTTGTTTGTACCTTGTTTTTGATGTTTTTGGTTGTGTTGACAGATGTTGGATGAATACTTTGTTTTTGGGATTGATTTTCTGATTTTTCTCTTTGACAAGAAAACAAAGCAAGCACACAAACACAAGATTGTAGCCTCAAAGGCACAAATGAGTATGGGTCTAGATCAACCCAATCCTTGGACTTGTTTCTGACCCTTCCTTGAGATTTTATTTTAAGGTGTAATTCCAAAGCCTGAAGTCGGCTCAATTTGCACTAGGTTTGTAAAACGAACACACTTCAAACACTCTTTATCCCTAAGGTCAAATGGCCAGTTGTGATAAATTTAGCCCACATCTTGATATTTCTTCGACTTTGGTACTACATACCTTATGAATCCCGCCGTGGCAGGTAAGGATGTGATATACTAAGTCTTGCACGAGCATAACAAATAGATGATCCCTATGATGGGGGAGTCACCACTTTTATCAAGCCACAAGTGACTTTTCAAAAAGCTATGTTTCTACTCAAGGAAATATGTATGGTGAGTATCTTGGGAGCAAAACCATCTATGCTCTTGCACTAAATTATACCTCAAATATCCTCAATCAATAGAACAGGTGGGCTACTACTTAAACGTGTTTAGTCATGTTCGATGGCTTTGGACATAAGTTCATTCTGCAGTGACTCACTTAAGAGCCTTGTAACTGGTGGTGGGGCCCATTTGTCCTTTCGGCCAGTTACACTGTAGGAACAGCTATACCCAAGGCTACAGCTTTCGCTCTCACCTGATTTCTATAGCGGCTCGAAGGATTTACCGCTCGAGGTCGTTCCCAAGAGTATCGATCCCTTGGCAGGCCTCTCTTAAAAAGATAAAATTTGAGTGTTACTAACACTTTTCTCTTGCACCTAGGACCACAAGAGCCAAGGGAGAGGATAGTGTGTGTTAGAAGTAGGTCCACTCGACTGACTGTTTTGCACAAGCGTGCCAAATACGAAAAACACTTGTTCTTTTTAGTCCAGCATTTGCAATGTGATTTAACTATTTGGAGATGTTGCTCCAACAGCCATGGTGTTCATTTTTAGCTTCAAAGCAATATGTTTTGTAATCTAGAATTGAGAAATCCTGGTCAACTTAATGAAAAACACGTTTGGCTTTGAAGGAAAATTTTTGTTTTTGCCAAAAATAAAGACAAGTGGATTAATTTGAAGCACCAAAACAAAAAGGTATCCCTAACTTGCAATGAAAGCAAAACTTTTGAGTTTGTTGTTCTTTTTATTTTGCAAAGAAAGGTGAGTGTTCTTTTTAAGCACCAAAAACAAGTGTTAGGTTCGTTTTATGCACTTCAAAGTAAAATGTGAGGTTTGATTTTTAATTTTGTGCAAAAAAGGAAAATGAATTCTTTTTAACCAACTTTTTAAAGAAAGTAAAAAGAAAAGATTTTATGGCGTCTACTAACTCCTCCCCCTGCACACAACAAGATTAGAACCTGCACTTGGTAAATGGCCAAACGTTAGTGTGGGCTTATACAAGCCTAAATTTTGATTCTTGGTTACAAAGCGAATTGGACAACACCCTGTCACAATAGCGCTATTCTGCTTTTTATACAAAAGCGCTAATTGATACAAAAGCGCTAGTCTGAGGTATCAGAAGCGCTATTTTACACCGTAGCGCTGAAAGAAAACCAGAATCCCGAATAGACAAAAGCGCTAAAATAGTGTCAGTAGCGCTGAAACTGGAACAATAGCGCTGAAATGTCGTCAATAGCGCTGGAATGTTTTCAATAGCGCTATTTTAGTGTCAATAGCGCTAAAATAGATTTTTCAAAAGCGCTAAAACGCGTTCAATAGCGCCGAAGCGCGACCGAAGGTTGCGTGTTCGATTCACGTCAGGTTCACCAAATGATGCCCTCCTAAATGACACAAAGTTAGTTCTTGATCAAACAACACAAAATCACACAAGATGTTAGAGTTAATCAATCAAAAACCAAAACATACGAAGGCATTCCAAAGGAGACACTAAAAACATGTTAATGAATCTAACTAAAGAAGTAAGACAATGAGATATCTCCAACTATCTCTTAACATGATATTAGCTCTTTCTCCCTTGTTCCTCTCCTCTCCAAGTTCCAAAATAGTGTAGCTCTCAGCAGCTTTTTGCACTATGGATGCTTATGGAGGATTGAGATTGTAGAATAGCTCCAAACATGAAATGAAAAGCTATTTTAATGTTAAAATGACAATATTTAACCAAAAAGACAAGATTTAGTTATGCTATGCTAAATGCTCTCTAAAATGGCTATAGTCTAAATGCATACAAGTTTTCAGGATCTGGATTATGAAGGAATGGGCTCTATTTATAGGAAAAATGGAGCAATGGATGGCCAGGATTGAAGGGTTTAATCAAGGGTCAAGCTTGAAAGTTGGGGATCCATGTGCACAATTGACACCAATAAAATAGTGACAAGTGTCAACACAGGATTGGGTTGAGAGAAGAGGTTGGAGGCATTGAATGCCTGAGAAGACTTCATGGTTATCTAAAGGCTAAGGGTCAAGCCTAAATTAGGATTACCCACTGGATTAGGAGTTAATCCAAGGATAAACCTTTGTGCAAATGATTAAGAGATAATCATGGTCAAAGTATTAAATGCTTGATGAGACCTTTGTGGTTGGATAGAGGTTGAGTCAAACAAATGTTTTAACCATGTGGGAGGGTTGAATTAACCATTAATGGTTATTGAAGACTTTGGGGGATTAAGTGGTTGAAAGTTGGAAGCCTTTAATGGTTTTAAAAGACTTTGGGGTTTTTGGTGGTTGAAGGTTGAAAACCTTCAATGGTTATCCAAGACTTTGGGCCATTTGAGAAGTGACTCCATTTTGCTTAGGAATGTGACAATAATTAGAGGATGGATTAGGCTAATTAGGAAGGGGTTAGAAGAATCTAGAAGGGGATTAGATTTTGCAAGTGGATTTGGTGGGTGAGGGAAAATAGGATTTTATTAAAATAAAAATTCATTTATTCCAATAAATGTGTGCAAGTTGCATTTGTAGGAAAATGCAAGTGGGGTGGAGATAATGATTTAAATAAATGTTTTATTTAATTTATTTAAAAGAGGAAAAGGGATTTTAATTAAATAAATTGATTTTATTTATTTAATTGAATGGAATTTGATTTAATGAATTAATTAAAATAAATTGAATAATTTATTTAATTAATAGAAGAATGTTTGGGGATGAATTAATTAAATATTTATTTAATTAACTGATGGCTAGTAGATTTTTAATCAAATAAATAGCAAATATTCATTTAATTAAAATGGACAGATTTATGTGACTACATATACTTTGATGATATACTCCCCCTTTTTGACAAACATCAAAATTTAGTTACCATTTGGAGGTGGCAACTGATCAAAAATGGATTTGTACTTTGTCTTGGCTGCAGTGAGAGCGACAGAAAGTGCATCCTTTACACTGTCCATTAAAGAATTATGTGCATTAGTATTAGCCAATAATGAAATTAAGCCATCTAAAGTGCTTCCCTCTTGTGTAGTAGAAAGGTAAGTGGCTCGATTTAGTTGTTCTTGAACAGATGAAAGATGAGGAAGGAATAATGTTTGAAGTGTCATTATGTCCATCCTGATCTTGTGTTCTTCATTCCTCAGTTCCAATTGTTGAGCCATGAGCTGTTGTAGCTTAGTATAAAAATTCTGAACTGAATTGGGCTCGGGGGTCAACTTATTTGAGAGATCAGTGATCTCTTTCTCAATTGCTTCTATTTTATTCTTAATGTCCTTAAGGAATAAAGAAAATGTGCAGAGTTTCTGAAATAATGAAAGAATGTGCTTGAGTTGAGGGGACAACTGAGCAATAAATTTGACAAGTTTTACCTTATCAACAACAGTGGATTTCTGTACTTCCTCTATCATTTTAGCAGTTAGCTCCTTGTCTTTTAGTTTGCTCAAGTATTCGGATGCATCTACTCCAGATGTCTCAATCTGATTTAGGAGTTCATCCAATTGAATATGGATGGCTGCATGGGTTGATACTGTAGTTGAAGGTAGCATATCTGATAGTAAGGTCTTTACCTTCTGAAGTACTTTATTCTTCTTTTGTATGGCCAGTTGCTTCTCCTATTCGGCCTTTGCTTTGCACAGTTCACCGAATTCAATGAGTGCTTGCCCTTTCAATTTGGAGATGTCTACATTGGGCAACACTATCAGTTTTGATAAATCAATTTTGAAACTATGCTTTTTCAACTTCTTTTCTTTACCTTTCACCGGGTGAACCACTACAATAGCTTGAGAGGCTTGAGGACCCTCTATAGGTTGCTCGGTAGAGACAACACTTTTGTCGGTTTCTTTAGTCTTAGTAGTGTCCTTCGATGTCTCAGTGCTTGGTGTCTTAGATGTAACATTTTCCATGCTAGAAGGTGCTTGAGAGGTTTGTTCTTGTGAAGTACCTTTTGCTATAGACTTTTGACCTTCGGTGCCTGCATCTGTATCCTGAGGAGCTTCGATTGTAGTAGGTTGATTGATCAATGGGTAAGGCTGAACTAGTTCCAAAATAGATTCACTGGAGACAAGTTTTGCATAAGCATTGCCTTCTATCATTTCTTGTTCAGGTGCCTCTGCATCCATGATATCTTCATCTATTTGAATGGTGTCAGCAGGGTCTTGCTCAGTGACATCAGGCTCTTGGTTGGTGACATCGACTATTTCCACTGTAGATTGTTCACCAGCATTCTTTCTTCGAAAGATGTCCTTCCATTGCTCTTCTGTTTCCTTCTCCATTTCTATATACAGGCCATTCATCAATTTCAAGGCTTTTTGTTTTACTGTAAATTGTGTTTGTCTGTTTTTCAGATGTTCTTTTATTTCATCAACCGACATATCAGGAAAGAGATGCACTAGACTTCTTTCTCTGATTTGTTTCTCTGAGTTTAGGGTATATTGCCATCTGGTTTCAATATGTGCATATAATTCATTAGGAATAGAATTACATACTTCTAATGGGACCACTCAAAATTTTAGAAGTGTGCAAATGACAGCTTCTTCAATTTGCCTCTTTTCATCAGCAGATCTGGATTCATATTTGACAAATCTGAATCCACCAAATCCACCATATAAATTTCTACACTATGTACATCTACCTTCTTGCTTTTCAAAATCTGAAATTTATTTGCATCTTCAGATTCGGTATCACTCGACTCTTTTGGCAAAATGAGTCTCCGAGTAGATTTCTTGTAAGTTCTAGTTACCTTAGGAATGGCAACAGTCTTTTGTTTCTTACTCGGTGATGTAGCAGATGCCCTTGTGTTAGGTCTCTTTGTTGGAGGGGTCGATAGGGCCATTGAAGTGTCCTGTTTCTTTCTCTTCAACACTTTTCCCTTAGGTAATTAGGTGCTAAGTGTTATGGCTGCTTCTTGGGCTTCTGTCTCCTCTTTGGTGATGGCTAGAACACCTTTGACAGGTGTGGAGGAAGACTCTTCTCCAAATTTCTCAGATAATGCCTTAATCATCTTTGTAGCTTTTCTTGTAGCCTTAGGTACTACAATGCTCATTTTTACTTTTTCCTTCACCTCTTCATAGGTTCCATACCTCAGCTCGGTAGTATGCCTTAGCAGTGATAGATAGGCATCAAAATTAATCTCATAACCCATTGGTGGCAAAGATTGAGTCCTCGGTTCAACAACATTCATATAACAATAATCAGTGTCGACGTCAAAACATATTTCATCTTTATATTTTTCTACCAGCTATGGTGGAATCCGATACCTGTTATGAATTTTCTCTTGGAACTTGCTGAAGTAATCATCCATTATATCATTAAAGTTATCACCTAACTTCTTGATGAAGTCATTGATCTGATGGGTGATTGGTCGGTGTAGTTCCCAAACAACTTTACCGACTGTTGGAAAAAACTTATCAAAGTAGAAAAACATACATACAAGTAGTGATCCAAATTTTGGAGTATTTGTCGAGTTGTTCTTCTTTGGCTTCCTAATTGTGTTCAGATTTTCAAACAAGTTCTTCAACAATACTTCACACAAGTCAATTTTCATGCCTTTCTTAACAATTTTGTATGCTAAGTCCACTGCAGCACAGGGTACACTGTTTTCCCTTGCCGATTGGAAGAAAGAGTAACCAATTACTCTAATGGCAAATTTGAGTTCAGGATCAGTGACATTGTTCAACTTCAGACCTTTGCAATCAAATTCAACTCTAGTCAAACTGATCAATTCCTTCTGTGATATCATTTTCTGTGCTCGGGCATGATCATAGATAGGATAACCGGTGATCAAATGAATGATTTCTTTAGTGATCTTAAACGGTTGCTCTTGTAGCCACATGAAATCATCATGCACTCGACTTAGTACAAACTTGACCCACTGGGGTTTGAACACATGGGGATAGGTTAGGGCTTCAGTCAATCCCTTGATTTTGATATGCTCATACTTGCTATCCATTTTACCATCTATGCACAATTCATCATATGCATCTTTGATCTCAACATGACCGAGTTCTTCAACACGACATCTTGTGAAGAATCTCACATCCTTGACTAACAAGACTCGATCCGGGATGAGTGAAAAGGTAGTTTTGTCATCCAGTTCAGATGCAATTTTGGGAGTCAAAGAGTATTTTAGTGAGGGCTTCTCTACATTCTTGACAACAATGGGGTCTTGGATCTTAGGTGCCATTTTGATTTTAGATAAAAATTGACATAGGAACCTTAGGGTTTGAGAACTTAACAAATGACAGATGCTTCACACTTAGTAGATAATAACAACTTAATGAGTTTGGTAAACCAGCTTAGCAATGCGATGAGATTCGATGTAAATACCTTAGATTTTGCTTTGAAGATGGTTTGATTGCCTTGATTCGCTCTGCTCTGCTTCTCGAAAACTTGGTGAATGAAAATGACTGCGAAAATACCTTTAAGTACTCAAAAATACCTTATCGAGCTCCGTGCAAGTTAGGTCAAGGACATTAAATGCACTCGGTTCACTTAACTTTCTTTCCCTTTTTGCGCTTTAACCAAGTAATCATATTTCCTTCATATACCGACTTGACAGGCTTCCTGAATTCACCGACTTGACAGATTTCCTATAAAGTACTCCAAAAGACTTTGATAGAATTTCAAACTTACTACTACATCTTACTATGTAGATTTTGAATTCAGTACATACTAAAATAGGAACTGTTTAAGATTTAACCTTGTGAGAATGCAGTCCATTCATACCTTTACTGATTAATTTGGAGTGGGAGCACTTAACTCAGTAGGCAAGGTGCTTTCTTTATTTGACACAATTTCCTTCTTTCTCCAAATCATCTTTAATTTCTCTTTTATTTCCTTAGTGTCTTCTCTAGGTTGATCTCTATAATCTCTAGCCAAGTGTCTAGCTTTGTGACAATGAAAACATGCCATACCAGGATTTCTCCATGATCTTTGGTTATTCATTCCAAACCTTATAAAGCAATTGGCACTTATATGTCCATATCTTCCACAACATTCACACCATATCCTTGTATTGGAATCCCATGGTACTGCAGAATATTGTAGATAAGGATCTGTGTGAGTTCGGTAACCTCTAGTATTTGCTCGGTGTGCAGACCACATGTGGTTCTTTTGCTTAAACCAACACTTCTCAGTACTATGTCCATATCTATTGCAGTTTTTACAAAACCCTTTGAATTTTGCCTTCTGATAGTTGTAAACAGACTTTGTCCTACATTGATTAGATGTGTGACCATATTTATTGCAATTGCAACAATAACCATTGGTCTTATTGGTATTTGGTTGCTTACCTTTTCTGATTTGACACATGTTGGCAGTATGACCTTGATTTCCACAGTAGTAGCAAATAGACTTCTTCCTTTTGATGTTATTCCTTTTTCCAGCTTGTTTTGATGATTCTCCTTTCTCGGCAGTGCAGATTCCCTTCTTGGTAGAGTCTTTTCCTTTGTAATCGAGTCCTCCTTCTTTGTAGGGTCGTCTTGTGTTCAGTTGCTCATCCAACATCTTTGATGCTTCATAACTCTTCTCCAGTGTTTCCTTGGATTTCTTCTTTGTTTCAAGTTCATTGCTCAACCTTGATACTTCAAGTTTCAATGCTTGATTCTCATCATCTTTCAGATTTGCTTCATGATGTGCATAACCTAGTTGATCTATCATATTTTGTTGAATCCCAGTCAACCTTATGATTTCATCATCTTTATCAGATACTAAAGCTTCAAGTTGTAGTTTCTCTCTTTCTAGGTCTTTTACTTTGTCCTCGATTGTCCTTAATGCATCAAGATTTTCAGTCATCTATGTACTGAAATGTTCATGTTCTCTTTTCATTGCTCGTAGTTGATCAGCCAGTGCTTTGTTCTTTTCTTTCAATTGTCCAATCATTTCTTCAGTCTCTTTAGACATACTGTTCTCAGATGATGTCTCAATTTGTTCCACTAACTCTTGAGAGTCCTGCAAATCATCAGATAACCTTCTTCTCACTTTTAGAGATTTTTGCATTTGCCTTTGCATGTCTGCAATAACTTGATTAGCATGATCCAATTCTTCTTGCAGATACACAATCCTCCGAGATTGTTTGTAGCCTTCCATTGGTAAGATCTTTCTCTTTAGGCAGTTAAACCCTTTTCCAAGATTCAGGCTCTGATACCAATTGTTAGGCCCAATATGGAAAGCTAATGTACTGAGAGGGGAGGGGTGAATCAGTACTTCAAATCCTTTTATCAACAATATCTTTAATGTTATGCATAAACCAAAAACTACTGTAACATAACATAAAGCTAAAACAAATGAGTAACAATCATAGATGATTCACTCCATAACACATATATTTTGGTTACGCAGAAACTCTTGGTTAGAGAGAAAAACTATGGTGGGGATGGCACCCACAACTTCACTACTGCAATAATAAAGAGTGCTTGGTTAGAGCTACATTTAGCTATTTCTGATAGCTTACCCTGTTAGGAGTAACAAGATCAATTAGATCTACCTTGCTAAAGGATTTTACAACACTATATAAATGTTGCACCTGGTTAGAGGCTTTACAATTTATAGACTTGATTAGAGTCTTTTACCCTATTAAAGGTTTCTCTTACAACTTCAAAATATTACAATAAGACTTTACAAATATCTGCAACTTTACATCTGAAATGTTGTAGTAGATTCTATGTGCTCAAAATAAGATTACCTTGCCTATAGCATACCTTGGTAACTCATAAAGTAACTCGGTAAACCCTTCTGTTTACTCCGTTCTTTGACTATTCTCTGATAACCTTCTTGGTGACCTCTGTGTCTCTGTAACAGTCATAATACTCTATGATTTCTCATGTATCACATAAGTCTTGCTTCATACACATATGCACACACATTTCTCTCTTTCACATATGTCTCTAACCCTAAATTCATGTTGTATAAATAGATTTCTTATGTTGGTGATCTGATTCATTGCTTCGATCTTACAAACATGATTTCTCGAATAAATAACCATGCAAAATATTTCATTGGTTAGATGACCTCAAAATTATACCAAATCTATATGTGCAATTTCCAATGTGATAACGGTTCTATGTGCCTCGATCTTGTAACACATTTTCATATGTGTGTCCAGGTTCAATGAATCTGGTAACACGTTTCACTCGGTGTATATCAACTCAGTGTATTATCTTTACTACTCGATAGACATGAATTAGCACTCGGTAGACAGCTCGGTGTATACTAGGCTCTGTGACTGTTTTCCTTTTGTAACCGACTAGATTGTTCATACCGACTTCTCTGTGTGTACCAACTACATGATTCAGTAATGCTAACCGACTAGAATATATAGAATGACTTTGGATATAAAACTAATGGCAATTTGATAAGTAGTAACATTGGCATCAATAACACCATTATTGTTTGTGTTCTTGTTTTTATTCCAAAATCTTGGCTTGTCTTTTCCTTTATAGTCCTCTTTGTTTTCTTTGAATATTTTGACGATGCCTTGCTCAATTAGGACCTTCTCTGTTGCTAAGCCTTTTGCAATGACGTCCTTGAAGGTGGACAAACAATCTTTTCTCAGGTCATAACCAATGTCCTTGTTAACATTATGGGTGAACATCTCTACCATTTATTTTTGTGGAATTTCATAAGAGCATCTGCTGGATAGATTTCTCCATCTTTGTAAAAATGATGAAAAAGATTCTCCATCCTTTTGCTTGGTGTTGCACAAGGTAGTGACTGATATGTTTGTCTCTATGTTGTATGAGAAAAGTTGGATAAATGCCTCTGCTAAATCACCCCAAGACTTAATTCCAGGTGGGAGTTGGGAGAACCATTCCATAGCTTGATCACCTAAGCTTTGTGGGAATAATCTCATCAAATATGTCTCTTCTGCTACTACCTCAATGCAAGCTGTGAAAAATTGTCTTATGTGTGCTTTAGGATCTCCTTTTCCTCTATACTTATCGAACTTAGGTATCACGAAATGTGTAGGAAATGAAGGCATTGGAATGCTCTTGTCAAATGGATAAGGACATATGTCTCTCATTGTGTAAGTTGGCTTTGGTGTATTTATGTCCTCCATTTTCTTTTGTAAATCCTTGATTTGTTGTTCCAAATTGTTCTTAGGTGGAGACCGACTTCTTGGACCATACCCCATGCTTGAGGCATCAATTGGAGGAGGAGCATGTTGCATATATGGATGATATTGATCATACACATGTTCGTATGGAGGAGGTCTATAACGATGTTGCGTATATGGACCACTTGGTATAGAGTCATGGTGAGGAAAGGAATATCTGCTTTGTCCATGTATACCATACTCTATAGGCATGTCATGAGTTTGTTCTAGTGTGTTGCCCCCAAATTTGACACGGGGTTTCCTTGTGTCCAAATTTTGAGCATGCCTTTGAATATCCAATTGCTTTGGTGGTTGATCCTTAGCATTGGTATGTGATTGAGCATATTTTTCTGCATAAGGCTTCCATAATGGTCTGCGAACGTGAGTATCATAAGCTTGACCATGTGTGTATGGGACCTCTAGTTTTTGAAACAAAGATGATGGTGATTCAGGCACAAGATGTGGTCCTCTATTGCCTCCACTATTTGGCCTCCTGTGATCCATGTTGAGGTGAGGTTGTTACAAAGGTCGATTTTCCATTATTTGAGACATGTCAAAATCATGAGGTATCTTGGCTCCACTTTGTGCCATCATTTGTAAGAAATATTGTCTATCCCTCCTCATTATTTCCTCAACCAATCTATTGAAATGGGGATTCATAATGGTGTCTTCCACTTCTGCTGAATGTATGGAAAAGTTGTCCATATTGTCATTGTGTGTATCATTGTTATTTGTAGTGTCCATGTTCTCAACATTTGGAATGTTTCTATAGGCATCCATGTCAGGTAATGTAGTTTTCAATCCTAAACATAGACGTGCCTGTATACTTCACAGACGCGCTTAAATGACATAGACGCTATTCTGTCAGACACAGACGCGATTCTGAGATGTTGTAAATGCAGTGTTTCTCAAAAGACACAGACACGTTTCTACCCTTCACAGACGCGCTTATATGACACAGACGTGGTTCTGTCAGACACAAACGCGTTTCTGCAAACTTTGTGCAATTTTTCCAATGTGTGAAGTTGTTTTGTTGTGACCAAATCTGAATGTTTGACTGTTTTTTCGTGACAAGAGGACACAATGTTTGCAAGTGTTTAGACTCCAAATGACTCAAAAAAAAAAAAGTGTGTTGTTTGATGTAAAATTGTTTTGCATACACTTGAAGACACAAAAGACACAATGTTTTGATGTTTGGTCTTGAATGTTTGATTGTTCAAAATAAGTCAAGCACAATTCTTATGGATGGCCAAGATAATAGTTGTTGATCCCACATGGAGTTTCCCCTGAGGCTACGCTATGCAGAGTGGATACTTAGATGCTTGACCCCACTACCTCCACCCTTGGCACTCACTTCTCGGGGCAGCCAAGCATCATTCCCCATGAAAACTCCTTATGGCAAACTTTGTATCTCTACTAAGAACCATATGTGTGTGGGCCGCTACCAGAGGTCCGACCTCCTGCCCCAACAACTAGAAGGATTTTGGCTTCTAAAACAAAAAGGTGCTAGTAAGGGCATCCGCTTGTGTGGCCATACATGCGACACTTTCAGCTCTGTAAATACAGAAGGCTCCCAGCCGGTAGGGGTTACGCCCTACAAATGATCAAATAAATTTGATCAAACGGGTTTATGGGGAGACATAGTGTCGGTATGAACTAATCAACACACGTTATCCATAGTTTTCACCATGGATACAGTTATTTATAGTGGTTTGGAAGAACATGGCTTTTCTTTTGCTACCACTTGGGTCGTTCTCTCCTTACTAGTAGTCCTAATGACCACACGAGGAGACATGCCCTCTAAAGATTAAACAAAAAGAGCCTATTGCTCAAGACACAAAAGACAATGGTTCAATTTTAGTGCACCAATTGAAGTGTTTGCTAGTTTATGAAAACAAGGCACACAATAAAAATCAAAAACCCTTGCCAAGGACTAGCAACAAAGATTTATTAGTAGTTTGGATTGTTTGAAATAATCACCCCTTCCAAAGCACACAAGTTAGGTAAATTTTAGATCCAAAAGACTTTGTGAAATAAGAGCCTTCAACAAAACGATTTTGCTTCCAAGACAAGGTGCACCACTTTTGTTAGCTAGATTTGAAAATGTTAGCTCAAAATAAACCAGATCTGAAATCTGAATGATGAAAAACTGAATTAATGAAACAAAAAATGCAACAACCGAACACAAATGCAGTTGTCATAGACACAGACACTGCCAGAACACACAGACGCGCCTAGATCTGACACAGACGCGACTCCCTTATCGCAGACGCGTCTGAAGACTTCATAGACGCGACTATGGAATACAAACGCGTTTCTCGAAATCTACAAAAAAATAAAATATTGTCGAATATGCAGACGCGGTTCCAGATGTCACAGACACGACAGAAAATTAAAAACGCGATCCGAAAGTGCGCAAACGTGAAATATCAAAATGTTGTCGGAAATGTCAGATCTGCAACCTCAAAACAAAATCTGCAACAAAAGATGTTAAATGCAAAAGGGACAAGAGTCCCACCGGGCGTGCCAAAATGTATACAGTGAAAATGGAAACAACAATAATTGAAAGACTAAATGAATTCAACCACAAAACGCTAGCCTAACAACAACAAAGATCTACCCTAACATATGAAGATTACCTAAGACAATGTAAATCAAATGAAATCACAAAGATTATACCATCACATGTCCAATAGGGTTTGGATCTTCATTCTTCCTATCTCCATTGATCTTGCTTGATATATTTGATCTCAGATTTTATATGTGCACAAGAGCTCAACAAAAAACGGAAATGTGGTTGCAAGTAGGCTTGATTGCATATGCAAGTTCGAAAGCGTAGTTGGGGCTGAATGCATAGGGTTGATAATGAAGGAAGCATCTCCTTATATAGAAGACACTATAAGAAATGGAGGGATAAGATTGAGAGGTGTAAAAGATAAATGGTCGGCTATGATTAGAGGGTAGGTAAAGAAAATAAGAAAATAATGAGAGGGTAGGTAGTGTATGAATTAAGAGATGAATGACATGTGTCATGGGTAGAAAAGGTTAATGAATTAATTAAATAAATAAAGATTTATTTAATTAATAGAAGAAGTGAGATCAATTAAATAAATAAAATATTTATTTAATTCAGGAAAAGGATAATTTAAATAAATAAATGTATTTATTTAAATTAGAAATAAGGCTAGAAAAGGATAAATGAATTAATTAAATAAATAAAGATTTATTTAATTAATAGAAGAATTAGGCTAAAGATAATTAAATAAATAAAATATTTATTTAATTAGACATGACGATTTTAGGTGTCTACAATCGGAATGCATAATTAGTTTGATTTTCAATGTTTTTTTGTTTCTTTTATGCTTTTGATTGTAAAATGCAATGATTTTAATAGTTTTATGAAATGTTTTGTTTGTTTAATTTGTATAATATTTACTAACATATATGATGTTATTTAGAGCAATTCATATTCACGATGGGAAGGAACAAGTGAGGAACCATTGAATCACAAGATGCAACAAAGAAAAGGTAGAGGGAGTGCATGAAAAGACTACATGAAATGAGAAAATTGGGAGGAGAAGGTATGCCATCTACACCAAGTCAATTAGATGGATCAAATGATCGAATGCAAACCAAGAACAAGTGCTAATCAATGAACAAATAAATGTAATTAATGCAATCCAAGAACTTGCACCAATATTAACACCCCCTATAATTATTTGTATAAAACCAAAGTATATAATTGACATTGATAAAAAAAATTTAAAGACAATGCTCGATTAAAATTTTGAATGTGCTTGCCAAAGAATGGCTAATAGAGTATGGAAAAATTATTTTGAGAGCTTAAATCAAACCGGAAAATACCAATTAATTATTTTTTTTCTCAATTAATATTTATTTATATTGAAATTGAAAAAGAATGTACATTATTTGTAGATAGTCATGAAACTTAGACAAAAATACCACCTAGCCAAGCAACACCAATAAAAACATTCGACCCATCCTACATTTGTCCAGTACGATTTACAAAATACAAAATGGCTTTTCCCTAGATACAAGCTTTACTATGCCTACCAACTAAAAACAATATTAACTTGCCTCCCTAGCAGTTTTGCCTTTGACATCCATTATTATTGCTCAAGAAACGATGGGTTCAATCCTTTCAGAAAAATCTCTATGGATTGAGGACTCACCAATCTGTAGAGCATGAACCTACTTCGTCTTTATCTAACCTATCGACCTCCCTCATTTACACTTTGAAGGAGAAAATTTGGCCATTGGTGTCAAGTGCTTAGCATACAACCCCTATTTTGCAAGCTCTTCCCTAATACTCTATGTGTTCCTTGCCCTCAGATAATCTTGGAATCCATTCATGCCAATCTAAGAAGAATCCCTATGCACCTCCTTGTCGCGGTCAGGACTCCAAAGGAGGAAAGGCCTCAAAGGAGGAGCGAACTTTCTCACATGAAGCCAATCTCCACCAAGACACACAAAGCCTTCACCATTCCTTGTTATCCCAACAAATCTCTCTAAACCCCTGCACCACTCCTCTTTTACACATTTGTTAATCAGCCAGTTCACCATGTCCTTGGATTCTAGTTTGAAGCACCATGCCAAAAACTTTGTGGCAATATCTGCGTTTGTTCCATAGTGGAGTTGTGCCTGTAAGGAAAAAATTGCTTCCATTTTCCACTCATCAATGGCTTCCCAAGCAATGGGTTCCTCAATCTTCACCATGATGATAGACAATTATGAATAACTACACATTATCTCTGCACACTTGAAATGCTTAAGGCTATAGGTGTCATAACACCATCTAACTTATTAAATGATGCAATTTAAAATCTTCATGTCCTGACCACACTAGCTAAGTTGTAGTCGAAATCTCCAATTTTGAAATGTTTATCTTAAATGCACCTGATATATAGGGAAGGAAATAATTAATTTACCCACTTCCTTATCAAGTTCAACATATAGTCATGTACAAGGCATGCTCTATTCGTTGCTATCACAAACAAATCATTTCACCATCTCTCATATTTTGTACAAAGACACCTCCCTACTCGGATATGGATGCTTTGATGTTGAATCAACTACCTCCCATTTAATAACCCGCCTAACATCATGTCTATGTACTTTATCTATTCAAATATTCTTTCATTTGAATCTTACCACCTAATCATCCTACAAAAATGCCACCCCATCTTCCAAATGACAAAAATCCATTCACCATATCCTTCAACCCTCTCCAGCATTTTGACCATTTGGATGATTAGTGTTAAAATTGATCTCCCCTTCTTAGAGGTCAAAATCCATATTCGCTAGTGCATCTACCTCTTTGTTGCCATCCCACAGTACATGCGACACCTTATATCTTTGGAACAAGGATGTAAGTAATTTAATACTTCGAATGTATTTATCAAGCTTCCAATTCTCAACCTTGCATTTTAGGATAGCATGCACTATAATCTGTGAGTCTCCCTCAAGGTGAAGATTCACCACCCCCAACTTTCTTCCCATTTGAACTACCAAAAGAGATGCATTCACCTCATCTTCATTATTAGTTCCCATAACTAATTGTTAGCTACATCTAGCAATTATTTGGCCTTGATAATTTTTTGCCACACATCCAACACTTGATGAGCCAAGATTTCATCTTGCAGCACCATCAAAATTCACTTTGATCCATCATGTTTTGGTGGCATCCATGACACTGAACTAGCTTCATGATTCATAGGATAAACCCTTTCCAACCCATTAATAGGTTGATGCTAATTAATTTTTGAAATGATAAGAAATTTTAATTTTAGAGAGAATGAAAATTATTGGCTTAAGGTCATTTGAAACTATAATAAGAAATCTATTTGATGTGTATCAAGAAATTGGTTCAACTTCATGCTCTAAAGATGCAAATGTTACTCAATGTGTTTTTACATCAACCATAATGATCAAGCAAACTAAAAAGTCTCATTTAATAAGGAAAACAAGTAAGTCATTAAAGATAAGTAGAACAAAACTACACCATGCCTTAGAGAAGTGTGAAAATTTGAGGATCCTAAGAATAACTCTTTGGGCATTTTCGGGTAGACTTCCATGAAAAGACAAGGTTGTTGTTGATGCATTAAGATAATTAATTAATTTTTTTTGGCATGACAACACGAGTTTTGCCCAATCAAAGAGATGTTGTTAGAAGATGAATTGGATCAAGAAATCATGAGCCACATTTGAAACACTTTTTGGATATGACTCAAATACAATTTTATGAGAAATTCATTCAAAATTGTCCCCATATAAGAATTAGTAAAAGGTTTTTTGAAATGAAAAAAATACTTTATGTTAAGATAAACCACGCACACACTACATGTTGTTGTAGAATGCATACTAAATTTTCCATGCATTATGATATATGTCATAATATATGTTGTGCTTTGCACATTAATAATGTTGTGCATGAATGTGGTATGCAAGTAGCTCCAAGGTCATCAAGAGATTTTATTTCAAGTATATTGTGTCAAAGAGATAATTGCTACACCTTTTATAAGATTATGTGTTTGAAAGGTTCATGTGCTACATGTGGTGGTTTGCAAAAGTTGCAAAGATGTATACATTTAGAGAGTACACGTGAAATTGGAAAGATGCTAGTCTCTTATGAAAAATACAACTCAATCACATATGGGGTTAAAGATGGAAAATAGTTGAAGATATGTGAGTTGGTGAGTCAAGATATATTTGTAGCGGAGTTTATGAGTATTTTCGAGGAGAAACTAGTTTATACACATAGAGCGAAATGGTTGGATGAGAAATTCAAGATACGTTTAAGGATACATTTCCTTTTGGTACCATCATCTCTATTGTAGATTTTGTAGAGAATTATACACTACAACCTCAAGATGAAGTGCAATCCCAATATTACCACTCTCAACAAGTTACTAGTTTTGTACACATAGAATTCATTCATGCACATGATAGCATGGAGAAGGATAGAAAGATAGTAAGAGAATATCACTTTTACATAAGTGATGATCATAATCATTTGACAAAGTTTGTGCAAGGATGCTTTCAACTCTACTATGAGAATTTAAGGGAAAGGAATATCAAATACAACCAACACATCATATGATCGGATAACTACACATCACAGTTCAAGAATGCAAGGATGTTTTATTGGTTGAGTAGGATGCATGTGAGGACTGTTGTACAATATTTTTGAAATTTTAGTGAGGATGGACATGGAAAGGGAGAGCACAATGGTGTGGGTGCATATGTAAAAAGATCCCTTACTAGAGAAGAACTAAAGTATGAAGGTTATGCTAAGTTAACAGATGGAATGACCATTGTGCAATGGTATAACTCGACAATGGGATTGGGTAATCAAGGTATTTCTAGATATTTTTGGTTGATACGTGAATTTAATGTTGCAGACTATGTAGATTGTTGTACAGTTATAGGATCAAGTGACTTGTACTCATTTAGAAGCTTAGATGCAAGCTCACAAGTTATTTATACTAGAGAGATTGTATGTTTTTTCTCATCGTGTATGGAATTTTTGTGGGAAGAGTGTGAATCACATGAGTGTGTTGATGGATGGTCTTGTAGACCTTTAGTTCCCATTGATACATATCAACTTCCCAAACCACTACAGTTGAACCAGATTGAAGTTTTAGTGGATTGTGACCATGTATATGACATAGTGCAACTAGTAATTGTGACTTATTGGAAATTTTTATTTTATTTTATACTATTTTTGGTACTAATTTATCATTCAATAAATGTAGGTCATGTGTCTGTGGTTATTGTTGATGAAAACAATGAAGAAGGCACATATTACTTTTTGTGTTGTTGTATTAAGAAAAAAAATTGACAACGACAATCATCAATGGAGAGGGTATTATTGAGTACCCAATAGGGTCTATTTGTTGTAATAGGAACATGACTTAGAAGGTACCCTATGAAAAAATCTAATGTTTTGTTGTTCAAGGACTTTAACACACAAACATATTCTTCATTACTCTAACCTTCTTGTTGCAATGAATATTTAGTTGATTAAATATCATGGTAGACCATTCAATAAGAATTTATTAAAAGTTCATGAATCTAATCTTGAGACAATACTTGACATAATAAGGGTTAGAGATGATCCACAAGGTTCATTAGATTGATTCTACAAAAGGGTAGAATGATTTTGGAAATTTTGTATATATCCTTGGTAGAATTTTGTATATAGATGACCATGAGCTGATTTGTACCTATTTAGAGGCCAAATTTTGTATATAGATGGCCATGAACTTATTTTTAACTATTTAGAGGCCAAATTTTATATATAGATGGTCATGAGCTGATTTTTATGTATTTAGAGGCCAAATTTTGTATGTAGATGGCCATGAGCTAATTTAAATGTATTTAGAGGCCAAATTTTGTATATAGATGGTCATGACTTGATTTGTATCTATTTAGAGGCCAGATTATGTATATAGACGGTCATGAGCTAATTTGTACCTATATAGAGGCTAAATTTTGTATATAGATAGCCATGAGCTGATTCTTACCTATTTAGGGGCCAATTTTGTATATATAAATTAACAAATGATTATAAATGCATAGATGAAATTTTGTGATAAATTTTGTATCTATGATTCTACTTGAAATTCATGCAGTATACTTTTGTTAATGTGTAATTCAAACATTATTATTTTGTCAATGTGTAATTCATGTGTTATTATTTTGTCAATGTATAATTCATGCATTATTCTTCCGTCAATGTGAAAATTTTGGACACTTTTGACGATATTTGCATTAAAATAAAAATTTAATGTTATGGTGCTTAAGAGATGGAGCCGCAACGATAAGGCACTAAATGTTTAGGCGACTTGGGGACCCAACTAGGACCATGCCTAGCATAAAAATGCCCACCCAGACATGCTCGCACTAATGGTTCTTGGATACAACAAATACAATGAGTTTTACCCTATCTTGCAACTTTCCATATCGCGTAATTGACAACATTTGCATCAACAAAAAAATTGGTGCCCTAAGAAAATGGCTTTGTTTCTTCAAAATATGAGATAGGTTATTGTAGAGGGGCCTCATGTGACCC